>NC_137344.1:40890771-41242374 GCF_965287045.1 Carcharhinus amblyrhynchos | reverse complement strand
TGTCCTTGGTGCTTTGCACTTGACAGTGGGGGGAATGTTTTGGGAACACAGTGATCGTCAGAAGTTGGAACAGGAGGGGCAACTGATTTGGGACTGACTGAGTCAAGCAGGCTTTTTCCAAGTGGGAGTGGTGTATACAGAACGGGTCATGTAATCCCAGAGATGGCCTGACTCAGGTGAACACAGTACAAAGTCTGACAGATCTGCACAGCAGTCAAACCCCACAACCTCTCTTTCCTCCTCCCTTGCAAATTATTTTAGGAAACATGCAGGATGAGTAGAGTGAAGTCTTGTGTTCATTGGGCATATGTTTCCAACAGGAGAAATAGAAGAGATCTTCTGGCTGGAGAAGCTAACTGCTGTGCAGCAGGAATTGAAATATTAGTAGTCGTCTCTGCCCATAAGAGGCAATAGTAAGCAGGGCAACACATCCTCCGTGGCCACTTGGGCCAACCACTAATAGACAAGTGTATGTAGTGGTCAGAATCGCACGTTGCTATCTCCTGGAGAGAGCTACTCCAGCGAGTCTATGATCAGACAGAGCAGTGCTACTATCACCTCTATTCAGAGTGCCATGGATTCAGGTGATCATAAGAACATCAGAAATAGGAGCAGGAGTAGGCCATCTAGCCCCTCAAGCCTGCCCCGCCATTCAGTAAGATCATGGCTGATGTGAAGTGGCTCAGTTCGACTTTTCCCGCTTTCTCCCCATAACCCTTCATCCCCTTGCCTACCACAAACCTATCTACCCGCGTCTTAAATATATTTAGCGAGGTAGCCTCCACCACTTCAACGGGCAGAGAATTCCAGAGAATCACCACCCTTTCAGTGAAGAAGTTCCTCCACAACTCCGTTCTAAACTGCACCATTCCCCCCCACATTATCGTGAGGCTGTGCCCTCATCCTGCTGTCCTTTGAGTGGGAAGAATCTCTCTACCTCTACCCTATCCATCCCCTTCAACATCTTATACGTCTCTATAAGATCCCCCCTCATCCTTCTAAACTCCAACAAGTACAGACCCAGTCTATCCAGCCTCTCCTCATAGCTCAACCCCCTCGTCTCTGGTATCAGCCTAGTGAACCTCCTCTGCACTCCCTCCTCCAGATCATCTATATAAATGGTAAATAGCTGAGGCCCCAGCACCGATCCCTGGGGCACTCCACTAGTCACCAACCACCAATCCGAATAGCACCCATTGATACCTCCTCTACGTGTTAACCTTACCCCCAACTCTATGCCCCCTAGCCTTCTGTAACAACCTTTTGTGCAGCACCTTATCAAACGCCTTCTGAAAATCGAGAAACACCGCATCCACCGCACTCGTCACATCCTCAGAACTCCAATAAATTTGTCAGACACGACTTCCCCTTAACGAATCGTTGCTGCATCTGCTCAATCAAACAATTCTTCAAGATGCCTCGCTATTTCTTCTTGATTACGATTCAAGCATTTTTCCTACCACAGATGTTAAACTAACCGGTCTATAATTCCCTGCCTTTTACCTGCTACCCTTTTTAAACAGCGGCGTAACATTTGCCGTTTTCCAATCTTCCATCACTTCCCTGGAATCTAGCAAGGTTTGGAAAAATAATCACTGAGGCGTCCACTATCACCTCTGCCATTTCCTTCAGAACCCTGGGATACATTCCATCCGGTCCTGGGGACTTGTCCGTCATCGGTCCCGCTAGTCTGTCGAGCGCTACCTCTCGTGACAGCGATCGCGTTCAGGCCCTCGACTCCTACCATCCTTCTGTGTTTAATACCCGGAAAACTATTCGCGTCCTCCTCCTACAAAGGATGAACTAAAATCAGGGACAAAACAGTATAAAGATGCATCTTGAGAGTTGGTTTTGTTAATTGTGCAAATCACAATGCAAACCCCAAGTGTGGGGAAATACTGGCAAATGAGAGGTTAAAACCCTGAAAACTGCACAGACATCTGAAGACTTAGCGTTGCGATCTGGAGAACAAACCTTTGGATTTTTTTCAAAGCTCTGAGCAGAAATAAAACTTTGAATGACAAAGCACAATTAGCTTCTTACATGGGTAGCATACCACGTAGCTGAAGAGAAAACGCCCCACGCTGTTACATAGAACATTACAGCGCAGTACAGGCCCTTCGGCCCTCGATGTTGCGCCGACCGGTGGAACCAATCTAATGACCCTCTAACCTAAACTATTCCAATGTTATCCATGTGCCTATCCACTGACCGTTTGAACGCCCTTAAAGTTGGCGAGTCCACAAGTGCTGCAGGCAGGGCGTTCCACGACCTTACTACCCTCTGAGTAAAGAACCTACCTCTGACATCTGTCCTATAATTACCACCCCCTTAAAGCTACGTCCCCTTCTGTTAGCCATTACCATCCGAGGTAAAAGGCTCTCACTGTCCACCCTATCCAATCCTTTGATCGTCTTGTATGCCTCAATTAGGTCACCTCGTAACCTTCTTCTCTTCAATGAAAATAACCTCAGTCTCTCAGCCTTTCCTCATAACACTTTCCCACCATACCAAGCGACATCCTGGTAAACCTCCTCTGCACCCTTTCCGATGCCTCCACATCTTTCTTACAATGCGGCGACCAGAACTGTACTCAATACTCCGAGTGCGGCCGCACCAGAGTTTTGTACGGTTGTAACGTGACCTCACGGCTCCAAAACTCAATCCCTCTACCAATAAAAGCTAACACGCCGTACGCCTTCTTAACACCTGGGTGCCAACTTTCAGGGATCTATGTACATGTACGCCGAGATCTCTGCTCGTCGACACTACTAAGAGTCCTTCCTTTAGCCCTATATTCTGTACTCCTGTTATTCTTACCAAAGTGAACCGCCTCACGCTTTTCCGTATCAAACTCCATCCGACACCTCTCGGCCCAGCTCTGCAGCTTATCTACGTCCCTCTGCAAACTGTAACATCCGTCCTCACTGTCTACAACTCCTCCGACTTTGGTGTTGTCAGCAAATTTACTAATCCATCCTTCTACACCCTCATCTAGGTTGTTTATAAAAATGACAAACAGCAGTGGCCCCAAAACAGATCCTTGAGGTACAACACTTGTAACTGCACTCCAGGTTGAATATTTCCCATCAACTACCACCCTCTGTCTTCTGTCAGCTAGCCAATTCCTGATCCAAACTGCTAAATCACCCTCAATCCCACGCATCTGCATTTTCTGCACTAGCCTACCAGGGGGAACCTTATCAAACGCTTTGCTAAAATCTGTATACACCACGTCAACTGCCTTACCCTTATCCTGCTCTTTGGTCACCTTTTCAAAAACTCGATAAGGTTTGTGAGGCACGATCTACCCTTCACAAAACCGTGTTGACTATCCCTTATCAATTTATTTCCCTCTAGATGATGACAAATCCTATCCCTTATAATTCTTTCCAAAACTTTGCCGCAACAGAAGTAAGGCTCATTGGTCTATAATTCCCAGGATGGTCTCTACTACCCTTCTCGAACAAGGGGACGACGTTTGCTATCCTCCAGTCTTCCGGCACTATACCTGAAGCCAATGACGACATGAAGATCGACGCCGAAGGCTCTGCAATCTCCTCCCTAGCCTCCCAGAGAATCCTAGGGTAAATCCCATCCCGCCCAGGGAACTTATCTATTTTCACACGCTCAAGATTTGCCGACACCTCCTCCTTGTGTACTTCAATCCAGTCTAGTCTACTACTTAGAGAGATTAACTCTTCCTGCAGCATCAGACAAGGCTCGCAGAGTCCTAGATGAGAGGTCAGCTGAAGTGCATCCTGTTTAGTGATGACAACAGCTCACCAAATTAGTGATATTGCTGAGAATTTAGTAGTACGTGTAGCTTGGCAGTTTTCAATACAACTGGATGAAAGTACATTAGACATTACAGATAATGCAAACTTGCTAGTTTACATTGTATATGTTTAGCACAATTTTTTTGGTAGCTACAACTATGTGGTTTGACATTACCAACCAACACAACTGGTGCACAGATCCTTGAAGTGTTGAACAGTTATGTGATTGGCGGACAGAGCAATGGCGGCCTGCTGGGTGAGGCTGGCGCTGCTGACTCTCTGCCTGTCTCCCAGAGCCGCTCAGGCCACTGGAAAATACTCCAGGGAGAAAAATGGGGCGGCCACAGCGGGGAAGGTGACCACTGAATTCCGAATCGCCAAACTCAACCAAGTCTGGGAAAAGGCGCAGCGGGTGAGTGAGTGAGAGGGCAGGGCGGGGGAGAGGAGCTGTGTCCCAGGGGTTTGTGTGGGGGGACTTGTGTCCTAGGGTCGGGGGGGGGGGGGGGGGGAGGTGGTGGAATTGTGTCCTAGGGTCAGGGGGGGAGGGGGCGGGGGGAGGTGGTGGAATTGTGTCCTAGGGTCGGTGGGGGGGGGGGGGGGGAGGTGGTGGAATTGTGTCCTAGGGTCGGTGGGGGGGGTGGGGAGGTGGTGGAATTGTGTCCTAGGGTCGGTTGGGGGGGGGGGGGGGGGAGGTGGTGGAATTGTGTCCTAGGGTCGGGGGGGGGGGGGGGGTGGAATTGCGTCCTAGGGTCGGGGGGGGGGGGGGTGGGGGTGGAGTTGCGTCGTAGAATTAGGGACCTTGCGGTGAAGGATCCTCTTGGGGAGAGTGATCATTGTATGGTGGAGTTTCTGGTGCAGATGGAGGAGGAGGAGAAAGTGGGTTCCCGGATGCGTGTCCTTTGTTTGAATAGAGGGGAGTACGGTAGGATGAGAGTAGAATTGGTGAATGTGGACTGGGGGAGCGCGTTGGAGGGAGGGTCTGCTGAGGAGCAGTGGAGGATCTTTAAGGAGATCTTTCTTGGTGCTCAGCAGAAATTTATTCCGATGGTCAAAAAGGACCGTAGGAGGAGAGGTAATAAGCCGTGGATAACGGAGGAGGTGAAGGAAAGTGTTAAATTAAAAGCGGAGGCGTTTAGAGTAGCTAAGAGTAGTGGGCGAGAAGAGGATTGGGAGAGGTTTAAATGTCAACAAAGATTGACAAAGAAGTTGATAAGGAAGGGTAGGAGAAACTATGAAGCTGGGCTAGCGCTTAATATAAAAAAGGATAGCAAGAGTTTTTATAAATATATAAAAAGGAAGAGACTGGCTAGGGTGAACGTTGGTCCTTTAGAGGATGAGAAAGGGGACCTAGTGGTAGGGATGGGGATATGGCTAAGGTCTTGAATAATTTTTTTGTTTCCGTCTTCACGGAGGAGGACGTGAATAATTTGCCGGGTGTTAGCGATGGAAAGGCAGAAGGACTGGAGGGTCTTAATGACATTACTGTTACTAGAGAGGCGGTGCTCGGCAGACTGGAGGGGCTGATTGTGGACAAGTCCCCAGGACCGGATGGAATGCATCCGAGGGTTCTGAAAGAAATGGCGGAGGTTATAGTGGATGCCTTGGTGGTTATTTTCCAAACGTCGCTGGATTCCGGGGAAGTGCCGGAAGATTGGAAAACGGCTAACGTTACGCCGTTGTTTAAGAAGGGTGCCAGGCAAAAGGCAGGGAATTATAGGCCGGTTAGTTTAACGTCTGTTGTAGGTAAAAATGTTAGAATCCGTCATCAAGGAGGAAATAGCGAGGCATCTTGACAGGAATTGCTTGATAGAGCTGACGCAGCACGGTTTCGTTAAAGGGAAGTCATGTCTGACAAATTTACTGGAGTTCTATGAGGGTGTGTCTAGGGCGGTGGATAGAGGAGAGCCGGTGGATGTGGTCTTTCTGGATTTTCAGAAGGCGTTTGACAAGGTACCTCACAAGAGGTTATTGCAGAAGGTCGAGGGACATGGAGTTGGGGGTAGGGTGTTAGCGTGGATAGAGGATCGGTTGTCAAATAGGAGGCAGAGAGTGGGGGTCAACGGGTGCTATTCGGATTGGCGGATGGTGACTAGTGGAGTGCCCCAGGGGTCGGTGCTGGGGCCTCAGCTATTTACCATTTATATAGATGATCTGGAGGAGGGAACCGAGTGTATGGTGTCGAAATTTGCTGATGACACCAAGATTGGGGGAACGGCAAATTGTGCGGAGGGTGTGGAGTGTCTGCAGAAGGATCTAGATAGGCTGGGCGAATGGGCCAGGAAATGGCAAATGGAATTTAATGTTGGCAAGTGTGAGGTGGTCTACTTTGGTAGGAATAATGGTAGGAAGGACTATTACTTACATGGCAAAAAACTGCAGCAGGCGACGGTGCAGAGGGACCTCGGGGTCCTTGTGCATGAGTCGCAAAAACCCAGCTTGCAGGTGCAGCAGGTGGTCAGGAAGGCGAATGGGATGCTGGCCTTCATAGCGAGGGGGATTGAATATAAAAGTAGGGAGGTCTTGCTGCGGCTGTATAGGGCATTGGTGAGGCCGCAGCTGGAGTACTGTGTACAGTTTTGGTCGCCGTACTTACGCAAGGATATTCTGGCCTTGGAGGGAGTGCAGAGGAGGTTTACTAGGCTGTTGCCGGAGTTGAGGGGGTTGAGCTATGAGGAGAGGCTGAATAAACTAGGCTTGTACTCGTTAGAGTTTAGAAGAATGAGGGGAGATCTCATTGAGACGTATAAGATGATGAAGGGGATGGATAGGATAGAGGTGGAGAGGCTCTTCCCGCTCAGAAAGGATAGTAGGACTAGGGGGCACAGCCTCAAGATAAAGGGGGAGCGGTTTAGAATGGAGTTGAGGAGGAACTTCTTCACTCAAAGGGTGGTGAATCTCTGGAATTCTCCACCCGTTGAAGTGGTGGAGGCTGCCTCGCTAAATATTTTTAAGACGCGGGTTGATGGGTTTTTGATAAGAGAGAGGATTAAGGGTTATGGGGAGAGGGCGGGAATGTGGAACTGAGCCATGACAGATCAGCCATGATCTTATTGAATGGCGGGGCAGGCTCGAAGGGCTAGATGGCCTACTCCTGCTCCTATTTCTTATGTTCTTATTGGGAAGTATGAGCTCAACTGGGTTAACTGCAGAGGAATCATAAGCAATGGGACAGTCGGTATGACTGGGCTAAACAGCGGAGTTATATTAAGAATTAAGGAATCGGCCGGTCAGGACTTTGTTTGGAATCGTTGCTTCGTTGACCACGAGGCATTGGCATTAAAAGCAATTCCATCCAATCTTGGGTGTGGAAAGGAACTCAAAGTTGTGAATGTCATTAAACGCAGGGCACTCAATTCCTGGCTTTTCAATGCTCTGTATTGCTGATGTGGGAGTCAAGCACACACATTTATTGTTTCAGACAGAGATATGTTGGCTGTCGAGTAGTTGGATGCATGGCAGCGTTGACAAACTGTGGTATGAAATCCATGCTTTCCTTCTTGAGAAATCGTTCCCTCTGCTGATTTGTTTGATGATGGAAGTTGGATGTCAACCCTGTCTTACCTCGCAGGCATCTTTTTGAATCGTAGCGTCTTACAGAATCGCAGAATCCCACAGTGAGAAGGAGGCCATCGAGCCTGCAGCGACCACGATCCCACCCAAGCCCTATGCCCGTAATGTCATGCATTTACCCTAGCTGGTTCCTCTGACACTAAGTGGCAATTTATCAAAGCCAAGCCTAACCCGCACATCTTTGGACTGTGGGAGAAAATCCATGCAGACACAATGAAACTCTACAGAGACAGTGACCCGAGCCAGGAATTGAACTGGGTCCCTGGCGCTGTGAGGCAGCAGTGCTAACCACTTTGCCACAATGCCACAATTCAGAATGAACTGAACCCAAAATTGCAAGGGAAGGATGAGATTCTTTTCAGCACTGGGAACAAATAGATGATTTCCAAAAGTCATCGGAAGTTTAACGAGTGCGAGTAAAAAGCCAGAACTACACATTCCCCACACTGCTAGGACACATCAAAGAAAACAGTGTCAGTGAGGGAACTGTCAATACACTGACAAGCTATATTCAGCTACATCTGGCTGCACTGATCGTCAGCTTTCGTTGCTACTTTCCAGAGAAGTTTGACATTTGGAATGAAAAGAGGTGGGTGAAACACTTCTTTTGAGTTCAAGATCCCTGGGTCAGTTATTAAGAACATAAGAAATAGGAGCAGGAGTAGGCCATCTAGCCCTTCGAGCCTGTTCCACCGTTCAATAGAATCGTACCCGATCTGAAGTGGATCAGTTCCACTTTCCCACCATAACCCTTAATTCCCTTGTCTGTCAAAAACCTATCTACCCGTGAGTTAAATATATCTAGCGAGGTAGCCTCCGCCACTTCAATGGGCAGAGAATTCCAGAGATTCGCCACCCTTTGAGTGAAGAAGTTACTCCTCAACTCCGAACTAAACTGCCCCCCCCCCAACTTATCTTGAGGCTGTGCTCTCTAGTCCTGCTATCCTTTCTAAGCAAGAAAAATCTACCCCTCCTCTATCCATCCCTTTTATTATCTTATACGTCTCTATAAGATCCTCCCTCAGCCTTCTAAACTCCAATGAGTACAGACCCAGTCTATTTTGTCTCGCTCATAGTCCAACCCCCTCATCTCCGGTTTCAGCCTAGTGAACCTCCTCTGCACTCCCTCCAAGGCCAAAATATCCTTGCGCAAGTGTGGCGACCAAAACTGCACACAGTACCCTAGCTGCGGCCTCACCGGTGCCCTATACAGCTGCAGCAAGACCTCCCTGCTTTTATATTGTATTAACTTAGAGCTGCCTCCAAATGAGGAAACAGAGCTGTTGCACCTTGATTTGATTTATTATTGTCACATGTATTAACATAGTGAAAAGTATTGTTTCTTGTGCACTTTACAAAACATACCATTTGTCGAGAGAAAAGAAACGAGAGAGTGCAGAATGTAGTGTTACAGTCACAGCTAGAGTGTAGAGAAAGATTAACTTAATGCAAGATAAGTCTGCAGATTCAAAAGTCTGCAGGGAAAGTTGTTCTTGAGTCGGCTGGTACATGACCTCCGACTTTTCTATCTTTATCCTGAAGGAAGGTGGTGGAAGAGCGAACGTCCGGGGTGCGCGGGGTCTTTGACTGTGTCGGCGGCTTTGCCGAAGGAGCAGGAAATGTAAACAGAGTCGATGGATGGGAGGCTGGTTTGTGTGATGGACTGGGCTACATTCACGACCTGTTGTAGTTCCTTGTGGTCTTGAGCAGAACAGGAGCCATAACAAGCTGTGATACAACTAGAAAGAATGCTTTCTGTGGCGCATCTTTAAGACTTGGTGAGAGTCGGAGCTGACGTGGCAAATTTCCTTAGTTTTCTGAGAAAGTAAAGGCATTGGTGGGCTTTCTTAACTATAGTGTCGGTATGGGGGGAACCAGGACACGTTGGTCATCTGGACACTCGAAGCTCTCGACATTTCTACTTCGTCCCCATTGAAGTAGACAGGAGCACGTTCTCCTTTATGCTTCCTGAAGTCGATGACAATCTCCTTCGTTTTGTTGACACTGAGGGAGAGATTATTGTTTCTTCACCAGATTCTCTGTCTCGTTTCTGTACTCTGTCTCGTCATTGTTTGAAATCCGACCCGTTAAGGTGATGTCATCAGCAAATTTGAAAATCGAATTGGAGGGGAATTTGGCCGCAAGGTCATACGCGTATAAGGAGTCTAGTCGGGGGCTGAGAGCACAGCCTTGTGAGGCACCGGTGTTGAGAATGATTGTGGAGGAGGTGTTTGCGTATCCTTACTGATTGTGGTCTGAGAGCACCTGACAGCATGTTAAAAGCATGCCACAAGCCCGTGAGGTTGTCATCATTCTGGATTTGCGTCTCCCAGGAATAATAGTGCTGAGTAAAACAAGCAGCTTGTTGCTACTGCCCTTCATAATTACCTGTGTGTGAGGTGCACAGTGGTTAGCACTGCTGCCTCACAGTGCAAAGGACCTGGTTCAATTCCAGCCTTGGGTGACTGTGAAGTTTCACATTCTTCCATATCTGCATGGATTTCCTTTGCGTGATCTGGTTTCCTCCCACACTCCAAAGATGTGGACGTTGGGTGAATTGGTCGTGCTAAATTGCCCCTCAGTGTCCAAAGATGTGGAGGTTCGGGAGATCCAAGCTCTGCAGTCCTGCCAAGTCTGGTTGTGAATGCTGGCGGACGATTAAACACCAGGAAGAGGAGGCTGAACAAATATCCCCATCCTCAACGGTGGGAGTCCAGCACATCAGTGTGAAAGATAAGGCTGAAGCATTCACAACAATCTTCAGCCAGAAGTGGCTGAGTGGATGATCTATCTCAGCCTCCACCAGAGGTCCCCAGCATCTCACATGCCCAGACTTTATTCAATTTGATTCACTTCAGATGATATCAAGAAATAACTAAAGGCACGGGATACTGCAAAGATAACATTTCCGCAACAGTACTGAAGACTTGTGCTCCAGAACTTGCTGTGGCCCCAGCCTTGCCAGTATAGCTACAACACTGGCATCTATCCAGGAATGTGAAAAACTGCCCAGGAATATCCTGTCCACGAGAAGCAGGATAAAATCCAACCCAGCCAATTACTGCCCCGTCAGCAAATAGAAAGTGTTATCGAGAGTGCTATCCGGCGACGTTACTCTGCAATGACGTGCTCGATGATGCTCAGTTTGGGTTCCACCCAGCTCCTGACGTCATTACAGTCTTAATCCAAACGTGGACCAACCAACTGAAATCCAGAGGTGAGGTGTGAGTGACTGTGTTTGACCGAGTGTGGCATCAAGGAGCCCTGGCAAAACTGGTGTCATTGGGAATAACCCTGTACTGGTTGGAGTCGCACCCAGCACAAACGATGACGACTTTGGCTGTTGGAGGTCAATCGTTTTCATCCCGGAACACCGCTACAGGAATTCCTCTGAACGGTGTCCAAAGCCCAGCCACCTTCAGCTGCTTCACCAATCACCTTCCCTTTATCGTATGGTCAGAAATAGAAATGTTTGCGACGACTCAGAAACTGAGCAGTTTTTGCCCACACGCAGCAAGAGCTGAACGACGTTCAGGCCTGGGCTGATGAGCAAAATTTGCACCACACCAGTGCCAGTAACGATCACCTCCAACAAGAGAGAATCCGACCGTCTCCCCTGGACGTTCAACGATATTAGCGGAGTTGAATTCCTCGGGGCTATCTTTGTGCAGAAACTGAACTGGAGCAACATCATAAACACCGTGGCTATAGCAGTAGACACAGTAAGAAGTTTCACAACATCGGGTTAACGTCCAACCGGTTTATTTGAGAGTAATCCCAAAGCTTTCGGAAATGGTGTTCCTTCGTCAGGTGTGTGGAAGGTATCGCCTGACGAAGGAACACCGTGTTCCACCGACGCACAGTGGCAGCAGTGTGTACCACCTACAAGATGCACGGCAGCAATTCACCGAGACTCCCTCAACAGCGCTTAGCACCTTGAAGAACCGTTGCAGCAAACTCATGGAATGCTACCACCCGGAGGTTCCCCTCCAAGCCACCCACGTACTGACTTGGAACTATACTGCCTTTCCTTCACTGCGACTGGGCCAAAATCCTGGAACTCTGTCCCTAAGAGTTTTTCTTACATCCTGTCAGCTTCACGTCCAAGTAGATGGCTCACCGCCACCTTCGCAAGTAGAATTTGGATTGGGCAGTAAATGTCAGCCCAGCCAATGATGTTCACGTTCCAGGAATGAATTTTAAGAAGTTGTTCATCCTGCCTATGTGAAACTAGACTTGTCAAATCCACAAGTTCACACCACATGATCAGAATTCTAGTCATCTTCAAATGTTACTTATCAATGACCCTTCAACCCATGATAATACATCTGTTTTGCTTCTTAAATAATTCAAATCTTCTTTTCTCCACTAAAGGAGCATATTCCATAAGTTGATTGTGTAGTGAAAGATGAATCATAGCTACCTTTTCTCCCCCTTTGCTTCTCCTTTTTCTCAATTTTACCTCTGTCCCACCCATCTCCCTCTCCCCCCACAATTTCATCTGTCACAGTTTAGCCTCTGATTTCAGTTTCTCTGCTGTTTGGCCATTCACACCTTGTATTCTCCCTGTGGACTGCCATTAGCAGCCTTTTTAAGGAAGGATATACTTGCATTTGGAAGTATAGCAAAGGCTTACTAGATTGGTTGCTGGGACGAGAGGGCTGTCCTACGGAGAGACGTTGAGTAAATTAGATCTATTTTCTCTGGAGCTTAGAAGAACGACAGGCGATCTCACCGAAACATTTAAGATTACGAAGGGGCTTGACAGAATAAGTATCGAGATGTTGTTTCCCTTGGCTGGGGAATCTAGAACGTGGGAAAACAATCTCAGCGTAAGGGGCCAATCAATTAGGACTGAGATGAGGAGACATTTCTTCATCCGAAGCATTGAGAATCTGAGAGTTTTAGTCTGGGCGTTGTGAATGCTCCATCACTGAATGTACTTAAGGCTGGGACGGACACATCTATCTTAGTCTATCAGAGAATTCAAGGATATGGGAGCAGGCATGTAAGTGGGGCTGAAGCCCAAGATCATTCATGATCTTACTGAATGTCGAAGTAGTCTCAAAAAGCCATGCAGTCTACTCCTGCTCCTATTTCTTATGGGTGTCTGGGTAGTGTTAAGAAAGAGTATGTGGTCTATCAGGTCCACTGACTGTATTTCAGCCTTTCCATCTCAGACTCACCAAGGATGAGCTTACAGGACAATGGAGGTTTGATCTTTTTCAAGTTTGGTCTTAGACATAACGAATAGGGACAATTTCCAGTGGAATTTCAGTGAAATAACAATCACTGCTCTAGCATTTTGCCTAATATGGAAAACGTAGAAATAGAAGAAGTAGGAGGCCGCCATTTGGCCCTTCGAGCCTGCTCTGCCATTCATCACGATCGATCATGGCTGATCGTCCAACTCAACTGCCTAATTTTGCTGTCTCCCTGTGGCCTTTGATCCCGTTCGCCCCAAATGCTTTATCTAGCTACCTCTTGAATATATTCAATGTTTTGGCATCAACCACTTCCTGTGGTAATGAACTCCACAGGTTCACCACTCTTTTGGTGAAGAAATGTCTCCTCATCTCTGTCCTAAGTGGTCTACCCTGAAACCTCAGACTGTGACCCCTGGGTCTTGACTCCTCCACCATTAGCAACATCCTTCATGTATCTACCCTGTCCAGGACACATGGGTAAAATTTGGAGAAGCCCCAAGATATTTAAAAAAAAATTAAAATACATTGAGTCTCCTAGCAGTATTGCAGAAATGTGGGTTATGCTTGCAAATGTTTGAAATTGTTATAACTTGAGAATTGAAAAGTTCTGAAATATTTCATTCATAGGCCTCATTGGGCTGGATAAACGCTTTGTGGCTTTCAATAGGAGGTTTCAATCAAGAGCAGTTGGATTGGCTAAACAAAGTACTAACGTTCTTGGATAATAACTAGGAGGTAAAACTTGCTGGTAAGCGAAGGCTTAGCAAAATATATCTGAGCCGAAGCTTTGATTTCAGAACATGTGTCCGCAAGATAATACCAATAATACAAAAACATTTTAGAAGTAACTGGAAATCAAAAGTGAGCACACAAGTTCGCTGAAATCACTTTTTGCATGCAGTACGAAGTCTCGCAACACAAGGTTAAAGTCCAACAGGTTTATTTGGAATCACGAGCTTTCAGAGCACCGTTCCTTCATCAGGTGAGACTCTCAACTTTCCTAGGTGGCAGAGTTCCATTGTCATGTCTTTTTGACAGTGTCTCGCAGCTGCCCTGCTGCATCTTGAGAATATGGACTCTATATTGGTTTCCAGGTTGAGGTGTCTGCTGTAGAGGTGGTGTATGAGGTGGCTGAGGAGTGTGAGAGAGACGTAGTGGCAGAGTCTCTCAGCGTGATCTGTGTCATAGGTCAACTTGAGTGGGTTCGTGATCTGTAGTCCCCAGAATCTTGTCTGCTTTCTTGCATGTTTGTAGAAACTTGTATCAATATGCGTGGGCTTACTGAGATTCTCTCCGCTTTGAGCAGCGCTCCAAAAGCTCGTGATTCCAAATAAACCTGTTGGACTTTAACCTGGTGTTGTGAGACTTCTTACTGTCCTGCCCCAGTCTAATGCCAGCATCTCTATATCATGACTTTTTGGGTGGAGGTGGAGTATTTCAGATCCTGATTAGCTCAGTGTAATAACATTGTGGTTTGGAGGAACAGCACAATAGGGATTCTATGATCCTATGATTATTGAACCCATAGATGATTTCAGAGCATGCGTTCCAAAGCTATTAAGATAAATTGTACGTAATCAATACGTTATACGTGACTTTGAATTTTTTCTAACCGTCTCCACCAGTAACAAACCAGCAGTTCTTTACCCAATTGTTACATTGTTCAGAATGCTCTCTCCAACTGTAATAACATTTGGTGATAAGTCTGTGTATGCAGTGGGGAGTTTAGCACAATTAGGACAAGCAGAACAACAGTGGGATTAATTATTTTGATATGAGATAGCTTACCTGGACAGGGAACGTACACCTAGGTCAAGAAGAGGATGGAAGAAACCTACTAATGTTTAGCTGATACAATGCTTCATCTTTCCAAGTCTGTAGATCGTAGAATTGACTCTATTACAGGAACGTCGATGCTCACGACAACTGCTGCCAACAAAAAAGACAAAAGATTAAAAACAATTGGCACAAGTACTTCTGAGAGTCTAAGTGAAGCAGAGGTTGACGGACTAACCAAACTTCCCACCCTCCCCCAACACCCCAAAAACAGACCCAAAACACTTAACCTTGCTTTTATTTTAGCCTTTAAATGAATTCCAATCTAACCTGTTAGTCTTTATAATCCGAGCATTTGGCATCCTGCAGACGAGTGCATGTGTGGACGTGCGTGCAATGACAATGACACCTGATGTATCTGCATCTTCTGTTTGCCATCTAGTTAGAGAATTGAGCATTACAGATACTGGACCAAGATCAGGCATCACCCTTTTCCAGCTAAATAAAGGACTGTGATTGGCCTCGAAAGGCATTGCGTGCATTTGTCAAATCTGGATGTTTACCACAGTGCATTAATCATTGTGGAATGCCATTTGTATCTGATTGTTATTTGTCAAGGTAATAACTTATCTTTGATTATGGCAACGTAGGAGTAGGAGTGGTCCATTTGGCCCCTTGACTCTGTTCTGCCATTTAACTATATCGTGGCTGATCTTCAGCCTCAGTGCCATCTGCCCACACTATCCCTTCCTGACATTGGTATTTAGAAACCTATCAACCTCTACTTTGAACATTGGATGAAAAGTAGGCAACTACGTTTGATGTTCAGTGAGATTATTCCTTCTGCCACCTAGCTCCATATACTTACCAATGCCCCTTTGTAACAAAAATCTAGCAACTTCAGATTTAAAATTTATCTAGTACCAGCTGCTGTTCCTGCAAGAGAATTTCAAACTTCTACCAGCTTGCTCCAGATTTCCTTCCTCCATTCCTGAAGAGTCTTGCCCTAGCTTTTACACAATGCCCCCTGTCCTGGATTCCCAACCAGAAGAATGCTTCTGTTTATCTACTCAACTTTCCCTTTAAGATCTTGAAAATCAGAATATCCCTTAACTTTCCAAAGGATACGACTTGTTTGTGACATCTCTCCTCAGAATTCAATCCTTGCAGTCTAGGCAATATTTCTTGTAAACATACGCTGTACATCCAACAACGTTAATTATGGGTGTTAAACTTGGAACCGCTCACGGTAACACCAGGTGTGGACTAACCAGAACTTTGTATAACTTAAACCTGACTTCTATCCCTTTTTGTTTTCGACCTCTCGATATGAAGGTCAGCACTCCATTAGCTTTTTTGAAATATAACTCAGTTGACTGGTTTATTTGTTTTCAACCCATGTAGAAAACATAGCATTAATGGAGAAAGTTAGAGATTGTTGGGATAACAATCTATAAGTTGTTATAAGTTACAGATTGTTGCCAGCACGGTGGCACAGTGGTTAGCACTGCTGCCTCACAGCGCCAGGGGCCCCAAGTTCAATTCTGGCCTCGGGTGACTATGTGGAGTTTGCACGTTCTCCTTGTGCCTGCGAGAGTTTCCTCTGGATGCCCCGATTTCCTCCCACGTTCCAAAGATGTGCGGGTTAGGGGATTGGGCCATGCTAAATTGACCCTAGTGTCAGGGGGATTATCAGGGTAAATATGTGGGGTTGCTGGAATAGGGCCTGGGTAGGATTATGGTTGGTACAGACTTGATGGGCCAAATGGCCTCCTTCTGTACTGTAGGGATTCTATGATTCTGCAAATTGAGGCTTAAATCAGGGAAATGCATAAATGGGAAAAAAACCATGGGTTAGAAGGCACAGAGTCTGAGAAAATGAAGTGCCCGAAGATTTGGGTGATAAATGGTTATTATTGTAGGGATGGCAAGGGATATCTGAATCAGTCTGATCCCCTGTCATCAAATAGACTACCTGGATTTGATGTACATCTGAGCAATGTCTTTTTTTCCTTACTGCAGCCCACTTTGCAATCCATCCACATTTTACAAAAACACGAGGCGTTGCCTGGAACTACGATCCTCAGTGCTGCACGCACACGCAAGTGTCCTGGATTTTCTAGCCGGGTACGATCACGACGGTGGACGACCGTGGAATTCACCACCTTACCGTTGAAGGTGTGATTGAAATGTCACCAGAGAGCCACGCTTTTGGAACTGTCTACATACACAACGACAGAATGATTTTAAAGGGGAGAGGCAGGATTCAGGACAGGAGTCTACATTACAAACAAATCTGAATCAATGTATATATTAGCACATTGGACATATGTTAATATATTGTGTCATATGAGCGTGGTATGATCAAAACTAGACCATGTATTTGCAGCTACAGATTAAAATATCAGATCTTGTAGTCTCAATACTGTTTGTTTTCCATCAGAATATCTGTACCTTATTTCAAAATTATGGGAAGAGTCACAGAAGAATTCATACGTGATTTTGGGACTTGCATCCTTCACAATCAAATTTTGTCCCACATTTTACAGGTTTCTTGCTCACACTTATCTCTAACTTATCTCTAACCCAAAAGGTTTAGGTTCGAGTCTCATTCGTGAAATTACAGCACCCAATCTTGACTAACAAATCAGTCCTGTCAGAAGCGGTACCTTTCAGATGAAATCTTAGAATAGCATCCGTAACAGTGCAGAAATGGCCATTCAGCCCACTGAGTTTGCATTGACACTCAAGTCAGACTATCTTACCCAGGCCTTCTCCCCCACCTGATCCCCATAACCCATTTAGCGTGGCCAGTCCACCTAATGTGCACATTTGATTTGATTTATTATTGTCACATGTTTTGGGATACAATGAGAAGTATTGTTTCTTGTGCACAATACAGACAAATCATAACATTCATAGAGTACCTAAGAGAGAAGGAAAGGAGAGTGTTACAGTCATAGCTAGAGAAAGATCAGCTAAATATAAGGTCCAAAGTCCACTCCAAAGTCTACTCACAGCAGGGAAGAAGCTGTTCTTGAGTCGGTTGGTTGATGATCTTAGACTTTTGTATATTTTGTCTGATGGAAGAAGGTGGAAGAGAGTATGTCCCGCGTACTTGGGTGTCCTTAATTATGTTGGCTGCTTTTCCAAGGCAGCGGGAAACGTAGATAGAGTCAACGGATGGGAGGTTGGTTTGCGTGATGGACTGGGCTACGTTCACAACCCTTTGTAGTTTCTTGCAGTCTTGGTCAGAGCGGGAGCCATACCAACCTGTGATACATCCAGAAAGGATGCTTTCTATGGTGCATCTGTAAAAATAGGTGTTGTAGCAGACGTGCCAAATTACCTTAAGCCTGAGAAAGTAGAGGCATTGGTGGGCTTTCTTAATTATAATATCAGCTTGGAGGGACCAGGACAGGTTATTGGTGATCTGCACACCTAGAAACCCAGACTGAAATGTTAAACTGATGCCCTATTTGAAGAGCAGCAGCAACTCTCCGATGTCCTTGTCAATATTTATCCCTGAACCAACATCACGAACCAAAAGCAGATGATCTGGTCATCATCTGGGTGCAAGGCAACTTGCCTGGTGTGGCATCCCCCCAAAGGGCAATAATGCAGCACTCTGCACACCACCGGAAGGAGGTGGGACAAAATGCAAACAACGATAGTATCAAGTGATTGGGCAAGCAAACAACCCCACCCGTCAGATTGGTCCTAAAGCTTGTTTCTGCTAAACATTCCACTCATTCCTCTCACATGCCAAACCCTCATAACATTATACCTCATTCCTTGTGACTTATAACCATTCCTCAGGAATGTTCAAATTTCTAACACGGAATGGGAAAATATGCTTTACTCATAACTGTCAAAGCCATAACATCTCAAGTAATTTTGTAATGGCCTAACTGCATTAAACACAATCAGTGCCGCACAGTTCATGTGTAAGCTGGTCAGCATGCACGCAATTTTTCCAACTTGTCAAAGGCAACTGAAGCCAGCAACCATCCTGAGGTTGCAATGTCAGTTGGCCACACTGCTCTATTGTAAGTGCTGAAGACACATCTCCATTGAAAATCCCAAGCTCTGGCAGTGCCTACAGCATCACCTAACGTGGGTAGTGGGAATTCTGAGCAACCTCTCTCAGGTAAAGTCTGACAAATCCTTTCGGGAATCCCAAATGCCAGACACGTTACAAAAACAAGTGTGCTTTTTGTTGGAACTTTCCTGACTGGTAAAGAGCGGGGAAGGAAAATGAATGACGATATGGAAACGGAAAAACCAGAAGAAAAGTGCACAGTGCGATGGCAAAAGCAAAGTCGGCCCCAACGACGGTTCACCGTCAGTACAAGGAAGGCAATAACAAGAGCAGGATTGCTTTCTGCGGCCTGCTGGTTATTGTCAGCATCTTTGATAGATGCAGCCCCTCGACGTTGAACTCTCTCTCGCAAATCAGCGCAGGGGACAGGGATGGAAAACTCTGAATCCCCCAATCGGCAATTCTTTTTTTTAGGGAGTGCTGATTTTCACTTTTTTAAAAGTTTAAACTTTAATTATTAGTGTCACAAGTAGGCTTACATTAACACTGCAATGAAGTTACTGTGAAAACCCTGTAAATCGCCACGTTCCAGCGCCTGTTTGGGTACACTGAGGGAGAATTTAGCCCACATCTTTCGGATTGTGGGAGGAAACAGCAGCACCCGGAGGAAACCCACGCAGACACAGGGAGAATGTGCAGTCTCTGCAAAAAAACAGTGAACCAAGCCAAGGATTGAACTTGGGTCCCTGCTGCTGAGGCAGCAGTGCTCACCACTGTGCCACCGTGTTCCACCCAGACAGCTCGAATTATAGTGCACACTGCCTCACCCTCCCACAGCAAAGGAACAAATTCTTCGCTCTTAATTCATCATTCATTTGCTTCAGTGCAGAGCCACCAAAGAGCAATGCTTGTAAACTCTTCATGTCATTTATCTCTAACCACTAACCCAATAATAGACAATCATAATTCTGCACTGCAGCAAACTTTCAAAAGTGAAGCTTTTAATTTTACTACCTAAAGACATTGTTACAAACCAATATGGTTAATTATTACAAAGTGTTCATTCCTTACTTCTGAATCCTTCAACCTTTACAATAATTATTGTAAGAGTGAGTTACAGGATTTGGTAAAAAGGGGATTAGATTTAACATTGCAGTAAAATCACATGCTTGTACTTCAAGGTCCTGACATCAGCAGAACTTGCCAGCAAGGACGTTTACTTTCTAGAAAAACAGATGTTCTCTAGCTAGATTGCAAACAAATTTTTAGGTGAAGGATTAATTATAAACCTACATAGGCAAGATCAGAATTTTAAAACAACTTGCTGCGCATTGAGTAACTGTGTGAGCAGTATGTATTTGTGATGAGCTGAGAGTTGGATTAGAATGCTGTGTCCCTGTGATTGTTGTGTTAGAGTTGAGTGAGCTGTATTAGAGAAAGTTGTTACTTTTGAGGTTCCTCTGAGGTAGTTCCCTCCATGCTTGGATCATGAATAAACTATTGCAAGCTACCCCTGGATCTCCTGTGGATAGTTGGAAGGAGTCCACCACAACATTACAAACGTAATTGTGAAGAACATTTGCTTAAAGGATTTTTTTTTTACTGTGTGCTGTCAGTTACAGGTATGTATTTAACATTCCCAGACATTATATGAAGGAGGAATTCTCCCAGTGACTAACTGCCCTCTCTCAACCAAGATCACCACAAACATTTAAGATAATCATTTATTTTGATGGAACTAAATCTCTTAACAAATTGGTCACGACGATTACATAGCAACAATGATAGTTATTTTGTAAAAGTAATTCAGTAGCTATGAAGCACTTCAGGCTGTGTAAGGGTGACAGTGTTACATTGGTGCAAGTATTTTCTTTGCTTGGACGATGCTGCATTAGTTTGGAATGTGATTTTCCCTTTGTCAGTAATACTTTTCCTCACGTGTCTCTGTTCTGCGCTTTTAATTTTTTTTCATCTTCATGATATAATTCCCTCAAGGTAACAAGAGCAAAGATGTTCTTTTTGGCCTAGATTAAGCTGACAGAAGTGAAGTAACAGCACCTGCTGCTAACCTCACAGAAAGCTAGCCACCAAAACCTAGCATAGCACGGACTTCCTTTTTCCTGATATCAGTTTGAATCCAGCACCAGTGATGTTACTAACCAGGATACGCAGCCAATCACACTGAAGTATTCTCATCAACAGGAAACCAGGAAATAAAATGCACTGGCTATTCTTCAATCGTCATTAAGTTCTACAGAGCAAAATAAGTAACTGAAACATATCTACGAGATTAAGTTCATTCCTAAAACACTAATGTTTTTAATAAAAGTGAACTTTAACATCATGGAAAAATGTGACATCCTGCAAACATAAAATCTGTTTTTTCAGGCTTTTAAACTGCAACTCTCAATTTAGTGTGCCATTAAAACCCAGTTACACCTCATTCAACAAGGCATAACCAAATTACAAATGTTTTTACAGAGATACAAATGGGGTAAAATGGCATGTTCTCACTGGCTCAATGACTCCTACTTGACTGCAAGCTGGGGGGACTTCAATAGCAGATCTGCTGAATTGCTGACAGGAAATTCTGTTACGAGCATTACTCTGTACACGTGAAGATGCAGCATTCAGTTTCAGGTAAAGTAGTGGCAGTGAACGCTGGCAGTTTCACTGTCGATAATACCTCCAAATTCCGGCAGATTAAACG
The DNA here is from genome assembly GCF_965287045.1 of Carcharhinus amblyrhynchos. Lineage (NCBI taxonomy): Eukaryota > Metazoa > Chordata > Chondrichthyes > Carcharhiniformes > Carcharhinidae > Carcharhinus > Carcharhinus amblyrhynchos. The sequence goes on along the minus strand of NC_137344.1, from coordinate 41,221,290 downwards.
TGTTCGCCTCGAAATTTTAAATCGGTTCTAGCTTAGTGGGAAGTCCCTGGGTCTCAGTAGTCTGAGCACAATGGTAACACTGCAAACTGCTGAAAGTGTGCAAACAATTGAAGAGAACAAATTAAGCCAAATCCAGAATTGTTGATATGAATCAGGTAATGCTGCAATATCCAACAAAACTGCGTAAAGAAGCAACGGCAAGAAAATAGCTCTCAACTCAAAGCTTGTGAAGAGTTACTTCCCTATTGCAAAGTTCCGACGGTATTTTATATTTTGAAACTGTTGTCTTAGTTCAAAATAATAATACGTTACAAATCTTCCATTCTGGATCTGCAAAATAAAAGTGTTTTTAGGGATGGTGTAATTCCATCAAGCAAAGCAAACCTATTAGTTTTTGCTAAATAGATCAATGGTATCTGCTATAAAGGGGTGGCCTTGTTAATCCTAGCAATCTTGGGATGATCCTAAAAGTTATTGTATTATGATTGTGGATAGAAACTTTCAGCTTAAATCTTCTGGTGGCTCACTATATCAAACAGACATATGAGGGGCAACGGATACCGTCAGCACAAAACAAATGTAAAAACCACAAGAACAGAACCTCAACTAGTTAACTGCCAGACTCATTTTCCTGTCCTCCCTGCATTAGAACAGTTTGTGCCAAGATAAGACTCATCAGCCGCCTTTGCACCCCACACAGACCAATGCCTGGATGACAAATGAAGATGGATCTTCCTCAATACAGTAGCACAGTGGTTAGCACTGCTGCCTCACAGCACCAGAGACCTGGGGTCAATTCCAGCCTTGGGTGACTGTTTGTGTGGAGCTCGCACGTTCTCCCGTGTCTGCGTGGGTTTCCTCCGGGTGCTCCGGTTTCTTCCCACAGTCCAAAGATGTGCAGGTTAGGTGGATTGACCAGGGTAAATTGTCCCTCAGTGTCCCAAGATGAGTAGATTAGGGGGATTAGTGGGGTTACAGAATAGGACCTGAGAAAATTTTCTGTCGGAGAGTTGGTGCAGACTCGATGGGCTAAATGATCTCCTTTTGCACTGTCGGGATTTTACGGTAATGAATAATAAAGAATGAACAAGAGAGAGATATCAAACGTAGATGTGTTCAGCCCATTACTCCAAAGCAACGAAAACTTTCTGGTAAAAGTGTTTCAACACAGATTAAATGTTCAAGACCTGTAGTCTGGTTTCCATTTGTGATCCTCTAACTCAGCATTGTCAAAATGACAATTATATTGCAAAATTAACGAAATATATACAAATTAAACATTAAATTAAGTGCAATATCCTATTTCACAAGAAAGGTGCATCTGAATTCAAAGTTTTCTTTCACTAATCTATATCATCTACACCAGGAGCTCTGAAAACAAATTTAAACTGCAGGTTTGGATTTTCTTTTGAATTGTCCTATTTCAGCCAAGTTAAGAGGCTCTTCCCCTGGTCCCAGTGTTGGTTCATATCCAGTCTAAATGGTGTTCCTACAGTGCTCTGGCCAAGATACCCGCAATTCTTTATGGATGTAATAATATAGCCATGTTATGAATGGCAGGACTGTAATTAGAACCGCAATGGAAAGTCTGTAGCCGCCAAGATACCTGGAAAATATAACAATTAAACTGATCACCAACTGAGATTGTACAGAGGCATGATATTATAAAGCAACACTTTGACCTTCATTAACTTGAAACATGTAATTCAAATACTCCATTGGGTAGAGATTGCCAATCTAATTTTGGGCAGTGGTTTGGAAGTGATACAGTCCATGTTGGGAACAATACCATGACCTATCTCAAAGGCTTAGGTCCTTGTAGATGTGGTCATGTAAACATTGTTCATTTGTACTAATGGAGTTTAAGGACATACAGGATGAGCACAAACAAACAGACACTTACTGACACAGGAAGAGTGTGGAGTCGGGAGATATATATCTGCAATATTTCACTCTGTGAATAAATCTATTCCAAGGAAAGACCGGCTTTGCTTCCTTCCTTCACCAACTAGTTATCAGAAATTTAATGAACATTCCTCTTGTAGGTCCCCACACATTCATGTTCATGGGAAAGCACTTTGCTTTTGAAAATATTTCCTTTGACATTACTGTTCTCCTTCAATATACCGTAGATGTCATTGTACAATTTGCTGCTTGAAAATTCTGCCAAAACTGGGTCGACATAAATGCCAAGTACAAAAGGTGAAACACCAGTGTGGGTGGTCGCTACTTTGAAATGTCATCTGCTTCTGAAATGAAGAGTGGGCGTGTATTAAACTATCGTGCGCTTTCCCGACACAATGACAACACGATGACAATGTGTGTCAGAACACTAACAAGCAGCACTGAACTGACAAGTCACAGGTTCAATCCACGCACTTCGCTAACGCAAGTCGTGCATGGCAAAGATTAACACTGGGGCTGTAACTTCCGAGTGGCAATCAGTGTCTGTTTGCCTAAGCCAAATTTCTTCCGTCTTTCTTGCCCGACCTTCTGACTCAGTGACAGTGATACATTTCCAAGTTCAGACGGTGAGTGACTTGGTGGTGTTTCCCAGATATCTGCTGCCCTTGGCCTTCTGTATGTATATTTATTGATGTCTTTTTTTTACATCCACAGCTGATTCGGTCCGCCTTGTTAGCCAACAAGGGGCATACACGCGGTGGGTCGTGCGAGGGCTGCTCTTGGATGTTGCTTCGAGAGTCGCTTAGTGCTTCATGTCGTTAGTGTACGCTTAAACTGGACCAACTGACGGGCAACATGACAGCTCAGTGACTATCACTGTTTGCTGTGCAGATACATGGACCTGGGTTGGATCTCCGACTTGGGTCGGTGTCTGTGGGAGTTTGCACGTTCTCCCCGTGCTTGCGTGGGTTTTCTCCGGGTGCTCCGGTTTCCTCCCACATCCCAAAAACCTGCTTTTGGGCTGAAGGGTGTTAACAAATTGTCCCTAAATTAGACCTCCCTCAATCTGGCGCACATATAATTCTCTAAATTTGCACACCTTTACTGTGGAGTCCAAGAGGCGTAGGCAAAAGTCACAGGGAGGAGGAGGATTGAATTGAGGCACTCACTGAATGTTCAAATGGGCGACGTGGGCTTGTTGGGCCGAAGAGCCTGTTTCCTGTGCTGTGTTGTTCTTTGTTCTAGATGGTAGCGGTCATGGGTTTGGAAGTTGTTGCCTAAGGAACCTTGGTGAGTTCCTACAGTGCATCACTGCTGCTAATGTCTGTCAGTAGTGGAGGGATTGAAAACTCTACTCCTTATACTGGATATCATTACATTCTATGCAAAATGATAGAAAAAGTGAATCTTAACTAACATATTTCTCTACTTCATTCTTTCTTGGGATATGGGCATCATTGGCATGGCCAGCATTTGTTGCCCATTCCTAATTGCCCATGCACCGAGTAGCTTGTTAGGCCATTTTAGAGAGCAGTTGAGAGTGTGTCTGGAGACGCATGTAAGCCTGACCGAGTAAGGACGGCAGATTTCCTTCCCTAAAGGAAATCAGTGAACCAGATGGGTTTTTGCTACAATCAATGATAGTTCTTTACATTGCAGATTTATTCCAGTCAAGATGAGATTCAAACCCCTGTTCCAAGAGCATTAGCCTAGCGACTAGGGGAATTTTCACAGTAACTGCAGTGTTAATGTAAGCCTATTTGTTACACAAATAAAATAAGTTTATTGATATTACCACATTGGCATCGTCACCATGTAAATTCAGGAGAGGGAGTAGCAACATTAAAGGTCTAGTGGATAGCCTTTGGGAAGTCTGTGGTCTAAAACATCTGTAATATTTAGCCTGTAATATGTACCCTGTCCCTTTAAGACCACTGGGACCTTTTGTGGACGTACTACGTACAAACCACAACACTGCCTCCCTGTTACACGTTGTAGTCCTGCAAGTATGGCTGAAAGGATTTGTTGAAGAATGATACTGAATGAAGGGTTGTTGTACTATGAGAGAATCCAATCGGTTGGAAGGATGAAAGTTTCCAGATAACTATATACGTCTGGTAGTCCTTGAAAAGCACAAACACGTGGGCAACCATACTTGAAACAAAAAACTTCCGAATTTAGGAGCACTGGGTAGAACATTGTTTGAATGAATAAAGGAGATGGAACCCAGATTCTGAATTATTCATATTATTTCTTTGTTTAAATCATCGAGACTATTTTCCATCTGATGACTTGTTTGAGGAATATAACGGTACTCACTTTGCTGAATGTCGGCACAGAAGAATCCATATAACAATAATAACTAACCCCAAAAACTCCCTGCAAAACAAAACAGAATAACACAGTAAGAATCTAATGGAACAAAAACAGAACATGCTGGATAAACTCAGCTTGCCTGGCTGCATCTGTGGAAAGAGAAACAGAGTTAACGTTTTGAGTCCTTATGATCCTTGAAGGGGCAGATGGACTTGAAATATTAACTATTTCTCTCCGTAGATACTGTCAGGCCTGCTGGGTTCATCCAACATTTTGGATCTTTATTTCAGGTTGCCAGCATCCGCAGTATTTTGCTTTTATATTAGAATCAAAATGATTCAATTTTACTCACCAAAAAAAGCATGGTGATTTGAAAGTAGCAATTATTGAACAGACAAATCACATGCTGTAACATTTCATATAAAAAGGAATTTATCATAGAATCTATGGCATGGCGACAGGCCCTTTGGCCCAAACTGGTCCATGCTGATTAAAATGCTCACTTAAGCTAACACCATTTGCCTGCATTTGGCCTGTATCCGTCTAAACCTCTCCCATCCATCTATCTGCTCAAATGTCTTGTAAATGTTTTCAAAATACCTGCCTCAACCACTTCCTCATTCCACCTCCGTACCAGCCTCTGTGTAAACGGAATTGCTCCATATGTTCCCATTAATTCTTTCCCCTCTTAACTTAAACCTATGCCCTCTATGCCTTCAGGGCAACATGGTGGCACTGTGGTTAGCACTGCTGCCTCACAGCACCAGGGACCTGGGGTTTGATTCCCAGCTTGGATCACTGTCTGTGCGGAGTTTGCACATTCTTCCCGTGTATGCATGGGTTTCCTCCGGGTGCTCTGGTTTCCTCCCACAGTAAGTCGTCTCACAACACCAGGTTAAAGTCCAACAGGTTTATTTGGTAGTAAACGCCACTAGCTTTCGGAGCGCTATTCCTTCGTCAGGTGAGTATAAACAGGGCGTATAAAGGCACACACAGTTCACAGAATACTGATTAGAATGGAGTCTTTACAGCTAATCTGCTATTCAAGTCTTAAAGGTGCAGACAATGTGAGTGGAGATAGCATTAAGCATAGGTTGAAGAGATGTGTATTGTTTCCCAACAGGGCAGTAAGTGAGATTTTGAAAGTTCAGGCAAATCATGGGGTTACAAATGGTGTGACATGAACCCAAGATCCCGGTTGAGACCGTTCTCATGTGTACGGAACTTGGCCATCAGTTTCTGCTCAGCGTCTCTGCGTTGTCGTACGTTGTGAAGGCCGCCTTGGAGAACGTTTACCTGAAGACCGGAGGCCGAATGCCCGTGACCGCTGAAGTGTTTGCCAACAGGAAGGGAACAATCTTGCCTGGTGATTGTCGAGCGGTGTTCATTCATCCGTTGTCGTAGCGTCTGCATGGTCTCCCCAATGTACCAGGCCTCGGGACATCCTTTCCTGCAGCGTATCAGATAGACAATGTCGGTCGAGTTGCAAGAGTATGTGCCGTGTACCTGGTGGATGGTGTTCTCGCGTGAGATGATGGCATCCATGTCGATGAACGGCATGTCTTGCAGAGGCTGCTGTGGTAGTGTTGTGGTCATTGTTCTCCTGAAGGCTGGGTAGTTTGCCGCAGACAATGGTCTGTTTGAGGTTGTGCGGTTGTCTGAAGGCAAAAAGTGGGGGTGTGGGGATGGACCTGGCGAGATGTCCGTCTTCATCAAGACGTGTTGAAGACTCCGGAGATGATGTCGTAGCTTCTCAGCTTCGGGGAAGTACTGGACGATGAAGGGTACTCTGTCCGCTGTGTCTAGTGTTTGTCCTGAGGAGGTCAGTGCGGTTTTTTGCTGTGGCACGTGGGACTCGCGCGCCACATCCAGTTCTTACGAGGACATCTTTCAGCGTCTGGAGGTGTCTGTTGCGATCCTCCTCATCTGAGCAGATCCAATGTATATGAAGGGCTTGTCTGTAGGGGATGGCTTCTTGAACGTGTTTAGGGCAGAAGCTGGAGAAGTGGAGCATCGTGAGGTTGGCTGTGAGCTTGCAGTACAGTGAGGTGCTGAGATGACCGTCCTTAATGGAGATCCCTGTGTCCAAGAATGCAATCGATTCCAGAGAGTAGTCCATGGTGAGTCTGATGGTGGGGTGGAATTTGTTGATATCATCATATAGTTGTTTCAGTGATTGTTCACCGTGAGGCCAAGGGAAGAAAATGTCATCGATGTATCTAGTGTGTAGCATCGGTCGAAGGTCCTGTACGGTGAAGAACTCTTGTTCGAGCCTGTGCATGAAGGTGTTGGCATATTAAGGTGCAAGTTTGGTCCCCATGGCTGTTCGTGTGTCTGGATGAAGAACTGGTTATTGAAGGTGAAGACATTGTGGTCCAGGATGAAACGGATGAGTTGTAAAATTGCATCTGGAAACCGGCAGTTGTCGGTGTTGAGCGCTGAGGCAGTTGCAGCAATGCCATCGTCGTGGGGGATGCTGCTGTAGAGCGCCGAGACATCCACTGAGACGAGGATTGCTCCTGGTTCAACTGCTCCACGTGTGCTGAGTTTCTGTAGTAAGTCCGTAATGTCACGACAAAAACTGGGGGTTCTTTGTGCAATGGGTTTCCGGGTGCCCCCGACGTAGCCGGAGAGGTTCTCATACAGGGTCCCATTGCCCGATATGATGGGACAGCCGGGTGTATTTGCCTTGTGCATCTTTGGGACGCATCTCCACATCATTCCTCCCATAGTCCAAAGATGTGAGGGTTGGGTTGATTGACTGTGCTAAATTACCCCTTAATGTTCTGTGATGCGTTGGTTAGAGGGATTAGTGGGGTAAATATGTGGGATTACGGGGATAGGGCCTGGGTGGGATTGTTGTCGGTGCAGACTCGATGGGATGAATGGCCTCCTGCACTGTAGGGTTTCTATATTTTCTATCTATAGTTCTCAATTCCTCAACTCTGCGAAAAACACTGAGTGCATTCACTATGTCGATGTCACTCATGATCTTATACACTACATTTACATCTCTCAGAAATGGAAAAAGAAATGGGAAAAGTTGAATATAAAAAAACTATAGTGAATGCAGACAATTAACTCTTTTAAGGTATAACATACCAATAAACAAATTAGGAACAAGAGTAAACCACGTCATCCTTCACAAACAAATCTGCAATACTCAGCACCTTCTCATATCCTTGGAACAATGCTTTCACTTTACATCTCGAGTGTAGCCAATGCATTATAGAATCATAGAACCCAAGGCCGGAATTGAACCCAGGACCTGGCACCGTGAGGCAGCAGTGCTAACCACTGTGCTGTCCATGAACTTGTACTCAGAAAAGTCCAAAAAACAGCCACGGAATCTTTATAGCCAGTGGACAAGTCAGACAGGCCTCAGTACAACATCTCGTCTGAAAGATCTCTGATAATCGAGCACTTCATCCTGGTGCCAGCCTGGCTTACATGAGGCTCGAACCCACAATATTCTGATCCCGAGGTGAGAGTGATACCAACTGAGCCAAACTAAGGTCAACGGGAAAGTTAACCAGTCTGCCTTACACAGTCAAGTGGCTGGGCTAAGATCGGCTTGGGAGCACCTAGCTCTTCCCAAGCTCTTGGGCAAAGAACAGCGCATGATGTGAAAAGATGCAAAAGGGCAAAAATAAAATGAAAATGTTGTATCACGTTACACGGTTAATGCAGGAAAATGAACCAAAAATGTTTGAATCTTGCTGAAGCTTTTCATCTTGCACTCATCAGGACAAACACAAAAATACCAAATTTCAAATAATCACAACTATTTATACTGCAGGAGAAATGGCTGATGATTGGTTAGCAAGTCCACTCTGATTGGCCAAGGCAAATCAACGGGGAATTACTGCCCCACCTGCCCCCCCACCCCCGCCTGCATATTTCGAGGTAATTCACAGAAGGTGCAAAGTCTGAACATATTCTTTACGCTTGCAGAGAATAGGTCCTGTGAATGTATGTGTGTTGCTCCTTGCACCATTCTCCTGTAGTACAAATTGTTATAATCATTTGAAACTTGGCATTCTTGCATTTGTCCTGATAAGTGCAAAATGAAAAGCTTCAGCAAACATCCTTTGCAGCAATATTCAAGCGTGTTTGCTTTTAAATGAATGATTGACATGGGGTAAAATGTTATTATTTGTCTTGGTGACAGAGGGAAGATGGAAGCTGCGTACCGTCCCTCCTCCTCTTGGAAAATGTTGTACTTTGCAATACGGTGAAGTCGCCAAGCCCACAGGATCGCTACCATTGAACACATGCACATATGCAACTCCGAGAGACTTTTCCAGATGAAATTGTCTGCAAACAATTAAGGTAAAAGTGATGATAAACTGAGGAAGAAGAAATATCAAGAATCAGACAGAAGCCACTTATGGACCTTCTCTGCGTGAGCTACTTTACAGGAATTTCTTAATATCATGGCGTTGCCACAGCACATTCCATTCCTTTCATCACAGCTAATCGAATGGAAGAAAAACTTGCATTTATATAGCATCCCTTTCACAACCTCTAGATATCCAGTGTGACGATACTGTGCCTTTAAGAAATGTACGTGCGTCATGTTTCTTGTGCAGGATCTGTTGTAGCAGGTCTACACACTCACGGTTGTGTTGTTAAACCACTCTTTTTGATTGAAATTTCCCATTCAGGATAAATCCTTTCTTCTTGCTACCCTCAATCCTTCTTTCAACTGGTGTTCAACATGGAAGAGTCCTGATTCATCAGCTGAGCGAGGGCAGTAAGTGGTAATCTGGGGAGGTTCCCTTGCCCAAGTTCCACCTGATGCCATGAAAGTTCCTGGGGTCCAGAGTCAATCTTGAGGACTCCTAAGACCTCCCTCCTGTGCTCCCAGTTCCGATGCATCGATCAGGCGGTAACCAGGGATAGTGATAGAAACGTCTGGGACACTGGTGGGAAAGTATGATAATGTCAGGGAGTTGCCGAACTAATCTGTGGACGAGCTCTCTCAATGTTGCTCCATGTCCCCAGAGGAGAGGGAGAAGGATTTTACAGAGCTGACATAGCTGGGTTTTCTTTATCATGTCCAATGCCTGGGTCAATACCATGTATTCTATCTGGTTCTGTTCTTTTAGACTTTTTCATAGGAGTTTGGTACAACTGAGTGATTTGCTGCATCATTTCAAAGGGCCATTAAGAATCATCCTTATTGATCTGGAGATCTAAATGCAGACTCCTGTACAACCATTAGTGAGATCAGACTTTCAGCACATTACTCAGAGCTGCATAAAAAAATTCTACAACAACATGCTAGAATTTAACCTGTTAACCTATTAAAATGAACCTAGATGCTTTATAGACATATAATCAAAGTCTGACACAAAACCATGCAGCCAGTCCAAAAGCTTGGTCAAACAGGTAGGGTTTTCAAAGAAGCCATTTAAAAAAGGAGATCTAGAGATTCGAGAGGAGATTTCCAGTTCGTGGGATCCCTGCAAGTAAAGGCATGGATACCACTTGCAAAAATATGCAAACAAACAGAATGGGGGAGCACAGGGATTTGGGAGACTTGTGGAGCTGAAGGAGGTTGCAGAGTTAGGGGATGGCAAAACCATGGAGAGATTTGAAACCAGGAATGAGAATCATTTTTTGCACTCAAAAGTAACATCAACTTAGGTGGCACATTGGAAGAGTGATTAGAACTGCTGCCTCTCAGTGTCAGGGATCCGGGTTCAATTCCCACTTTGGGTTGCTATCTGTATGGAGTCTGCACGTTCTCCCTGAGTCTGCATGGGTTTCCTCCAAATGCTCTGATTTCCTCTCACAGGAAGAAAGATGTGCTGGTTAGGTGCATTGGCCATGCTAAATTCTCCCTCAGTGTACCCGAACAGGTGCAGAGTGTGGCGACTAGGGGATTTTCACAGTAACTTCATCGCAGTGTTAATGTAAACCTACTTGTGTCAATAATAAATAAACTTCAGTGACAAAGTAATTTCTACCTGTGATTGGTGGATTGAGGCCAACAAGAAAGGATAATGTGGCAGGAATTACATAAGCCACCTGTTGGTGAAAAAAGATGGGTGAGAAATTCTTTTGTCCAACTTCAACTTATAACCAAATTGTTAAGAAATCCACTTAGTGATTAAATATACTTACGATCCATATTCCTGCATCTGGATCATTAATCTGTAGCAATGTGGGGGGGGGGGGGGGGTGCGGAAAGAAGAGGTTACATTATTGACGTGGAAATTTACAACTGTTTGTTGTTCGGCTATATAATTCTAATTACAGTACAGGGTGACCAGTTGCACTTATGAACAAAGATGAGCCAATATCAAAACCACTCAGCAAATGTTTAGGTATTTTCCCTCAGACACAATGGTGGAGGTTCTTCAAGATGATGATCCATGTCTGTGTCATTTACTTACACATCAGTGCTTTAAACAATTATACAAACTTAACAGAACAAAAATCTTGCTTCTAAGTTTCTGCTAACTGCGCACTTGCTAGATTTGCATGAAATTAGACATGTTATAGGAAGCTAGCAGAAATTTGGAAGCAGATTTGCGTTCTGCTAAGTTTGTATAATTAATTAAATCACTGACTTGCATTCATGTAGCACTTTTCCCAACTAGAGGTCACCGCAAAGTTCTGATCAAATAGAACTCTTTATGACCTTGCGACAGGATCATAGAAAACCTACAGTGCAGAAAGAGGCCATTCGGCCCATCGAGTCTGCACTGACCATAATCCCACCCAGGCTCTACACCCTTTTCCCTACATATTTTACCCACTAATCCCTCTAACCTACACATCTCAGGACACTAAGGGGCAATTTTAGCATGGCCAATCAACCTAACTTGCACATCTTTGGTCTGTGGGAGGAAACTGGAGCACCCGGAGGAAACTCCGCACAGACGGTGACCCAAGCCGGGAATCGAACCCAGGTCCCTGAAGCTGTGAAGCAGCAGTGCTAACCACTGCGCTACCGTGCCACCCGTGCAGTGTTGGAAACATGGCAGCCAAACACTAAGGAATCTGCGTGTATATGTCCATAAGTCATTGAAGGTGGTAGGACAGGTGGAGGAAGCAGTTAATAAAGCAGCATCTGGGGCTTTAATAATGTTACAACTGTGTAAAAGGTGTAAAAGAGCAAGGAGGTTATGCTGAGCTTGTATAAGATACTAGTCAGACTTCCACTAGGGTACTGCGTACTGTTCCGAGTGCTACATTATAGAAAAGATGTGAAGACTTTGGAGAGAGGGCAGAAAACGTTTATGAGAATGGTTCCACAGATGAGAAACTTTCGTTACAAAGTTAGATTGGAGAATCTGGGATTCTTTGGAGAAAAGGACGAGGTTTGATAGAGGTCCAAAGACGTGCGGGTTAGGTTGATTGGCCATGCTAAAATTGCCCTGAGATGCGTAGGTTAGAGGGATTAGTGGGTAAAATATGTAGGGATATGGGGGTAGGGCCTGGGTGGGCTTGTGATCGATGGGCCCAATGGCCTCTTTATGCACTGTAGGGTTTCTGTGATTCTATGATTCAGAATCATGAGGGGCACGGACAGGGTAGAGGGGGAGAAACTGATCCCATTGACACAAGGATCAAGAAGCAGACTGAACTGATTTAAGATCATTGGTGAAAGAAGTACAAAGAACAAAGAAAATTACAGCACAGGAACAGGCCATTCAGCCCGCCAAGCCTGTGCCGACCACAATTCCCTAATTAAACTAAAAAAAAACTTTGTCCTTACTCGGTCCATAAAGTAAAAACGATGTGAAAGGAGACGTTGTTGCATTGAGTTGTTAGGGTCTGGGAGTTGGTTTAGCTCAGTTAGCTGGGCTGTGCCACGGTGGCACAGTGGTTAGCACTGCTGCCTCACAACGCCAGGGACCCGGGTTCTATTCCTGGTTGGGTCACTGTCTATGTGGAGTTTGCACATTCTCCCCGTGTCTGCGTGGGCTTCCTCCAGGTGGTCCAGTTTCCTCCCACAGTCCAAAATGTGTGGGTTAGGTGTATTGGCCATGCTAAACAGCCCCTTAGTGTCAGGGGGACTAGCAGGGTGAGTGCATGGGGATAGGGCCTGGGTGGGCCAAATGGTCTTCTTCTGCACTGTAGGATTGTATGAATAGTACAGGTTTAATTCCAGTGCCAGCTGAGGTTAACAATAAAGTCCCTGCCTTCTCAAACTTGCCCCTCGCCTGAGGTGAGGTGATCCTCAGGTTAAATCATCACCAGTCAGCTCTCAGAGGGGACAGCAGCCTATGGGCCTCCAGGATTGGGGTGACATTTACATTTGTTTTACATTGCTAGCATTTGAATGCACTGCCTGAGAGTGTGGTGGAGGCAGGTTCAATCAAGGTATTCAAGAGGAAATTAGATGATTATTTGAAATGAAGCAACGGGCAGGGGTATGGGGAGAAGGCAGGGGTATGGGGAGAAGGCAGGGGTATGGGGAGAAGGCAGGGGTATGGGGAGAAGGCAGGGGTATGGGGAGAAGGCAGGGGTATGGGGAGAAGGCAGGGCTATGGGGAGAAGGCAGGGCTATGGGGAGAAGGCAGGGCTATGGGGAGAAGGCAGGGCTATGGGGAGAAGGCAGGGCTATGGGGAGAAGGCAGGGGTATGGGGAGAAGGCAGGGGTATGGGGAGAAGGCAGGGGTATGGGGAGAAGGCAGGGGTATGGGGAGAAGGCAGGGGTATGGGGAGAAGGCAGGGGTATGGGGAGAAGGCAGGGGTATGGGGAGAAGGCAGGGGTATGGGGAGAAGGCAGGGGTATGGGGAGAAGGCAGGGGTATGGGGAGAAGGCAGGGGTATGGGGAGAAGGCAGGGGTATGGGGAGAAGGCAGGGGTATGGGGAGAAGGCAGGGGTATGGGGAGAAGGCAGGGGTATGGGGAGAAGGCAGGGGTATGGGGAGAAGGCAGGGGTATGGGGAGAAGGCAGGGGTATGGGGAGAAGGCAGGGGTATGGGGAGAAGGCAGGGGTATGGGGAGAAGGCAGGGGTATGGGGAGAAGGCAGGGGTATGGGGAGAAGGCAGGGGTATGGGGAGAAGGCAGGGGTATGGGGAGAAGGCAGGGGTATGGGGAGAAGGCAGGGGTATGGGGAGAAGGCAGGGGTATGGGGAGAAGGCAGGGGTATGGGGAGAAGGCAGGGGTATGGGGAGAAGGCAGGGGAATGGCACTAGGTGAACTACTAGTTCAAACAGCCAGAGCAGACACAATGGGCTGAATGGCCTTCTTCTGCACTGTGACCTGTACTCATGGGATGGATTTACATGGCTCTTGTGCTCAGTTTACTGCACTGGCATGGGCAATAAACAAGACAAATGTTTAATCCCACAGAGAAAAGAATCTGAAAATTATTATTACCGAAATGTTATCATTTTGCTAAATTAAACTGTCGCTGACTCACTTGAAACATTTATGACTAAGTGTTGTATCCATAATTATTACGAGCTGACACAATCTTGGCCTGGCCCTTACTGTGACAATGTTCATATCACAAAAATAGTTAACTTTAAAAAGACTCAAAAACTTTAAAAAGTGATGGGGCAGCATTATGATAATATGTGGGCTTCGACTGATAGGTTTTCACAGTGACTACTTTTACTGGTTAGACAACTTCTTGGTTTTAGAAATTCCCGCCTGTGTTTTGAAATGACTCTATTGTCTTGCCCCTCCACATCTGTGATTCCCTCCAATCCCACAACTCTCATCTAACTCTGCCTCTTTCAGCACTCCCCCACTTTAATTGGTCCACTAACAGTGACAAAGGTTTCAACTGCCTAGGCCTAAAGTTCTGGAATTCCCATAAACCTCTCCAATTCCCGATTTCTCTTTCTTCCTTCAGTACGTTCCTTCCCCCGCTGACCAAGCCTGAGCCACTTTGCCTTCCGTAGAAGAATCCCTACTGTGCATAAGGTCTGCACCGACTCTCCAAAAGAGCGTCTCACCCTGGCCCACAGCTCCACCCTATCCCTGGGACACTGCCCAAAGCTAATCCCCCTAATCTATACATGTTGGGGCACTAAAGCGCAATTTAGCATGGCCAATCCACCTAACCTGTGGGAGGAACCCGGAGGAAACCCACACAGACACTGGGAGAATGTGCAAACTCCACACAAACAATGACTCAAGCTGGGAATCGAACCCGGATCCCTGGCGCTGTGAAGCAGCAGTGCTAACCACTGTGCCACCGTCGCCCATATTGCCTTTTGGGACTTGGTGTCTTAGTTTTGTTGTAAAAAAACTGCTGTGCAGCACTTTGGGACATTTTACTACATTACAGTTGTAAGTAGCTGTTGTTTTTGTACTGAAACATGTTGTCAAATCTTTTTCCACTTCACCATAAAATCAACCCCGACAGTTTCATGCTAAGATTGTATTAACTGGGATGGTGGTCAGGGCACAGCACAGTGAACCCCTGTAGGCAGGAAGTCTGTTCTACCTAAAACAGTATGAGCCAGAAACAAAGGGAACTCAACCAAAAGAACTAAAAGGAACCACACACAATTTTGATGCAGTGTAGAGGCAAAAGCAATTGTGAATTGTAAATAAAAGAATTGTGTATTAAACATTATGACTCCGAGGATAAATCTTAATCCTATTTCACTATCGATTAAGCTTGTCAAAGTGCATATTGAAGCCCGTTTATGATACATTCCAGAGATGCTACAGGAGAGCTAATAAACCAGTGTTTATTCTAGGAGTTCCCCGTTCACCAGACTTTGATCTGTAAATAATGATGTGAATGACTTTGGTGTCATCAACATTTTCTTCAAAAAGCACAGCTGTATAAAAAGCTTGGTTTATCCAGAAATAGAATGGTTCCACCCTCCCCCACAAAGCACCTTCAACACCCTGTCAACTTATCGCAATGCTTCAGACTTCGTTTCAAACCATTGTAACTGCTCTGCACCCTGCATACTGAACAAAAGCTCAAAACAAGTCATCAATTTACATGGACGGGTACAAAAGCGCCCTCTAATTTTCTCCTATTGATCTATAATTGACACTGGGGCATAGTGATTAACATTGCAGCCTCACAGCATCAGGGACCTGAGTTCAATTCCGGCCTTGGGTGACTGTGTAGAGCTTGCACATTCTCCCCGTGTCTGCGTGGGTTTCCTCTGAGTGCTGTGGTTTCCTCCCAGTTCAAAGATGTCCAGGTTAGGTGGATTGTCCATGATAAGTTGCCCCTGAGCAGATGGTGTCCAATTGGGCTTTGCCAAGGTGCCAGGTGACCCAGGGTAGGGCCTGAATGGAGAGGGGGGGGGGGTGGTGCAGGGCTATGGCAGGGGTGGGAAGCGGGTGTACGCACAAAGACAGAGAGGCTATGCAAGGAGAGGGCGCAGATGGGGGAGGGGGAGGTGGGGGAGAATGGTTGATGTGTACAGTGGTTTGATTACCTTGGGGGAGAGGGTAGGGAAACATGGACATGGGAGGTCCACCAGGAAGGATCCTGATGCCAGCAACTAGTGTTGGTGTGGGGATTGATAATGCCCGCTGGTTATTGGGGTTGGCAGGAGGTGCCCTGGTTCATTGGGAGATTGGGATGCCCAAGCACTCTGCAGCTGGCTTCACCAGTTTTACTTAGGATCTGTGCCCCTCCCACCACCAAACCGACAATTCTCCTAGCTGTCAGTAAGATTGCAGGTGTCGAGCTCACCCAAAAAGACAGTGTGGAACACTCCCCTTTTCAGACTTTTTTGTGTAAACTGCCCCAAGGTTTACAAAGGGTGGGAAATGGGAGGTGGGTGAGGAGACGATTGGAGTTGGTGAGTTTGAAGGTAATCACATTGATGAGAGTTTCAGAACTTTGCAGATGTAGTTCTGGGGACACGTTCTGTGGAGCTTGCTGTTCGCCTTGCTACAAGGACCTTTGAAAAAGTTCCATGAGGTGTAACTGGGTTTTGAAATGGGAACTAAGTTCATAGTTACTGCTTGTTAGAATGTAAGCAGTGACAACTTTGTATTGAATGTAATATGACCAATGGGAACAAGATGTAAGGTTCAGCTGACCCAGTAAACCATGGAACCAATCACAGTGATCTAATAGTCAGCTGACCAGCTGATCCACTAGAAATAAGAAACTATGTAGAATTGTGAGAAGCTTGGAGTGGCCCAGGATGAGGCCTCCAGTTTGCAGTAATGATGTTTCTTTATTAAACCCTTTCTTTGATTTATAAGTTGGAGTAAGTTTTGTTGTATTTTCATTAGCTGCAATTTGAAGAATTCCTTCTGAAGAAACACAGTTAAACACTTTCACTGGCTCCGAGAAGCTTATTGTACAATTGGGGAATGTTAAATTTCTCCACTATGATTAAAAACGAACCCCATATTTTTAAATGTGTATTTAAAAGTTTCTTCATTTGGAAACAAAGTTATTTCTTAATCCAATTATAATTAATTTCACAATTTAAAATATTAAAGTAAAAGTGAGGGATATTTAGTGTGTTTAACTTCTTGTTTTGCTTTGTGAGAATACTTCAATGATTCATTGCTTACCCTTCTTGACATCTCTGCCACTGGGCATCTGGAGAGCTCCTCAACTTGGCACCAGATTTAAACTACCTGCCAAAAGGGGAAAACCACACCACAGAGATTTCTAACTCTATCGACAGCTTTCTTCGGGGTCTGTGGCAGCACATTGCTTCATTCCAAAATCCAACCCCAAAATTCGATGGCACATTTATCATAATGGAGAAATTTGGTATTCTAGAAATATTAAAGTAGTTTTTCAGAGCCAGAGAGGATGGTCAGCAGTTATTTAGAACATATCATATAATCCCAACCGTGCAGAAGGAGGCCATTCAGCCCATCGAGTCTGCACCAACAACAATCCCACCTGGCCCTCATCTCCGTACCTGTATTTATCAAACAGTCTTCCCAACACCAAGGGGCAATTTAGAACGTCCAATCCACCTAACCTGCACATCTTTAAAGTGTGGGAGAAAACTGGAGCACCAGAGGAAACATACACAGACACGGGGAGTTGTGGCAGACACCACTCAGACCTGAGACCGGAAATGAACCTGGGTCCCTGGCGCTGTGAGACACCAGTGCTAACCACTGTGCCACCATGAGGTACCGAGCTCTAAGAGCACATTGGAGATCATGGATCTCCATATTAATCTTGGTTTAGAGTCAGCAATCATCTGATTTGGTGGCACATTCATCCAGTTTCAAAAGATCATTCAATGCCTACCTTGGACTCTTTGACCAGCGACCTTTCCCATCAACATCAGATTTTCCAAATTGTGATTGCTTATTATGCGCCCAAGAAATTCCAACTCTCTCTTTCTGGTCTTGTCAGTGAATTCTTTTGATGTCTGATTTTATGAGCACCTCTTCCACGGCAGTGACACTTGTCCAGGATATCCTCATTATTCACCTCAATAATCCATAACTCTGCAGCCTCAATTCTTCTCTGCGTTGCTTCACTGACTGCCTAACCCAGGTGTCAAAGTGGGTGTGATGCAGCATTCTGGGATTCTCAACTTTGTTTTCATGGCTAATTTTGGGTTGATCATAACTTTCCTTTTTTTTTGAAACGCACCTCTGGCCATCACAATCCTTTGGATTTATTTCTTGGTCACCTTTTTCTGTCTGATGTTATCAAACTTTCCAGGGAACAATATTTGTCAACATGTGTGACCTTACATTCTGGTGTGATTTTCATTTTGGACACAACCAGACATTTTGTTCTCCATTCTGAAGAGGAACTTCTTACACAGTTAAAAACACAGCTGCACCTCATGCCACGATGTGTAACATGTTTTAGTAAGCAGTCTCACAACACCATGTTAAAGGTTTATTTGGTAGCACGAGCTTTTGGAGCACTGCCCCTTCATCAGGTAAGTGGAGAATTGGGCTCACCACCAGGGCATATATAGACACGAACTCAATTACAAGGTAACAGTTGGAATGCGAGTCTTAACAGGTCATCAGGTCTTTACATGTGCAGACAATATGAGTGGAGAGAGGGTTAAGCACAGGTTAAAAAGGTGTGAATTGTCTCAAGCCAGGACAGTTACCAAGATTTTGCAAGCCCAGGCAAGTTGTGGGGGTTACAAATAGTGCGACATGAACGCAAGATCCCGGTTGAGGATGTCCTCACGTGTGCAGAATTTGGCTGTTTCTGTGCAGCAATTCTGCTTTGTTGTATGTCTTGAAGGCTGCCTTGGAGAATGCTTTCCCGAAGATCAGAGGCTGAATGCCCATGACTGCTGAAGTGTTCCTCGACTGGAAGGGAACACTCCTTCCTGGTGATTGTCGAGAAGTATTCATACATCCGTTGTCGTAGTATCTGCATGGTCTCCCCAGTGTACCAGGCCTCGGGACATCCTTTCCTGCAGCGTATCAGGTAGACGACGTTGGCGAAGTTGCAAGAGTATGTACCTTGTACCTGATGGATGGTGTTCTCACGTGAGGTGATGGCATCCGTGTCGATGATCCGGCACGTCTTGCAGAGGTTGCTGTGGCAGGGTTGTGTGATGTCATGGTTACTATTCTCCTGATGGCTGGGTAGTTTGCTGCGAACAATGGTCTGTTTGAGGTTACACAGTTGTATGACGGTAAATAGTGGGGGTATGGGGATGGCCTTGGGCGAGATGTTCATCTTCATCAATGCCGTGTTGAAAGCTCTGGAGATGATGTCGTAGCTTCTCTGCTCTGTGGAAGTACTGGATGACGAAGGGTACTCTGTCCGCCGCATCCCGTTATTTGCCTTCTGAATTCTGCGCACGAGGATGGCCTCAACCGGGATCTTGGGTTCATGTCACACCATCTGTAACCCCCATGATTTGCCTGGGCTTGCAAAATCCTACAAACTCTCCTGGGTTGAGACAATTCACACCTCTTTAACCTGCACATAACCCTCTCTCCACTCGCGTTTTCTGTACCTGTAAAGACTTGATCACATGTGAAGACTCACATTCCAACTGTTATCTTGTAATTGAATCTGTGCCTACATATGCCCTGTGGATCCAATTCTCCACTCACCTGATGAAGGGGCAATGCTCCAAATGCTCATGGGACCAAATAAACCTGTTGGACTTTAACCTGGTGTTGTGACACTTCTTACTGTGCCTACCCCAGTCTATCACGGTATCTCCACACGATAACTTTTCCCAGGGTTCCCCCCTCAATGAGGCAAGTAGCCAAAGTTCACAGCAGTTCAAATAATGTCTAATTTAAGTTTATTTATTAGCGTCACAAGTAGGCTTACATTAACACTGCAATGAAGTTACTGTGAAAATCCCCTAGTCACCATACTACAGCACCTGTTTGGGTACACAGAGAGAATTCAACGTGGCCAATGCATCTAACCAGCACGTATTTTGGACTATGGGAGGAAGCCGGAGCACCCAGACAAAACCCACACAGACACGGGGAGAACGTGCAGGCTCTGCACAGTCAGTGATCCAAGCTGGGAATCGAACCCGGGTCCCTGACCCTGAGAGGCAGCAGTGCTAACCACTGTGCCACCATGCTGCTCCTAAGATTTTATAAGATTTCTGTCTGCAGGAACTCCGACAATGAGTCTTATCGAGTGGCGGGAATCACGACAGCAATTTATGGATTTTGGTGTTTAACTGAGTGTATGTGGTTCTCTGAAGTTGCTGTCAGTTGTAATGATGGTGAATGTCAACAGTGGCACCGTCATTACAACTGCAAAATCCAGAATAAGATGAAAGAGACAAGGGCTCTTTCCTGGAGATGAGGCAATTTTTTGAAATCCATTTTTCACAAAGAAGGTCCCTCATACGTATTCCTCTTTCTCCAACAACAATAACATTTATATAGCACCCTTGACGTAATAAACATAAGAACATAAGAAATAGGAGCAGGAGTAGGGCATCTAGCCCTTCGAGCCTGCCCCGCCATTCAATAAGATCATGGAAGATCTGAAGTGGATCAGTTCCACTTTCTCCCCATAATCCTTCATTCCCTTGTCTATCAAAAACCTATCTACCCGTGACTTAAATATATTTAGCGAGGCAGCCTCCACCACTTGAACGGGCAGAGAATTGCAGAGATTCACCACCCTTTGAGTGAAGAAGTTCCTCCTCAACTCCGATCTAAACTGCCCCCCACTTATCTTGAGGCTGTGCCCTCTAGTCCTGCTATCCTTTCTAAGCAGGAAGAATCTCTCTACCTCTACACTATCTATCCCCTTCATTATCTTATACGTCTCTATAAGATCCCCCCCCTCATCCTTCTAAACTCCAACGAGTATAGACCCAGTCTATTTAGTCTCTCTTCATAGTTCAACCCCCTCATCTCCGGTATCAGCCTAGTGAACCTCCTCTGCACTCCCTCCAAGGCCAATATATCCTCCCAGAAGTGCGGCGACCAAAACTGCACACAGTACTCCAGCTGTGGCCTCACCAGTGCCCTGTACAGTTGCAGCAAGACCTCCCTACTTTTATATTCTATCCCCCTCACTATAAAGGCCAACATTCCATTCGCCTTCTTGATCACCTGCTGCATCTGCAGACTGGGTTTTTGCAACTCATGCACAAGGACCCCCAGGTCCCTCTGCACTGTAGCATGCTGCAGCTTTTCGCCTTTTAAATAATAATCCCTCCCATTATCATTTCTGCTAAAGTGGATAACCTCACACTTGCTAACATTATACTCCATCTGCCAGGTCCTCGCCCACTCGCTCAGCCTAACTAGATCCCTCTGCAGACTTTCCACACCCTCCACGCAATTTGCTTTTCCACTCATCTTCGTGTCATCAGCCAATTGTCACCCTACACTCAGCCCCCTCCTCCAGATCATCTATATAAATGGCAAAGAGTTGAGGCCCCAGCACCGACCCCTGCGGCAATCCACTAGTCACCAACCGCCATCCAGAATAGCACCCATTGATAACCAACATATGCTGTTTCATGGAAGCATTATAAAACAAAATACATTAGGCCACGTAGGAAATATCAGTCAGACGGTGAAAGAGTATCTTAAAGGAGGAAAGTGAGGTGGAGAGGTATAGGGAGTGAATTCTAGAGCTTGGGACCCAGGTAACTTAAGGTGACTCCACCAATGATGCAACAATGGAGGATGCACGGTCTGGCATGGTGGCAAAGTGGTTAGCATTGCTGCCTCGCAGCGTCAAGGACCTGGGTTCGATTCCCGGCTTGAGTCACTATGCAGAATCTGCACGTTCTCCCCGTGACTGCATGGCTTTCCTCTGGGTGCTCTGGCTTCCTCCCCCAGTCCGAAAGACATGCTGGTTAGATGCATTGGCCACGTTGAATTCTGTGTACCCGAACAGGTGCCGGAGTGCAGCAACCAGGGTCTTTTCACAGTAACTTCATTGCAGTGTTAATGTAAGCTGACTTGTGACATTACTAAATAAACTTTAAACTTAAACAAGCGATTAGAATTTGAGGAGCGCAGATATCTCATAGGGTTGTGGGACTGGGGGAAAGATTACCCTATTTTAAATAACGATGCTCTCACTTGGTCTGTGGCTGTCTTGACATGGGTTGATAGTGGACATTGTAAAGCAGTTAGCAAATTACAGTTCAGGCTCTATGAACCAACTGGACGCAGAGGTGATGAAGTAAAGGCAAAATACTGTCGATGCTGGAATCTGAGCCAACGACAGGATTCTGACTCCAAACGTTTGCTCTATTCTCTCTCCACAGATGCTGTCAGCCCTGCTGAGATTTTCCAGAATTTTCTGTTTGTGTGTGAGGCTAAAATGTAGCCTGGCAGAGTTCAGTGCCACCCTCCTGCCCAGCTCTGCTGTTAATTACTGGGAATGAAACAGAGAGGGCGTCACTCTCCATAACCTGGAGCAGCTGTGGCGAGTGATAGTTCAGGTTGAAGTGTATTTACTGGTCACAAGTAGGCTTCCATTCACACTGCAATGAAGTCACTGTGAAAGTCCCCGAGAATCGGGAAGGAAAGTTGGACTTTGGTATACGTTTTCCCCCACACTCCGTTGGAAGGGGATTTATTGTTACTGTCCAACTGAAAGAGTGAACGGGAAACTCACCTGGACGTAAGCAGCAAGCGCAAAGAAGAAAGACATGCAGAAGTTGCAGACTCTCCAGGACAGGAGGTAGAGCGGCGGGGAAGGAGGATTGCAGAGAGCTGCCCCTGATTTCCCTTCCATACTCCTTCCGTATCACATTGTAGCCCAGTAACTGTGTGCTGCGGACGCACAGTGCGGGGCCGCCCCTTACGCTCTGCGTGCCTTCAGGCTGCTAACAGCCCCAACCCTGCAGTGGCTGCGGGACTCAGAGCGGCGTTTCACTGACAGCGTCTCAAAACGGTGTCTCACCCCAGCAGCAAATACTGCCTTTAAATTCTAACACAAACTGGGGAAAAGCTCTGCAGCCAAATGAAATCAGTTCAAGCTCATTTGCAGAATAAAAGCCCAGGCACACATTGTTTTGACATGAGCCAGGCAGAAGTTTTATTACTCGCGGTTAGGACGATCACTGGCTCTTCGTGTTTGCCAGGGACAGCTTAAAATTTAAAAGGAGCTTCTGTTAGTTATCATCTTGAAATTTGTTTTTAATTTCTGCAGTTAAAACTGTGACTGTGATCTCCTCCCTCCCCACCTCTGTAATCTGCTCTAGTCCACCAGCTCTCCAATAGACCTGGGCTCCTCTAATTCTGGCCTCTTGAGCTTCCATTGTTGCTGGTGCCTAAAGTTGCGAGGGTCCCAGCTCAGGAATCCCCACCACACATCTCACTGCCTCTCTATCTCGATCTCATCCGTAAAACCTACTTTCGTGACCAAGTTTTTGGTCATACTTAATATTTCCTGGATAAAAGCAAAATATTGTGGATTTTTTTTAAAAAATTCATTCGTAGGACGTGGGCATCGCTGGCCAGCCAGCATCAATTGCCCATTACCCAGTTGTACTTGAGAAGGTTAAAGTTAAAGCTTGTTTATTTGTCACTTGTATGATTCACATTAACACTGCAATGAATTCACTCTGAAATTCCCCTAGTCGCCACACTCTGGTGCCTGTTCGGGTAAATGCACTAACTAGCAGGTCTTTCAGTGTTGGGAGGATACCCACAAAGACATGGGGAGAACATGCAAACTCTGCACAGACAGTGACCCAAGCCAGGAATCGAACCCAGGTCCTGGCACTATAAGGCAGCACTGCTAACCACTGTGCCACCGTGCTGCCAGTGGTTGTGAGCTGCCTTCTTGAATCACTGCAGTCTATTTGCTATGAGTTGACCCACAATGTGCTTCGGGAAGGAATTCCAGGATTTTGACCCAGCTACTGCACAGGAACAGTAATATATTTCCAAGTCAGGATGATGAGTGGCTTGGAGGGGAACTTTCAGGTGGTGTTCCCATTTGTCTGCTGCCTTTGTCCTTCAAGATGGAAGTGGTCATGGATTTGGAAGGTGCTGTCTAAGGGTCTTTGGTGAACTGTTGTAATGCATCTTTTAGATAGTGCACACTGCTGCTACTGAGCATCAGTAAAGGTTTGTCGATGTGGTGCCAATCAAGCTGCTTTGTCCTGGATGGTGTCAAACTCCTTAAGCATTGTTGGCACTGCACCCATCCAGGCGAGTGGGGAATATTCCATCACACTCCTGGGCTTGTGCGTTGTAGATGGTGGATAGGTTTTGGGGAGCCAGGTGGTGAGTTACTGGCCGCAGTGTTCTTAGTCTCTGTCCTGCTCATGTAGCCACTGTGTTTATGCGGTGAGTCCAGTTGAGTTTCTGGTCAATGCTAACCCCAAGGATGTTGACAGATGCTGGAATCTGAAACAAAAACAAAAAATGCTGGAAAATCTCAGCAGGTCTGACAGCGTCTGTGGAGAGGGCATAGGGCTAATGTTTCTCTGTCTTTCTAAAAGCTCACCCTGACTTGGAAAGTTGGCTCTATTTTCTCTCCATGGATGCTGTCAGACCTGATGAGATTTTCCAGTATTTTCTGTTTGTGTGTCCAATATCCCCTTGTATGGCTCAGTATCTTACTTTGTTTAATAGGGCTCCCCTGAAGCACCGTGGGGTGTTTCATTACATTAAGAGTGATATGTGAATGTAACTTGTTGTTATTGCCACCCCGTTTATATTAATATTTCCACAAAGCCAGCAGAACGTTCATCAGTAGTACCTGTTGGCTGCCTCAGTAAAACCGTTGCGTAGGGCTGATGTCTTCCTGGGGTTATCCCATAGATAAATGTCCTCTGTTTATGGCCCAGTCTGAGAAAAAAATCTGTCAGCGGTGAAGTTACCCTCAGCAGATGGATGGGCGAGGGGGCCTGTGTGCGTGGGATGAAGCATTTTGTTGTTTTGCATGCACAATCTGTAAAAAAAAACACAACAGCAACAAAAAGAGAGTAAATAGAAAAGAGGAGGACTCTGCAGAGTTGCTGATTATTATAACCCTTGTCACAATCAGTTACATCAGTTTCAAGACACAGTCATCCTCACCCCAGGCTACAAAGTGACCTTAGAAAGAGCTCCCAATGACTTTCCAAAAGCTGTTTTTAATTTCAGACCAGTTGCTCATGTTCTGTTTTGACATTTAAATGACGAAGATTATTCATTGACATTCTGCTTTGAGCCAGGCAGTGAATTCAGTCACAATAAATTTTCATTTACTGTTTTTGCTACAACTGTACCAGTAGATGGCACACACTTACTTTATTATTATATAGAGTAATTGAAAATACCATGTAAAATACACTCTTACAAAAGGAAATTGATTTAATTAAGACAGATAAATTACCGCTAAAGTTAACAACACAAACTGTTAACTGCTGCTCCTCGAAGCAAATTGGCCAACAATTCATCATTGAGAACGTGAAGTTTCCCTGCTACCTGTCCTCAGAATCCTACAGGGCAGAAGTAGGCTATTCAGCCCATTGAGTCTGCACCAAACACAATCCTAGCCAGATCCTATCCCCACAGTCCCATGCAATTACCCTATCTTGTCCCCCTGGCACTAAGGGGCAAATTAGCATGGCCAATCCACCTAACCCACACATTTTTGGATTGTGGGAGGAAACCGGAGCACCCGGAGGACACCAAGCAGACAGGGGGAGAATGTGCAAACTCCACATAGACAGTGACCCAAGCCAGGGATTGAACCTGGGTCCTGCTGTGAGGCAGGAGTGCCAACCACTCTGCCACCATGCTGCCCACATACTGTGCACATATCCTGATTAAATTGTTTAAATATAGTTGCGACTGGAATCAACCATTTCAAATCTCTCTCTCATCACTCCCTGCCCTACCTCCCATCTGCTCCGAATGGACAATTGAAGAAACAAGAATCAGGAATCTATTTGTTGAATTAAAATTAATTTAGATTGGAAGGGGAGCTAGTGGAAAAGCACTGGGCTACTAATCCAGAGGGCCAGGCTAACGCTCCGAGAGACACAGGTTCAAATCCCACCACAGCAGTTGATGGAATTTGAAACTCGTCTCAGTAACAGTGACATGAAACTATTGATTGTTGTAAAATCCCACCTGATTCACTGATGTCCATTATGGAAGGAAATCTGCCATCCTTCCCTGGCCTGGCCGACACGTGACTCCAGATCCGCAGCAACGTGGTTCACTCTTAACCGCTCTCAAATGGCCGAACAACGACAATTACAGCTGGGCAGTAAATGCTGATGCTGCCAGCGATACTCACATCTGATGAAAGAATACATTTTGAGAAAACGTGGAAGAATTATTCAGCGAGTACGTACAGGCACTGTGGACCAAGATCCAGGTTAAGAATGACCACCTGCCTTGGTACATTTATTAATTTCTAACATACAGGATGGCTCTGCCTTTGCAGTGGTAATAGAAACCACAGACACAATAGAAAATTACAGCTCAGAAACAGGCCTTTCGGCTCTTCTCGTCTGTGCCAAACCATTTTTTGCCTAGTCCCACTGACCTGCACTTGAACCATATCCCTCCACACCCCTCTCATCCATGTACCCGTCCTAGTTTTTCTTAAAATATTAAAAGTGACCCTGCACTTACCACTTTATCCGGCAGCTCATTCCACACTCCCACCACTCTCTGCGTGAAGAAGCCCCCCCACCCCCCAATATTCCCTTTAAACTTTTCTCCTTTCACCCTTAACCCATGTCCTCTGGTTTTTTCTCCTCTAGCCTCAGTGGAAAAAGCCTGCTTGCATTCACTCGATCTATACCCATCAAAATCTTATACACCTCTATCAAATCTCCCCTCATTCTTCTACGCTCCAGGGAATAAAGTCCTAACGTATTCAATCTCTCTCTGGAACTCAGCTTCTCAAGTCCCGGCAACATCCTTGTGAACCTTCTCTGCACTCTTTCAACCTTATTTACATCCTTCCTGTAACTTGGTGACCAAAACTGTACACAATACTCTAAATTCGGCCTCACTAATGCCTTATATAACCTTACCGTAACACTCCAACTCGATACTCTGATTTATAAAGGTAATGTCTGCGAACCTGTCAGAATTCACTGTCAGCTGGTACAGACAATAGCTTTCAGGGTGCAATCTTAGCGGCTCGCCGGTTAGTCAGTAAAATAGGGCATGAGGTGAAAAATCGGGTTCACCTCTCGTGACCTTTCCTGCACCATTTTGTTAGTGAAATCAGCCTTGCACCCAGAAAGGGCATGAGACTGGGTTAAATATTAATGTTGTACACGTCATTAACAAGCTCAGGATGCAACCTCCAGATTCACTTACCTTCGTCCCCTTGCCAGCCAAGGTCCTCACTGGAGAGGACCACAGACGGTCCCACCAACAGGGACCAGCGATAATGACCTCGTCAAAGGGACTGGAGGCCATTGAAGACCCGAGTGGTCGGGGTAGAGCTGGGCAGTACCAGGGTGCCAGGCTGGCACTGCCGACCCTAAGAAGTCTCACAACACCGGGTTAAAGTCCAACAGGTTTATTTGGTAGCACAAGCTTTTGGAGTGAAACAACCTCTTCAGGTGAATCACTCCAAAAGGAGTGACACTCAAAGCTTGTGCTACTAAATAAACCTGTTGGACTTTAACCTGGTGTTGAGAGACTTCTTACTGCGTTTACCCCAGTCCAACGCCGGCATTTCCACATCACTGCCCACCCTGGCAGTGGCCGAGGGGCAGGGCCTTATAAGGACAGGCAGGATGGGAGGTTCATAGGAGTGGAGGGAAGTGGGGAACTCTACAGAGTGAATGGAGTTGAGGGGGTTAGGGTTAGGGCTACACTGTATATTGGGAGATCAGAGCGCCTCGTAATGGTGCCCCTAGAGCTCAACAGTCAGCTTCTCAAGTGAGCTGAGACTTTCCCTACTGGTGAGAATCATGTTACAGCTTCTCTATTGCACAGAGTGTCATAAATTCCAAGTACTTAGCTCGCTGAAAAGACCACCGTTTTCTCACCTGTTTGACACTTAGAATCTTTGAGGAAACTCCAGCCCTAGAGTCTGCATGAGCGCAGCACCGTAAAGATTCAGTTGTTTTGAAAATCATTGAATTGGCAAGTATTTCCACTTTCAAACTCCCAGTCCCACTGTAAAAAACCTTGAAAAAGTTGGATCTTGTTGAATGAGGGTCAATTGTGTTTTTAACGACATACATAAGAACATAAGAAATAGGAGCAGGAGTAGGCCATCTAGCCCCTCGAGCCTGCCCCGCCATTCAATAAGATCATGGCTGATCTGTCGTGGCTCAGTTCCACATTCCCGCCCTCTCCCCATAACCCTTAATCCCCTCTCTTGTCAAAAACCCGTCAACCCGCGTCTTAAAAATATTTAGCGAGGCAGCCTCCACCACCTCAACGGGCAGAGAATTCCAGAGATTCACCACCCTTTGAGTGAAGAAGTTCCTCCTCAACTCTGTTCTAAACCGCCCCCCCCTTTATCTTGAGGCTGTGCCCCCTAGTCCTACTGTCCTTTCTGAGCGGGAAGAGTCTCTCCACCTCTATCCTATCCATCCCACGAAGCTTATAATTACAGCTACCCAGCTTCAGTGCTGAAGAGCTCATTTTATTTTGTGGAACGTTAAATATTGTTTTTTTAAAAAAATTCCCCACCCCACAAAATTCCAGGGACTGCTCAGAACTTCCAGCAGAGAAACATGATTAAAACACATTTCTTAAAGGCACAGTACCATCACATATACCACAAGTCTTCAGCACTAAACAACTGGGATTCTTTCACTATGACCAGAGCGTTTATCTATTTCTTCATATTTGTAGAGTCGTAGAACAATACAGCACGGAAATAGGCCTTTCAGCCCATCCGATCCCTGCCGACCATCATGCCCCTCTCACCTAGTCCCAATTGCCCCTGTTTGGCCCATGTCCCTCTAATCCTTTCCCATCCAAGTGCTTTTTAAATGTTGCTATTGTACCTGCCTCAACAACTTTCTCCGTCAGCTCATTCCATACACAGACCACCCTCTGTGTGAAGAAGTTACCTGTCAGGTCCTGTTTAAATCTTTCCCCTCTCACCTTAAACCTACGCTGTCTTGTTTTCAATTTTCCTCCCCTAGGAAAAAGACTGTGCACGTTCATCCTAACAATGCACTTCATGTTGTTATACACCTCAATAAGGTCACCTCTTATTCTCCAAGGAATAAAGTCCTATCCTGGCCGAACTCTGTATAACTCAGGCCCACTAGTTGTAAATTTTCTTTGTACTCCTTCCAGTTTATCAATGTATTTCCTATAACAGGGTGACCAAAACCGTACACAATGTTCCAAGTGCAGCCTCACCAATAACTTATACAACTCTAACAGAATATCCCAGCTCCTATACTCACTGCCCTGACTGAAGCAAGCTTCTCAGGTGAGCTGAGACTCCACCTCCATACTAGTGAGGATTACATTACGGCTTCTTTATTGCACAGAGTGCCATAAACTCCCATTACCTACTTCTTTGAAAAGACGGCTGTTTCCTCGCCCAGTTGACACTTAGAATTTATGAGAAAACTCCACCCCAGGAGTCTGCATGAATGCAGCACCCTGAAGGTTCAGTTAATTGAAGTTGGGTATCTGTGAAGGTGGGAACATTAGCATACTATAGAGGAGTGAGGTTGTAAAAGGGATTTAACCAAGAGGATGGTGATTTTAGATTTGATGCTGTGATAGTGAAGCCCTTTAACAGGGGCTGAGGATCACGTGATCGGACCAGATCCAATGGAGTGTCGAGGTGTGAATCTGAGCCAATCGGGTGCGAGGCTGTGTACCCTGGGTTGGTTGTTGCTCGGTAGGAGTGCTGTACAGTCACATAGTTAATTCTGTCTGACCCTTTACTGTAAATACCTATTTATTATTGACAAAGGATTTATTGCCACTTTGAATTGCCCTTGATTTATTACAAGTACATTGAGGGTCTGGGAGCCAATATAGTTCACAAGGCCATGGGTGCTGCAAACAAGCTTGGGCATTCATTGAGTAGAAAAATAATGGGTAAACCATTCACATTATCCTTACCTGGTGTGAATGCGCAGAGAGCACTCAGATCCACTTCTGCTAACCCTTTATCCACCCTTGGCAATCATACCCTCTGCTGCCTACATTCCAAGATCTATGGATTCCTTCCCTAAACATTCTGTCTTCTTTATGGGTGACACGGTGGCACGATGGGCAGCTTGGTGGCACAGTGGTTAACACAGTTGTCTTAGTGCACTGGGAACCCGTGGTTCAATTTCTAGCTTTGGTGACTGTGTGGCATTTGCACATTCCCCTCCCCGTGTCTGAGTGAGTTTCCTGAGTGCTCTGATTTCCTCCAACAGTACAAAGATGTGCAGGTTAGTGGATTGACCAACATAAATTGCCTGTGTCCAAAAATATGTGCAGATTAAGTGGATTAGCAGTGGTAAATGCACAGGGTTGTGGGGATAGGGTGGGGTGGGTTGGTGCAGAAAATGCTGTAACAAATCTCTCCTTCTTTGAGTGACTCTTCTTAAAACCCCACCACTTACAATTTTGATCACTCCAAAAATCTTTTTCTTGGTTTTTCTGTACTGATTATTTCTCTGAGAAGCATGGAGTGTTTTTCCACATTAAAGCACTATATCAATGCTAGTTGTTGTTACTGGAAATAGTAAGGATCAGTATAAAGCATCTTTCACCTCAAAAAGCAAAACACGGCTGATACTGGAAATCTCTCAAATTGGACGTTGCTACAATGCTACAAAACTCAGCAGGTCAGGTAGCAGCTGTGGAGAGAATTAACCTTTCAGTTCTGGCAATAGGACCTCTCATATCATAGAATCAACAGTGGAGACGACCATTTGGTCCATTGGCCCTGCGCTGACAATAATCCTACCCGTAACCCCACATATTTACTTTCCTGGTCCCCCTGACATTTAGGGGCAATTTAGCACGGCCAATCAAGCTAACCATCTTTGGACTGTGGGAGGAAACCGGAGCATGCGGAGAAAACCCACACAGATGTGGAGAGAATGTGCAAACTCCACACAAACACAGTCACCCAAGGCTGGAATTGAACCCAGGTCACCGGCACTGTGAGGCAGCAGTGCTAACCACTGTGCCACCCGCACATTTCTCTTTCCACAGGTACTGTTTGACCTACAGAGTGCTTCCAGCATTTTCTGTTTTGTTTTTGCATTCCGGATCCCTCTGATTGAGCAATATCTTATTTCTAAGACCCAAGAGAAACCTTCAGGAACCATTAAGAATGCAACTTCATCAATAACCGTCACCTTTTCTGGTGAATTTTTTTTAAAAAAGGGTGACTGTTCAATAAATTTCTATTACAGACACAGAGTGAATACACCTAAAACAAAGGCCTATTTCAATTTTAATGATCTTTAGAAATTTCCCTATAGAACATAATCATTAAACAAAAATATGAATCAGTGACCTTACATAGATCCCATTATCGTTACAGAAATTCTGACACGGAATTGTCCTGAGACAGGAACACGAAGGATACTTCGCAATATACTGCAATTCCTGCACTTCATTTAAATGCAAATTCCTCAAATAACACATGCCTTCTAGATAACACATCTAGATGCAAAATTTTGCTTGAAGTGGTTTCCAGCAATGCCAGAAATAGAGCTATCACCACAAGTATATTTTCATGTCTGCAGCACTGGCAGGATTTACATTGCTGATGTCCTTCCTATGGGCTCATTTCAAAGCCACACACTGCAATACAGTCAGGGTGTTGGAGCACGACAAAGTATGAACAGGAAAAACAGGAATATTCAGGAGAGGAAAAGAATAACAGCTCAGCAAAAGGTGCATTTTCATTAATATTCTTTTATTTCCCCAGTTTTTGAACATACACGCTGTAAACCACTATAACTCTGTGACCTTTAAATACATTTTCTTTTGTGGTTAAGGAATTACTGACCTCAACACTGAAGAAGCAATATAAACGAGTAAGATTTAACCTGAAATCAGAGGTTAATGATTCTCCCAATGTTACTTCCACTTCTTCATACTAATGCTGCCAATTCTCCTTGCCCAGTATGTCAGCCACTATCACTCTTTAAACATCTTGCGTTGTTATGGCAGAGAAAACGTATAATATATCCTCAGACACAACCTTTTATTGCAGAGCAGTCATTACACCGGAGAATTGCATCTTCACACAAAGGAGAAAACTGAATCAAAATGTAGCCAAATCCACTCTAATACACAGCAAGATATAATTTTCCAAGTCAATAGCTCACAACACATGTCATAGAATAGAATCCCTGCAGTACAGAAAGAGGCCATTCAGCCTATCACCAACCCTCAGAGTGTATTACTCACGCCCTCTTCCTTGCCCTATCTCTTGAACCACACACATTCACTGTGGCTAATCCCCCAACATACACATCGAAGGAGTAATTCAGTATGGCCAATACACCTGGCCCATGCATCTTTGGACTATGGGAGAAAACAGGAGCACCCGGAAGAAATCCATGCAGACAGAGGGAGAAAGTGCAAACTCTACACAGTCACCCAAGGCCAGATTTGAATCTGGGTCCTTGGCACTGTGAGACAGCAGTATTAACCATGGATGCCGCCCCTTTTGCTATTTTGGATAGGCCAAGTTACATCATATACTTTGGGTCAGGCCTCACTTCCTGCACCCTTAACTCAAATCTCAGTATTTCAGTACGATATTCCATACCCCAAATACCCTTAAAGGTTTGGATCCAATCAGCCTCCAGCATAGCAGTCATACAACAGGTACATGGATGGGAAAGATTTAGAGGGACACAGACCAAATATAGGCAAATAGAACTAGTTCAGTTTAGGAAACCTAGTCAGCATGGATGAGTTGGGCCAAAGGGCTATGCTGTACATCTCCATGACTTTATGACTCTCTAACTAAGCCGCTAATTTTTGTTTAATCAGCCAAAAGACAAACAACAAAACAGGATAGCTTTTTAAAAAAATTCTGAAATAGCCATTTTGACAAAGGAGAGGTTTGTATGGAGATCTAATGAAATTATCATAACTTCAAGCTGGTCAAATTGGGAGATTTAAGTTGTTTTGAGTTAATTCTACCTGTGTTGCTGGATAGTTTGGGTAAGTACACACACTGTCTGTGACATTACATAATAATAAGGATTCTATTTTGTGAGCAAGTTTGATTGGCCTCAATGAGGTGTGAAGAATTGTTCATTGTATCCAGATGTCTGGGATATCCTATTTGTGGGGAATTTCCTTGGAAGTGCTCCCATTCCATTGCTGTAATTTCACGGGAAATATGCCAGAGACAGCAAAAGATTGTTTTACCCAATGGACTTGCTTGCGGAAGAGCAGGCAGCAATAGGTTACGAACCTAACAGTTAATGGATCTGGTATGGTTAAGACTCCTCAACTCAACCATTGCATTAGCATTCAGCTTCTCTGAGAAATTAAGAGTGCGGGCCAGGTGACTGACAGATTTTCTGCACATGTTAACTCCATGGAAAGGAACTCCCGTGCAGGCCAGAGTGGCTCCATTGCAGCTCTGACACGGAGTGGAGTGAGCAGGCCCTCTCCCAACTTTCCGCCCCACAAAACTGTCCCCGTTCTCTCATGCTTTCCCAGACTCATGCTGCAAGCTGGAAGGGTCCAACGAAAACTCTTGTTTCCAATGAACAGGAGGCAGAGGCCAGCCTCACAAATCAAACGGGTGTCACTGCTCATAGGTGAAGGGTGAGCAGCTACCCCCTCTCTCACAGCATAACAACTGACATCCCTCTCAGTTACCAACACCACATTCTGCCTTCTGAGGCTTGACCTCACCTCGCTACCTGAAAAACCAACACGGCCACACACAATCAACCTATTGCCATCTCATACCCACTCTGTCCAAAAGCTGTCATTTCATCATCCATTGCACCCAATCCATTTCTGACACTCGTAACTCTCTTGCAGGAGTGTAGAACTCCAGAGAGAGACACAGAATTTAGGATGGTCCTACAATGATAGAGACCTGGGTATGGCCAGTGATAGAGACAGAAACTTGGCGATGGTCTGACAGTAATAAAGACTGAGAATTGGGGATGGCCTTAGGTGATAGAAGCAGAGAACTGGAAATGGCCTTAGGTGATAGAGACAGAGAACTGGGGATGCTCCTACAATGAAAGCCACTTGACTGCTGGAGAGGAGGTGGCTATAAAAAAGAAATTGGCAAGGCACTGGTTAATGGCCATGAAGTATGGTGATCTCCAGTAAGATTAAGGAAAATCCCAAGGCTTTTTATACATATGTAAAGAGCAGGAGAGTAGCCAGGGAGAGGGTTGGCCCACTCAAGGACAGGGGAGGGAATCTATGTATGGAGCCAGAGGAAATTATTGAGGTATTAAATGAGTACTTTGCATCAGTATTCGCAGAAGAGAAGGACTTGGTGAATGATACATCTGGGAAAGGATGTGGAGATAGTTTGAGTCATGTTGAGATCAAAAAGGAGGTGGTATTGGGGTTCTTGAGAAACATTAAGATAGACAAGTCCCCAGGACCTGATGGGGTATACCCCAAAATACTGAGAGGCAAGAGAGGAAATTGCTGGGGCCTCGAGAGAAATCTTTGTTTCCTCACTAGCTACAGTGGAAGTCCCAGAGGATTGGAGAATAGTCAATGTTGTTCCTTTGCTTAAGAAGGGTAGCAAGAATAATCCAGGTAATTACAGACTGGTGAGTCTTACCATCAGTGGTAGGGAAATTATTGGAGAGGATTCATAAGAACATAAGAAATAGGAGCAGGAGTAGGCCATCTAGCCCTTCGAGCCTGCCCCGCCATTCAATAAGATCATGGCTGATCTGTCGTGGCTCAGTTCCACATTCCCGCCCTCTCCCCATAACCCTTAATCCCCTCTCTTATCAAAAACCCATCAACCCGCGTCTTAAAAATATTTAGCGAGGTAGCCTCCACCACTTCAACGGGCAGAGAATTCCAGAGATTCACCACCCTTTGAGTGAAGAAGTTCCTCCTCAACTCTGTTCTAAACCACCCCCCCCCTTTATCTTGAGGCTGTGCCCCCGAGTCCTACTGTCCTTTCTGAGCGGGAAGAGTCTCTCCACCTCTATCCTATCCATCCCATTCATCATCTTGTACGTCTCAATGAGATCTCCCCTCATTCTTCTAAACGCTAACGAGTACAAGCCTAGTTTATTCAGCCTCTCCTCATAGCTCAACCCCCTCAACTCCGGCATCAGCCTAGTAAACCTCCTCTGCACTCCCTCCAAGGCCAAAATATCCTTGCGTAAGTACGGCGCCCAAAACTGCACACAGTACTCCAGCAGCGGCCTCACCAATGCCCTATACAGCTGCAGCAAGACCTCCCTACTTTTATATTCAATCCCCCTCGCTATGAAGGCCAGCATCCCATTCGCCTTCCTGACCACCTGCTGCACCTGCAAGCTGGGTTTTTACGACTCATGCACGAGGACCCCGAGGTCCCTCTGCACCCTACACGACAGAATTTATTCCCACTTCGAAGCGGACGTATTAGTGAGAGGCAACATTGTTTTGTGAAGGGGAGGTCATGTCTCATAACTTTTGAGGAAGTGATGCATGTGATTGCTGAGGGTAATGGATGTTGTCTGCGTGGACTTCAGTAAGGCCTTTGACAAGGTCCCTCATGGCAGACTGGTGCAGGAGATGAAGTTGCATGGGAGCAGAGGTGAGTTGGCAAGGTGGATACAGAACTGACTCAGTCATAGAAGACAGAGGGTAGCTGTGGAAGGGTGCGTTTCTGAATGGAGGGCTGTGACAAGTGGCATTCCTCAGCCATCAGTGTGGGACCTTTGATTTGGAGGAAAATATAACTGGTTTGATTAATATGTTTGCGGATGACATAAAGGTTGGTGGATTTGTGGATAGTGATGAGTACTAGCAGGGTACAGATCAGTTGGGGGCTTGGGTGGAAAGATGGCAGATGGAGTTTAATCCGGACAAATGTGAGGTAATGCATTTTGGAAGGTCTAATGCAGATAAGAAATATACAGTAAAAAGCAGGACCCTTAAGAATATTGATAGGCAGGGGGATGAGCGTACAGGATACTGAAAGTGGCAATGCCGGTGGAGGATGGAGTCAAGGTGGCGTACAGCATACTTACCTTCATTGGCTGGGGCATTGAGTTTAAAAATTGGCAAGTCATGTTGCAGCTTTATAGAACCTTGGTTAGGCTGCACTTGGAATATTGTGTTCAATTGTAGCCACCACACTACCAGAAAGATGGAGGCTTTGGAGAGGGTACAGAAAAGATTTACCGGGATGTTGCCTGGTACGGAGGGCATTAGCTGTGAGGAGAGGTTGGAGAAACTTGGTTTGTTCTCACTGGAACGATAGAGGTTAAGGGGCGACCTGATAGAAGTCTACAAGATTACTAGGGGCACGGACAGAGTGGGTAATCAGGAGCTTTTTCCCAGGGTGGAAGAGTCAATTACCAGGGGACACAGGTTTAAGGTGCAAGGGGCAATTAAAGGAGATGTACGAGGCAAGTTTTTTTTTAAAGAGAGGGTGGTGGGTGCCTGGAACTCGCTGCTGGGGGAGGTAGTGGAAGCAGATACAATAGTGACTTTTAAGGGGTATCTGGGCAAATACATCAATAGAATGGGAAGAGAGGAAAGGTAAGGGGTTTAAGCATGGTGGGTGCAGGCTTGGAGGGTCAAAGGGCCTGTTCCTGCGTTGTAATTTTCTTTGTTTTTTTTTGTTCTCCTGGATATCTGGTGTCAGAATTAGATCACTCTGCCATTTGGTATGTAAGAATTGCTAAGGTTGATTCATTGTCACCACTGTCTTCAATATGAACACCCGAGTGTTGATTTTGAACCCTCGCTCCGTGTCAGTTCTACTTCATGTTTTTCTTCTCTTACTGGTCCTTCGTGAATCAGGAACTAGAGGAGGGGGGTGGTGGTGAAGAGTCTTCAGGAGGTTGTACAATCTGAGGAAGCACGGTCACACAGTTCACACACACCCTCCACTAGAGCAGAAACACACATCTCAGTAGGTTGTCACATGGTGGGGGACATAACAGGTGAACAAGGGCCTGTGTTGTGGTCAGGGACAAAAGTGAGGAGACCCATCAGAAGACACAGAAAACTCTCCCAGGTTCTGCTCAGTTGGAAGCAGATAGCGAGCCTCATGGGTCATCAACGATGAGGACAATTCAGGAACAGTAACAGGAAATGTGTGTGATTCTATCAGCATTTCCAGAGACACAAAGCAAACCTGGAGATAAGAGGAGTTTGTCTCTAGCACAAGTGCTATGACATTCCAGACATTTGTACTCATGTCCACCTCACTACAAACAGCGCTCATCTGCATAAACACAGCAGGCGATCAAGTGCATGCTGGCCCCACCCCCCAATGGCCTGCACACTCAGTCTGCCACTTTATACAGAATGGCCATTCAGGGATCCACAGGAAGTTCTCCAGCTCCTGGCTAGCCAGAAAGTGTGGATAGGCCATTAGAGGGAAGGTGGAGGAAGGACACTTGGAAGTGGCAACTCTTCTTAAGGTTCTCCCCACGTCCAAGAACAAATAAATCTGGACATGCCGCTGGAGTCAGTTCTCTAGCAGATTAGAAACCCGCTTACATCATTTCAATGATAGGTTGTGGATTAAAGAGAATAAAGCAGTCATGCTCACTGGTCTGTTATGCTGTCGTCTGTTTTTAATCCATTGAGTACAGAAAGCACATTAGAGTTCCAAATTGCAATGTTACGGGAACTTATTTCCCCTGCCCATTGAAATCCATACTGGCTGTGGTAGTTTATGGAGACATGCCCCCTCACCTTGCCCTGTGCTGTATATTGAGTGGTGAATCTCAAGCTATATCCATTAGAGGCGCCTGTGGTCCTTTGTGGACTATGGCTAATTACCAATGACTGTACACGTACCAAGCTAGGGTCAGAATGTTTGCACATTTGTTCCATGATAGAGATGGATGAGCCAAAATCAGATACATTTTAATTCCTGTGTGGCTGGCTGCTTATTGTGATTTGCTCACTGCTTGCACTTTCAGAAGAAATTCAGGGGGAAGTGCAGATGTTGAATGATGGTGACAAAAGGTCAAGTATTCAGCATTGATAGACACCAATTTTTGAGCAGCAGTTTTGGTACACATTACCACGTCTGCACAGAATGCTGTTTTTGTTGTTAACTCTGCATCTGGTTCAAATACATTTTTTACCTGCACATCATGCTGAGTCAAAATTCATCACCTACCTAAAATAACATCTAATGATAAATAGCATTTACACTTTCCTTGAAAATGTGGCCATAAAGACATAATTGGAATTAAATACATGAACACTTCCCGAATGCTTTAGAATAAAACCAATAAGGTTATTTAATTTCATTAATTAAACTTATATAAAGTAGCTTTGATAAAATATTGTGTTACATAGTGCAATATATCATATATCCAAGAAACACAGGACAACCACAAGTGTATATCATAGAATTGCTGCAGTGCAGGAGGCCGCCATTTAGCCCATCAAATCTGTACTGACTCTCTGACAGAGTATTTTGCCCAGGCCCTAACCCCCATCTTATCCCCATAACCCCACATATTCACCATGGCTAATCCATCTAATGTACACAATTTAGCATGGCCAATCCACCTCACATACACAACCTTGGACTACGGGCAGAAACCAGGGCACCTGGAGGAAACCCACACACACATGGGGAGAGTGTGCAAACTCCATACAGACAGTAACCCAAGGTTGTTCAACCAAAAAACCCAGGTACTTGGCGCTGTGAGGCAACAGTGCAAACTACTGTGCTGCCCAACATGGATAGAATAATCTGACAAAATCTTTCAAAAATATATGCGAGATGTTCAAGTCAGTGTTTTGTGAATTATATGGTTATTCATTATAAATTTTCCTGTGACCGGTAAATAAATGTTAATTCAAAATTGTTAACGTTGTCAGTAATCACCATTTCCCATTATTTGATGATCAACACTTTTTGTTACAACTGCATCTAGGCACACAAACATAAACCCTCTCTGTCCCCATTTCAGGGAGTCAATAATTTTTGTCACAGGAGTGGGAAGGCCTGAGGCATAATACATTTACAGCGAGAGATGCATTCCCTCACTTCACACCATAAAGACCACTTCAAAACCTTAGTAAAATTGACACTGCTTCTTTTTAAACCAACTTTTCCCCTCTACCCCTTTTCTAAATGTACTGTCTCTGCCATGGATGCCTCCCCTCCCCCACATAGTTGTCCAGATGCCCTTCAAGAGTTTGGCCAGATGTCCCCATTCTTTGTTGAACCTCAAGTTCCCCAAAAGAATCAACGTCAAGATTGAACAGGGATTTATTTTTATCTGACCAAAGACATGAGGATGGGAAGCAAAGTGTGACCGAATTCATTCAATAATCCATTACCTCCACCGACCACCACCATGCCGTGTGTACCTTCAACATGTACTGCAGCAACCTGGCAAAGCTATTTCAGCAGCACCTGCCAAAACCATGACCTCTACCACATGAAACGACAAGAGTAGTGGGTGCAGTACACGTACCACTACTTCCCAGCTCTGCTCGGAGTCAGGTGCCATTCTAATTTGATATATTGCTGTTTCTTTACAGTCATTGAGCCACAATCATGAGCACTCGATCTAACAGCACACAGATTGCAATGGCACCTCACAACCATTTTCTCAAGGGCTACAAGGGTTCAGCACTAAATTCAGGCCTTATCAGCAACAGCCACATCCCAAGAATGAAATAAAAATACACAAGGAAATAATGGGACAAAATGTCCGAGGAGAAGCAATCACCATTGGATTGCCACTCCTCTATTTTTCTTACCTTGTACAGGTACTCTGCATTTCTCACCCAGATTTCCAAACAACGCTTCATCAGTGTCCGAGTCCTTCTTTCCAAGGCAGGGCCGTCAGGGGATACTAAGCCTTTTATGGCACTCGTTGCCATATATTGATAAGCAGAGAGTTTAAAGGTCCTCAAACCCCTCTGAGGGGCAACAGAGAGAAGGCAAATGTGTAAGGTAATTCGGTGAAGTGGTTGGGTGCACGTGGGGTGAACAGATCGGGTGGCAGGTAAGGACATACAGTGGTGGGGGCAGTCCTTGTGTTAGACCATAGGTGGATGGTTGGGTTTGGGGTGGGGGGAGGGATGAAGATCAGTAGAACAGTTGCCCAGGAATTTAACTTGTTTAACTGTTTAACTTGTCCAAACTTTTCCTGACTAACTGTTCAGGCATTGGAGTCGCAAACATCTGAAGTGTCCACCTTTAATTCAGTTTCGGAGCGCTCCAGGCACGAGGGAATTGCCCACTGGAGTTCAAGCTTTCTAGGTAAAGTTTATTTATTAGTGGCACAAGGCTTCAATTAACACTGCAATGAAGTTACTGTGAAATTCCCCTAGTCACCACACTCTGACACCTGTTTGGACCAATGCACCTAACCAGCACATCTTTCAGACCGTGAGAGGAAACCAGAGCACCTGGAGGAAACCCATGCAGACACAGGGAGAATGTGCAAATTCCACACAGTGATCCATGCCAGGAATCAAACCCAAGTTCCCGACGGTGAGGCAGCAGTTTTGATCACTGTGCCACGCCGTGCTGTAATTCCCACATAGTACGATACATCTGAGGGGTCCCTAGCACATCTTGTCAAATTGCAGTATTGCATTTTGTCAACTCTAAAGCTACTTTCTCAGTTTGCTTTCCCGGTTCTGTGGAAGCTCTGAAGCTGCTGTTTGAATGCTTGGGTCTGCTCCTTCGGTACTTCACAAAATATTTGTCTTTCAAGCAGCGATAATTCACCTTTTAAAGAAATTACGGGTTTTGTTTCAACAATGGCTTATGGCAGCTACACACCTGCAAGGTCACAGTCTAACTGTTGGAAAATATTTTCCCAACCACCCCTTTTAGGTTTGATTGCCACTTTGAACTACTACTTACCCTGATATTATGATGAAGGTCATTAACGTTCTCAACTCCAATGAAAAAGATCAAATTTAAATTTGATCTTTTTCATTGGAATTGAGAACATTAATCTTATCACAGTCTGTTACCCTTCTTAACTCATCTTGAATTTATGCTGCAACTTTACGTAGCTTGCATATTCTGATAATGGATTCCCCAAAACTACACATTATTCTAACAGCAGCTAATACAAATTTGACTTTACTTCTACTTTAAATGTTGGTATATAAGTTTGATAGTACCTTTTAGTTTTGTGTTCTCTGATTCTAGTCGGGCAATCTCAGGATTCCACATTTGTCTACTGTAGCTTTGTCTCAATTATGGTGGCGTGTTTCTGCATTGAGGTTCATTTCCTACATTCTAAGATGTACATGAAAATTAGTTTGTTTAGGAACACTGTGAAAATCCCCCAGTCGTTACACTCCAGCGCCTGTTTGGGACACTGAGGAAGAACTGGACTGTGGGAGAAATCGGAGCACTACATTGGTGATGAGGGATTCTCCAAACGGACAACAGTATTCTTTGCGTGCATGAGTGTTGCTGACCTGATGCCAGGAAAAGGGATAGCTTGAGATGGCCAGAGAGGAATTTGGAAATCCAGTTGTTGCAGTTCAAATAAACAACAGGAAAGAACAGGAAGGAAATCCTGCTGAGTATCAGGTGTTAGAGGAGTTAAAATAGCAAACAGGATCTTGAAGGCAACAATGTCTGTGCTATTGCATGAGTGACATGAAAATTGGCAGAGGTAGACAGATCAGAAGTATGACTTGGCTAAAAGGCTGGGAAACTGGCACCACCATAGGGACAGGAAGGAGATGTACCAATCCAATAGACCCCTGAAGAACTGATACAGGACCAATGTCCTCATAAAAAGGGTAAATAGGGAGATGGCAAAGGCTTCAAACTAAGATGATGGTGGGAGGGATCTTCAAGAAACCAGACAAGTCCAAGCATAAATGAAAGGCTAGCATAGGATAGACTAAAGGAGAACATAACTGGCTGGGGATTTGTCACTATCCTTCCCACAGGAGAATAGTGACAAACCTCAAGAGGGCAGAAAGGCTGGTGGAATTATATGTGCTCAAATCATTGAAAGTGGCAGGGTATATTGAGAACAAAGTTAATAAGGTATGGAACACAAAAGCAAGGAAGTTCTGTTGAACCTTTCTAGAACACTTTTGGATACTGCATTTTAGGAAGGATGTGAGTGCAGAAAAAATTGTGATTATGGTTTAATTGTGTATATTGCTGAAGCCAGGTTGTTTTCCCTAGAAAAGTTAAGATGAAGAGGAAATTTATTTGAGGTGTTCAAAATAACAAATTTTCCCATTAGCAGAATTGCCAAGAACCAGAGGGCATCGATGGGTACAGGCAAAAGAAATGATAGCCACGTGAGGGGGAACCCTTTTTTTTATATAAAATGCAGCAAATGGTTAGGATAAGGAATGCATTGCCTGAGCATTGGACATAGGTTCACTTGTGGTTTTCCAAAAGGGAATTGGATAATTATCTAAACAAAGAAAATCCAGGGCTATGGGAAAAGGGCATGGGATTGGCTGAGTAGCTCTTAGAGCCTTCTGTGCTTGTATGAGGCCACAGAAAAATCAAGACAGGAATTAAACAGTGCAGGGAAAAGAGATGTACTTATTAGGGATAACAATAGCAGGAAAAAGTGGCATAGCCACCAGCACAAAACATAAGCGAGATAACATGCAATAAAGGATTGATTGACCCGGTAGGGGTAATCTGCACAACACCAAATGCTGGAAGATAGATGGAGGAAATAATACAGAGAAGTAAGATGGAATAATCAAAGGGAATTTCAACTGTTCTTACATTAACTGATTAGAGGACATATTTAAAGGGGACAAAGGAATGGAGGCTCTACAATGTGAATAGGACACTTGTCTAACCCAGTATGAAACAAATTTGTATAGACCATTGGTGAGGCCACACCTGGAGTTTGTGTGCAGTTTTGGTGCTCTTATCTGAGGAAGGGATGTCCTTGCTTAGGAGGGAGTATAGTGAAGGTTTACCATGTTTATTCCTGGGAAAGCAGGTCTGTCAGATGAGAAGAGGCTAAGTCAATTAGGATTATAGTCACTGGAGTTCAGAACAGTGAAAGGGGTTCTCATAGAAACTTCTAAGGAGAATTCCCTTATGTAAAATACACATTTTATACATACGTTAAGAATCAGAGGGTTGTCAGAAAGAGTCGGTCCTCTCAAGAACAAAGGAGGGGAATCATACTTAGAACCCAAGGAAGTAGATGAGATCCTAAATGAACTTTGCATCAGTATTCACAAAGGACAGACACATTAATTGGTAGTGTCTCAGAGGGATGTATAGACACGTTAGAACAAATCACAATTACAAGGGAGGAACTGTTAGGTATTTTAGGAAGCATTAAGGTAGACAAATCCCCAGGGCCAGATGGCATCTGTCCTAGATTACTGAGGGAGTCAAGAGATGAAATTGCTG
The DNA here is from genome assembly GCF_965287045.1 of Carcharhinus amblyrhynchos. Lineage (NCBI taxonomy): Eukaryota > Metazoa > Chordata > Chondrichthyes > Carcharhiniformes > Carcharhinidae > Carcharhinus > Carcharhinus amblyrhynchos. The sequence continues at coordinate 41,178,256 of NC_137344.1, read as the reverse complement.
GGCCTCTAACAGAAATCTTTTGTTTCCTCAGTCCCAGAGGATAGCAAATGTGGTCCCGTTACTTAAGAAGGGTAGCAAGGATAACCCAAATAATTATAGGCCAGTGAGCTTGATGTCCCTGGTAGGGAAATTGTTGGAGAAGATTCTTAGGAGATAGGATCTATATGCATTTAGAACAGAACAGTCTCATTCCCGACAAATAACATGGTTTTGTATGAGGGAAGTCATACCTCACAAATTTGGTTGAGTTTTTTGACGAGGAGGTGACAAAATGATTGACGAGGAAAGGGCCGTATATGTCTACATGGATTTTAGTAAAGCATTTGATAAGGTCCCTCATGGCAGGCTGACACAAAAGGTTAAATCTCATGGGATCAAGGGCGAACTAGCCAGGTGGATTCAGAACTGGTTTGGCCATAGAGGACAGAGGGTAGCAGTGGAGGGCCTTTTCTGATTGAAGGTCTATGACTAGTGGTGTTCCACAGGGCTCTATACCGAGACCTCTGCTGCTTGTGATAAATATAAATGATTTGGAAGTAGCTGGTCTGATTAGTAAGTTTGCAGACGATACAAAGATTGCCAGAGTTGCAGATAGTGGTGAACATTGTCAGAGAATACAACAGGATATAGATAGGCTAAAAAATTGGGATGAGAAATGGCAAATGGGACTTAATCCAGATAAATGCGAAGTGATGCATTTTGGAAGATCTAATGCAGGGGAAGCTATGTAATAAATGGCAGAACCATCAAGAATATAAACACACAGAGGGATCTGGATGTGGATGTCCACAGATCCTTAAAGGTGGCAATACAGGTGGAAAAGCTGGTGAAGAAGGCATATGGCATGCTTGCCTTTATTGGGCAGGGCATAGAGTATAAATGATGTTGCAGTTATATAGAACATTGGTTAGGCCACATTTGGAATACTGCGTCCAGTTCCGGTCGCCACACTACCACAAGGACGTGGAGGCTTTGGAGAGAGTGCCGAAAAGGTTTACCAGGACGTTGCCTGGTATGGAGGGTCTTAGCTCTGAGGTGAGGTTAAGTAAACTAGGGTTGTTCTCCCTGGAAAGACAGAGATTGAGGGGCGACCTGATAGAAGTTTATAAAATTATGAAGGGCACAGATAGGGTGAACAGTTGGAAGCTTTTTCCCAGGTCAGAAATGACGAACACAAGGGGTCACAAGTTCAACGTAAAGGCTGGGGGGGGGGGGGGGGGGGTGGTGCGCGGGGGTGCAAGGTTCAATGCAGAGAACGTACTTTACACAAAGGGTGGTAGGGGCCTCAAATGCACTACCAAAGTGGTTGAGGTAGGCACGCTAGGATCATTTAAGACATTTCTAAATAGCCACATGAACAGACTGGGAATAGAGGGATACAAACAGATGGTCTAGTTAGGCACACGTGGTCGATGCAGGCTTGGAAGGCCAAAGGGCCTGTTCCTGTGCTGTATTGTTCTTTGTTTTTAACAGGATTAGACAAAAGTAGATTCAGAATTTTCCCAATGGTTGGGGGAGGAGGAATCCAGAGCACAGGTTCACAGTTTGAGGATAAGGGGGAAACCTTTTAGAACTGAGATGAAGAGAAATTTCTTCACCCAGCGGGTGGCGAATGTGTGGAATTCACTGCCACAGAAAGTAGTAAGTCCAAAACATTGTCTGATTTGAAGAAGAAATTAGACACAACTCTTGGGGTTAAAGGCATCAAGGGATATTTGGAGGAGGTGGGGGGAAAATCAGGATATTAAATTCAATAATCAGCCATGATTAAGATGAATGGTGGAGTAGGTTCGAAGGGTCAAATGGCCTATGCCTGCTTTTAGTTTCTATGTAACAAGGAAGATTTGTCACTGGATGAAATAGGGAAATGACCAAAGCGAGGAAGAAACACAAAAGTCAGATATCTAGCCAACAGTGATTATATGCTTTAAGACCAAAAATATTCTAAAGTCCAGAATAAGGAATTACACAAAAATCCCTCGTGGGCAAACATTTAAAACATTGTTTTATTTTATTTTTATTAGTGTCACAAGTAGGCTTACATTAACACTGCAAAGACGTTACAGTGAAAATCTCCCACTCGCCACATTCCCCTCCAACTCGATTTTCAAGTTTACTTTCGACACCAAGGTAGTGGGTCAGATCTCAAACAGCAACGAGAATGAGTACAAGAAAGAGATAGAGAATCTGGTACAGTGATAATCATCTCTCTCAATGTCAACAAAACGAAGGAGATAGTCATCGACCTCAGGAAGTGTAGTGGAGGACATGCCTCTGTCTACGTCAACTGGGACAAAATAGAAATGGCCGAGAGCTTCAGGTTTTTAGGTATCCAGATCACTAAAAACTGTCCTTGTCCCTCTATGCTGAAACTATAGCTAAGAAAGCCCTCCAACACCTCTACTTTCTTAGGAGATTAGGGAAATTTGCTGTCTGCTATGACTCTCATCAACTTGAATTAGAGAGCAAGTTCAAAAAGCTAAGTGGTTTACTTCACCTTTTTTCTTCAAGAATTTTTGAAGAGTGCTGCATGTAGATTTATTCACAATACCTGATTTTACAGACCTTTACCCATTAAAGTCCTTCCCATTTCCTTTAGATAAAACAATTCATGTTGTTGAAATGTGCTTGAAGGAATAAATGTTTTTAAGTAATTACAATGGAGCTTATTCTTGGAAATAGGTAGCTCAAAGAATACATAATACAAATCAAATTTCGTAAGAACATAAGAACATAAAAAATAGGAGCAGGAGTAGGCCATCTAGCCCTTCGAGCCTGCCCCGCCATTCAATAAGATCATGGCTGATCTGTCGTGGCTCAGTTCCACTTTCCCGCCCTCTCCCCATAACCCTTAATCCCCTCTCTTATCAAGAACCCATCAACCCGCTTCTTAAAAATATTTAGCGAGGCAGCCTCCACCACTTCAACGGGCAGAGAATTCCAGAGATTCACCACCCTTTGAGTGAAGAAGTTCCTCCTCAACTCCGTTCTAAACCGCCTCCCCTTTATCTTGAGGCTGTGCCCCCTAGTCCTACTGTCTTTTTTGAGCGGGAAGAGTCTCTCCACCTCTATCCTATCCATCATCTTATACGTCTCAATGAGATCTCCCCTCATTCTTCTAAACTCGAACAAGTACAAGCCTAGTTTATTCAGCCTCTCCTCATAGCTCAACCCCCTCAACTCCGGTATCAGCCTAGTAAACCTCCTCTGCACTCCCTCCAAGGCCAAAATATCCTTGCGCAGGTGCGGCGCCCAAAACTGCACACAGTACTCCAGCTGCGGCCTCACCAATGCCCTATACAGCTGCAGCAAGACCTCCCTACTTTTATATTCAATCCCCCTAGCTATGAAGGCCAGCATCCCATTCGCCTTCCTGACCACCTGCTGCACCTGCAAGCTGGGTTTTTGCGACTCATGCACAAGGACCCCGAGGTCCCTCTGCACCGTCGCCTGCTGCAGTTTTTCGCCATGTAAGTAATAGTCCTTCCTACCAAAGTGGACCCCTCACACTTGCCAACATTAAATTCCATTTGCCATTTCCTGGCCCATTCGCCCAGCCTATCTAGATCCTTCTGCAGACTCTCCACACCCTCCGCACAATTTGCCTTTCCCCCAATCTTGGTGTCATCAGCAAATTTCGACACCCTACACTCGGTTCCCTCCTCCAGATCATCTATATAAATGGTAAATAGCTAAGGCCCCAGCACCGACCCCTGGGGCACCCCACTAGTCACCAACCGCCAATCCGAATAGCACCCGTTGACCCCCACTATCTGCCTCCTATTTGACAACCAATCCTCTATCCACACTAACACCCCTACCCCCAACTCCATGTCCCCTGACCTTCTGCAATAACCTCTTGTGAGGTACCTTGTCAAACACCTTCTGAAAATCCAGAAAGACCACATCCACCGGCTCTCCTCTATCCACCGCCCTAGATACATCCTCATAGAACTCCAGTAAATTTGTCAGACACGACTTCCCTTTAATGAAACCGTGTTGCGTCTGCCCTATCAAGCAATTCCCTTGAAGATGCCTCGCAATTTCCTCCTTAATGACGGATTCCCCACTCACTTGATCAACACAGACTACTTGCCAGTTCTTTTAAAATTCACCAAGTTAATTCCAAACTATGTGGAAAACAGTTGTATCAAGCTTTAAGAAAGAATTAAATTAGTGCAAGGCCTCTCTTTAGCTTTGAAAATAGACTTTAGAATCATAGCATCTACAGTGCAGGAGGAGGCCATTTGGTCCATCGAGGCTGCATTGACTACAATTCCTCCAGGTCCTATCCCCATAACTCTACATATTTACAGACCTAATCCCCCTAATGGCCAATCAACTTAACCAGCACATCTTTGGATTGTGGGCAGAAACCCACACAGACACAGGGAGAATGTGCAAATTCCACAGTCACCCGAGCCAGATTTGAACCTGGGTGCCTGGCACTAAGGCAGCAATACTAACCACTATGTCACCTTTGCTAAGCTTAAGCACAGATGTCTGTGCACACAACGTACACACTCTGGGGTAGATCTTGATTTTGTTTGATAGTGTCAGGTGAGTGACATTGAGGCAGCAAACAAACAGAAAATGCCAGAAATACTCAGCGATCTGGCTGCATCTGTGGAGAAAGAAACAGTAAAACTTTCAGGTTGTGACTGTTCATCAGAGCCACTGAGGCAACAGACCATTTTGCATTTTGACTTCACAGGGTTTGTTCACACACCTTCTCCTTTTGGGGAAATAGTAGAATATGTGGAAGGATTGATGATCAACCTGTTTGAACTGCTTCTGTGATTACCAAGTCCCGGAGCAGGACTTCAAGCTTCTGGCTAAAAGGCAGGGGAGTTATTCAACAAACCACAAGACCCCCACCTTGATGTCAATGCAACTATCATCTGTTTGACAAAAGTAAAAGAGAAAACACTGGAAACATTCAAAAGGTCACGTGGAATCCACAAGGAGAGAATCATAATTGTAAAATGTTACAGTTGTAACAGGTTTTAAGCAAGAACAGAGGCAGGGGCAGGGAAAAGGTGGAGAGAACAATAGGTTAGAAGGCAGGAGTGATTAAATCAAAGCACAAGTTGCTGCTCCTGAACATTAGTGCAGGGAATGGATAACAAGAAGTCAGAGAGAGAGAGTGATGCAGAGAATTAAAACAGTGAAAGTCTCAGAAGCTCAGGATCTCCCTTGTTGACTGTTAGAAGCTTCTCAGTGAAGAGATGAACCAATACCCACCATTTGGTCTCCCTAATGTAAGCTACTTACCCTGGGAGGAGCGTTCAGGAGACAGCTGATGGGAAGGGAAATGAAATGGAGGATTTTGTTAACTTCGGTGCTTGTGCATAGAAGTACACAAGAAAGACATTTTAGACTATTGCACAAAACCAGACAGATGACTTCCTGCCCACAATAGTAAGGTGCAAGCAAGAAATCAATCTGCCAAAAGTTAAACAGCAGCCATCCGAAAGGGCAACTCTCATGAGATATGCTGGCACTATTTAATCAAATTGCCAAGTAAGATCCTGTCAAAATAAACAAACAGTATGGAGCAACAAGCCCAGGATTCCAATGGGGTCTGATCTTTAGTGAAGAGTCACACATTCAACAAATTGAACTGCTTTACCGTCCGCAGGAATCCATTTTAAAAATTCAAGCCATATACAAGTTCTTCAGATGCACAAGCGTCAAGTTGCTTATGACTGAATGATTCCAGACAAAACACATCAATCTGGTCTTTTAGGAGAACATATCAAGTTGTGCATTTTTTTTTCCCAGTATTTCAATTTGGAGTTTATTTTTGCATTTGTGTGTTTCAGATCTTACAAAACAAAAACAAGGTCACAGTCACGTTCTAGTTTTATTACAACTGACCTGCAGGCAAGAGTATAGAACTATTACATGAACACTTAAGATTCCATTTATGATGTTTTAAATATAGGAAGAAGTCAAACCAGTACACAGGATAAGAAATATCCATGAGCTCTGTAAAATAATGCTAAGGTGATGTTACTCAGCGAGCTCCATTTTCACAGACAAGTAAGGCAATATCCCTGCACATCAGCTTTGATATCTTTTATACATTTTTCTATGGTACAGGAAAGAAAAAATTAACCAAAGTTCACAATGTACAGTTCTTATTCTATTTTCACAGTTTGTGACCATTATACACCTTTTTAAAGATACACTGTAATATATTCCTCACCCTTAATAGATTATAATCTAAGATTAATATAGGAATAAATTGCCAATTTTTTTTTTTTTACAGGCATTCCACTCAACAAGTAAGAAGAAAAGTTCCCTTGACATTCTTTTCAAGGTAACTTCTCCACCAGTAGAATTGAACACATTAATGAATTGCCAAGCAAGGCTGGGGGAGGGGGCAGGGGGAGGAGGTGGGCTTGTGTCTTTAGTCATGAAAGCAAAAGAGTGGAACAAAGAATCTGCATAATTTTATAACTTGTGACATTGATCGACAGTGGAGATATTTACTGGATATACCTGTCCATTACAAAATGTATCACACACCCCCACCCCCAGAAAACAAGCACACTCTCAATAGGCATTGGTATGAAAAATAGAATCTCAAAGAATTTTTTGTTTTGAGTAGCACAAGTCTTGGTTCATGTATAGCTAAAATTAAAACTTTCCTGTAGTTATCTCAAGTAACAGAATTCTCCCAGATATTTAGCACCTCTGGAGCTCTGCAACCACAATGGTGTTGCATTAATCGGAAGACTCTGCACCCAACGTCTAAACACGGTGACTTGTTCCTCTTACCATTAAGCAATTTTTCCTTAGTAGACAAGTACAACCAATAACTAAACCAAACAAGTAGCCAATTGCTGTTGTCGCATCGCTGATAAACCTGGAGGACTTTGAGGTTTACAGCAGTCACAGGTATACATTTATTTTTGCATAAATAATTTCTGGTAAAAAATAGCACATTGAACCACAATATGAGCTGTCGGTGGGCAACATTTAAGAACATCACTGCCAGGTGCTTACTGCATAATCCATATAGAGCCTGCTTTTGTCTAAGATCCTAAGACATCAATGTGTACATTTACAGACTGATTAACAAACAGGAAAACATTCGTTGCTTCAACACAAGCTTATTTTTTTCCAGCATGCCTTACTCTTTGAGCATACTGCTCAAAGTTACACCATAGTTCACTATTCTTTTTTTAAGATTTCAATAGACAATATTAAAACACTTTTCTCAGGTGCCTGGGCTATTTTTCCCAATAGTTACAAAGATATTATACAGTGAATGACATTTACGTCATGTAAAAGTTCTGCATCAGGGGAATAGCTTTTTACAGCAAATCTTTCCTGCATCATTTTGTTTTCATTGCAAACCTCAGTCCACACACTTTTTTTGGTGAAAGACATAGTGTTCAGTTATGCCCTTATTTAAAAATCATTTCAGTTTTATTAACAGTAAAATACAGATGAATTCTTTCCTCCATAATAGACACTAACTATAAAGCAACAGAATTAAAATCAGCAAATCTATTGCACTTTGTGAAGCAAAATTCCTCAATGCGTTTGAGATTGCATCGGAGTACTGATCAAAGTTTTCTGTTCGTGTACAAGTTTCCTTTCATTGAAGACAAAGCAGATTATTTAGGCGTCCTTGTAGGTGCTGCCAAAAATATTCTATAGAACAGGGAGAAAAGCTAGTCCAAGACTTGGTCTTTCCAGTACTGCACTGAGATGTCGCCCGTTTCAAACTCTTCCCAGCAATGGCTGCATAATATCCCACCAAGGTCCAGATTTAAATGAACATACTGGCAGCCTCCATGTGTCTTAACCCGAACAGGCAATAACTATCTTTGATCCAGATTAACTCTTGTGATGACTTAGGTACAATGATAAGGATGCTTTTCGAATGGACAATCGTGGGCAGACACAAAGAAAATGAAACACCAATTTTTATTGCACGGTCTGTTTGAGCAAGTTAAAAATAGAAACACTGCAATGTGTCATAAAACAAATCTTTACACCTTGATTTCTTTCAGCCATTTTAAAGCCATCTCTTCAGCAGCAGAATCAATCGACGTACATTGGGGAAACAGGGGTTGGGGGCATTTGATCCAAGATTTTGCAAACATAATTTGCAACATCCACCCTCCGCTCCTCGTACATCGAAATGAAAGGGTGTTTCTGAATAAATGAAAACAGCAGCATGTTTTTTAAAGTTTAAAGTTATAACGTTTTGGATATAGAATTCACATTTCTTGCTGCAATGAAAACGCTCATCACATGCGTGATATGATCTCAGCAAATTCCTTCACTTGCACCGTGTTGGTTTTGATTTATACAAACATTTCTACTGTTAACCATAAAGCTGTTTACAAAAATTCACCTATTCAGCATTTAACACTAAACTATCACAATGCATTCCATAAGCTTGAAACTTCCAGCAGCAATTGCAATTATAAATTTATTAAGTAGTCTCACAACACCAGGTTAAAGTCCAACAGGCTTATTTGGTAGTCAACGCCACTAGCTTTCGGAATGCTGTTCCTTCGTTACCTGCTGGGTCCACTAGTGTTTGTCATTTATATAATGGATTTGGATGAGAATACAGAAGGCATGGTTAGTAAGTTTGTGCTAACACCAAAATTGATGGTGCAGGGGATAGTGAGTTATCTAAGACTACAACATGATGGATGTGAGGTGTTGCATTTGGTAAAACAAATCAGTAAAAAGTCTGACAACACCAGGTTTTAGTCCAACCTATTTATTTGATAATATACTCTAGCTTTCGGGGTTACCCCCTTCGTCAGGTGAATGGAGAGTTCTGGCCTCAGACAGAGCATATAAAGCACAGACAGTTTAGAGATTACTGATTAAAATGCGAATCCTTACACCTAACCTGCTGTTCAAGACCTGAAGTGGCTGATAATGTGAGTGGAAGGAGCACTGATCACAGTTTAAAGAGATGTGTATTGTCTCCAGACAGTACAGTAAGTGAGGTTTTGCAAACCCAGGCAAGTCATGGGGGTTACAGATAGTGCGACATGAACCCAAGATCCCTGTTGAGACCGTCCTCATGCGTGCGGAACTTGGCTATCAGTCTCTGCTCAGCGACTCTGCGCTGTCACGACACACGACAGCGCAGAGTCGCTGAGCAGAGACTGATAGCCAAGTTCCGCACGCATGAGGACGGTCTCAACAGGGATCTTGGGTTCATGTCGCACTATCTGTAACCCCCATGACTTGCCTGGGTTTGCAAAACCTCACTGTACTGTACTGTCTGGAGACAATACACATCTCTTTAAACTGTGATCAGTGCTCCTTCCACTCACATTATCAGCCACTTCAGGTCTTGAACAGCAGGTTAGGTGTAAGGATTCGCATTTTAATCAGTAATCTCTAAACTGTCTGTGCTTTATATGCTCTGTCTGAGGCCAGAACTCTCCATTCACCTGACGAAGGGGGTAACCCCGAAAGCTAGTGAGTATATTATCAAATAAATAGGTTGGACTAAAACCTGGTGTTGTCAGACTTTTTACTGTGTTTACGCCAGTCCAATGCCGGCATACCCACATCAAAACAAATCAGGACAGGGCTTGGACAGTTAATGGTAGGATCTTGGGGTGTTTTCGAACAGAGACACCTAGGGATACAGGTGCATAGTTACTTGAAAGTGGTGTCACAGATAGATAGGGTGGTGGTGTTTGGCACATTTGCCTTCATCAGTCACAGCACTCAGTACAGATGTTATGTATAAGACATTGGTAAGGCCACATTTGGAAAACTGCGTACAATTCTGGTCATCCTCCTATAGGAAGGATGTTATTAAACTGGAAAGGGTGCAAAAAAGATTTACAAGGGTGTCACTGGGGCTGGGAGGTTTGAATTACAAGGAAAGGCTTTTTTCCCCTGGAGCACAGGAGGATGAGGGGTGACCTAATACACGTTTATAAACTTGTATCTTTATTAGAGGCATAGACAAGGTGAATAGCCAAGGTCTTTTCTCTGGCGTAGAGAAGTCCAAAACTAGAGTGCATAGGTTTAAGATGGGGCGGGGGGGGGGGGGGGGGGGGGGGGGGGGGTCGTCTTCTTCCACACAGAGGGTGGTGCGTGCATGGCATGAGCTGCCAGAGGTGGTGGCAGAGGCAGGTACAACATTTAAAAAAACACTTGGACAAGTAGTTGGATTGGAAAGGTTTAGAGGCATATGGGCCAAACGGGACTCATTCAGTTTAGGAAACCTGGTCGCCATGGACAAGTTGGGCTGAAGGGGGCTGTTTCCATGCTGTATATCTATAACTCCAAGTGAAATTTACAGTAGGAAAACTTTAAACATGCAGATGGTAAGGAATTGAATAATACAGCGAGAATGTTATTGCACATGTAAATTTGCAGACCCATTCCGGACACATTATATAAATAGAGGAATTTTCTGTTGTGACCAAATATCAAAAGGAGCAGCTCAGTAGAGAACCATGAGGGGGCTGTTGGCACTTTATTTATCTTAGTGGTAAAAGTAATTGATAATCTGATCACCTGGCTAGTGACTCGCAGAAAACTTGAACCATTGTCTAAGTATGGGGTTTCCTTTCATTGCAAGTTTATTGCTCTGGTTGCCTGATTCTGGGGAGTATTTTGAAGCCTTTATCAACACTGTTCAAAGATTTTGGATTCCTCACTTTTCAAACAGTTTAAATATTTTGCTCACTTCTTTGACCAATCCTTGGTTCATCTATCCTAATATTTCTCAGTGCGAAACATGATTTAATCACATACCTGTGAAGTGTGTCAGGAGGTTTTAAAACATTAAAGATTCTAAATTCAATCCCAAGTTATTGGAGTGCAAGTCAAATGCAATGTTAGTTCATTGCTGAGTTTTTATAATCATCTCCCATGTAAATAAATTAGGTTGATTTGGCTTTGCAACATTGTGTGCTGAATTCTAAAACAGAACAACAGCACGTGGTCTGATACAGAAAATCAAAAAAGGCTCGACTGTTACTCCTGAGGCACACTATCCTAATTACGTCATATGTAGAGTTGCAAGCTTTAATTTATAGGAGACTTATGAATATTGACTTTTTGTTCATGTTAATTGATGGTGTTGAGAACAGGGCTGAATTGTACAAGGTTATTTATGGGCAATTGGAGATGGCTTCGGTATAAGCAATCGTAAAAGCTGCACGATCGCAAACAAAACTGAATTTTTCTCCTGCTGACCAACTGAAATTTGGCAAAGTGGATGGTCTGTCAACAAAAGAATGATCAATTATTCCACACAAACGTGACTGAGATTTTGTATTTTGCTGCCATTATGGAAGATCACACTGTTTTGTAAATAATTTAAAGTGTGTACTAAAAACACAAGTTAGTAATCTTTTATTTTATATAATCTTATTGGCTACAGATAAAAGCAGGATGAAAATTTAGAGCTTGAACAAGAATTGCAAATTATACTCACCAGAAGCTCTTTATACTTTGGCCTTTTGGACTCGTCCTTTGTAAGGCTAAAAAGAGATGCAAACTGTTAGGTACACAGAGGTAGGCAGCACAGTATATCCAGTGTAATTAAACAATGCTTCAAATGGAAGCTTGATTACACAGAAGACGTTATTGACAGTTAACGTAGTTCACTTCTCTCCTCCTCTTTTATCACCAACATTTCCGCTTCCCTAGTGAAGGCGTCAATGTTAAATCTGAAGTATGCTTTCATAAATGCCAACTGGCCTGCAGTAGCTTGCCAGATGATCCTTCTTCAAGATTTATCTTGGACATTTGTTGACAGATTTATTAAGGATAGTTTCTTTGGCAGCATCTCCAAAACACATGGAGCATGGCCACCCAGAAGAGCAAAATCTACAGGAACACCAAAACTAGACATTACCAGCCATTTGATTTTGTCACGTTTCTATCAGAATCTTGGCACTTCCTTCCTAACAGAATTCTGGGAACTCCATCACATGAATAGAGTTCAAGAAGCAGCTCCACCAACAACTTTTCAAGGGCAACTGGGATGGACACCAAAAGTTGCCAGCCCTACCAACAGGGTTGGATGATTTGCCCCCTCCTGGAGAGATAACCTCAAATATAACAATCAACTACTGCCCCAGCTTCGACAAACCAACTCAGTACAGGTCAGGGATCAAGAACCTGGGATTCCTGCACCAAGTGATGTGCCTGCTCAGGGCAGCTGAACACAGCATTCCTCCCTTGAGCTCTTCACCAGATTATATATCTTCCTTCACCAAGGATGCTGGATGTGCCCCAAACCCAAATTGGACACAGCTCCTCAGTCAGTCAGGGAAACAAGACAGCAGACTAAACTGACCGCTTTTCAGGGGATCTTTCACCTTTGTTGGTTGTAAGTTGGCTTCTTCCTACAAATCTGTGTCTGATTTAAGCCCCTAGTTATGTAACAACCGCATAAATATAATTAAGGGTATAGAAACAAAAAGCATTCCAAATGGATGCATTCTACTTTGAGTACTGTTAATCAGTGGTGGTTTGAAGCATGAATAATCTACCAGACAGTGAATCATCTGTAGGTTTAGAAAAACAACGTTCAACGCTAGATATATTGCCAATTCTCTTCTCAAATCTTACAGATGTAATTTCACTAGGTCAAAGCAGAGGTTATAGCAATTGTAACAGATACATCTTATACAATGACTGGAAAGTTAGCAAATCAGTTCTTGAAGCATTTTCATTAACAATCTGTACTCGGAGTCGTTGCATGAAGTCAATCAATTAATTGGCCGTTTTGAATGTTACTCGCAAATAACTTGCTCACGGTGGCACAGTGGTTAGGACAGCTGCCTCACAGCACCAGGGACCCGGGTTGGGTGACTGTGTGGAATTTGCACATTCTCCCCATGTCTGTGTGGGTTTCCTTCAGGTGCTCTAGTTTACTCCACAGTCCAAAGACCTACGACTTAGGTACATTGGCCATGCTAAATGGCCCGAGTGTCAGGGGTACTAGGGTAAATGCACATGGTTCTGGGAATAGGGTCAAAGGGGGAGGGGGAGAGGGGAATTGTGATCAACAGGCCAAATGGCCTCTTTTTGACCTGTAGGATTCTATGATTCTAATGCAGGAACATAATATCTTATGGGCAGTTTGAAACATGCATGTACACATTTTCATTACTGTTAAATGAATCCCAGGCCTCGACTTAAATTTTACATGACCACCAGGTGGCAGAAACATGTTGATTCTTCTGAGCTTATTCAGCAGCAAAGCTGGATTATGTGCAGCAAATACTGAAACTGGAACAGAAAAATCAAGGCAGCCCTTAACTCAAAATTGCCTGCAATGAGAAAGGCGCTCAGATCTTCATTTAAAAAGATTTGATGCATTTTAATGGCAAAATTAACAGTTAGGTTGTAACCCAACTCGACTGCCCAGATCAGAAATCCTCCACGATAGAAGCTCTTCTGATCTAAACAATTTCACTTTGAGAACACAAAATGTGTTTCAGTTTAGTTTTGGGGGTCATAAGTAGGCTAACATTAACACTGCAATGAAGTTACTGTGAAAAGCCCCTAATCGCCACATGCCAGCATATGTTCTGGTACACTGGGGGAGAATTTAGCAAGGCCAATGCACCTAACCAGTACATCTTTTGGACTGTTGGAGGAAGCCAGAGCATCTGGAGGAAACCCACGTAGATATTAAAAAAAAAAGTGCAGACTCCAAAACAGACAATGACCCAAGCTGGGAATTGAACCTGGATCCCTGGTGCTGTGAGGCAGTAGTGCTAACCACTGCCACCGTTAGTCAACCTATTGGTCTTGAGCAAGTTAGCCATTCAATAAGATCATAGATGATCCAATTGTGGCCTTATTTACATCCCGTCCCTCACAGCCACAATGCGCGACTGTCTTCAAGATCAAAAATCTGTTGAACTCCACGTTCTGCCTTGGGATTTATGTAGTAATCTAGTAGATTTTATTAGCCTGAAGGTTCATCAAAATTTAAAATACTGCAATATCCAGAGGTTAGTACAAATGGAAGATTTAATTCAGAGCATCACTGTGAGCTCTCATTCACATACAATCAAGACTACCAGTGCTGTAGGCTTCAATTCCAGTAACATAATTGTGTTACATTCAATACAAAATCATGTCAGATGCTAACAGGGCAATCTTCTTGCTTCTCATTATGTAGAAATAAAACAGCAAACTTTTTCTATGTACAGTGAAACAGCAGTTCTCTTTAAAAGAACTGCTCAGAGTTGGAATACAGTATACTGGATAATGTGAAAATAAGAACAGAAGAACCGTGGCTCCAGCAAACAACAGGGACTTGGAAGGTAAAAGGAGGGCAGCTTTTAATTTTTACTTGCGCAGGGCTGTGATAGTTCTGACATCTGAGAAACTTCACGTTATTAGACTATTTATTATGTCAGTGCAAGCAGGAGGTTTAACAATGGCCAGTACAGGTTGAAGGAAATATACTTGAAATACACTGATAACACTGGGAAAACTCAAAACATTCCATGTCCTCACAACCAAGTCCTCTGGAATGGAAAAGTTGCTTTCTTAGTTTCAAAGTTAACAATTTTTGATACTTTCGGAATCTCAACGACAAGATGTGAACATTATAGCAGAAATATGGGTGGGGAAACCTGGTGACAGCACTGCATCAGCATTGGTGGCCAGAATTCTGGAGCTCTTGGGTGGGTGACACTTGAAGATACAACTACACAATATCATGAGCCATCAACTTTGGAGTACAACATTAGAGGCAATTCAGTAGATATTTAAGAGTAACTGCGACAAAAATAGGTGTGACAGCAAAACCCAACAGGAAGGAAAATGCTTCTCGAAGTGAAAGGGCACAAACCGTTTTTTCTCTTAATATATTCATGGAGACATGGGTGTCTCTGGCTGGCCTGCATTTATTGCCCATCCCTAGTTGCCTGAGGGCAGTTGAGAATTAACCACATTGCTGTGACTCTGGAGTCACGTGTAGGTCAGGCCAGGTAAGGACAGCAGATTTCCTTCCCTAAAGGGCATGAGCGAACCAGATGGGTTTTCCCGACAATCAGTAATGGTTTCATGATCAGTAGATTCTCAATTCCAGATATTTTTTGAATTCAAATTCCAACACCTGCCCAGATTTGAACCCAGATCCCCAGAACATTAGCTGAGTTTCTGGATGAATAGTCTAGCGATAATACCACTAGGCCATCACCTACTCTAGAATGAAGCTTTGTTTTATACACAATTACTTCGTATCATTCTTACCACAAGTTAACAAAGTTAATGAAGCTGGGAGAAAATGCTCTCTCTTCAGAGTTGCAAAGCTGTGGGGGATCGCCTTTTACCACCTGGGTTAGTTGATCGAATACACTGTTCCATTTTGGATATGGGAATCGTCCAGTGGCTAGTTCATACTAGGAAACAATAGAAAAATGGAAATGCAGGTTATTAAATACAAGCTTTTAAAAATCATTAATGCCAATATTCTCAATATACCACTATTCCATCATATTCAAAGATGTATATTAATATAACACCTTTAAACATAATGAAGCCTTTCAAGGCAGTTACCTTTTCAAGGTGAAAATTTAGATTCTCTATATTACATTCATTTTTCTTCGCAGAAGTGCATTTGTTCAATTTAAAGTTGTTTAAACATTGAGTAGACACTTCACTTACTAGTGTGATTCCCAAACTCCAAACATCTGA
Source organism: Carcharhinus amblyrhynchos (assembly GCF_965287045.1). Lineage (NCBI taxonomy): Eukaryota > Metazoa > Chordata > Chondrichthyes > Carcharhiniformes > Carcharhinidae > Carcharhinus > Carcharhinus amblyrhynchos. The sequence continues at coordinate 41,162,572 of NC_137344.1, read as the reverse complement.
TCGCACATCATAGCCTTGTCTTGAAGCACTTGGATCTATTCTTTCAGGCTTTTTTGTTGGGAGAAGGAACAGAAAAGGAGAAAAATGCAGAAGGGAAAACATACTTCATTAATGAAGCTAACTGTTGCTTACCGATGTAATTAATTTAAACAATAAATCACTTTTACACCAGACAGAAATTATGTCTAGAACAAAATTAGCAGACTTTTCTATGAGCAGCTTGGGTGGTAGAGTGTTTGGCACTACTGCCTCACCGCCCAGGTGATTGTTCCAATCAGCCATTCCCCCAATGGCCTGACCAAGATCAGGAATTCTGCTGACAAACTGGGACACAACTCTTGTTAGCATAGTAAACGAAATGGACTATACTGAAATGTTACCATACAATAACCAGTTTAGGTAAATATTTATGCTCAGATCGTAGCTCGGAGATGTTTGCATGTAGGGTTCATTGAAGATCCAACATTACTGAATTGCAGGTGTTGCCTAAACTATTTTAAATACTAGAATTGTGAAGCCTACTACAATTCTATAACATCAAAACCTCAGACCAATACAGTATAGTAAAAGTAAGAAGGAACTTAAACATGGAATTAGGATGGCCAAAAGGGGCCATAAAATGCCTTCAGCAAACAGGGTCAAGGAGAATCCCAAGGCTTTTTGTGCATATACTAGGAGCAAGAGGGTTGCAAGAGAAAGAGCAGTGGAGGGAATGGAACCATAGGAAGTGGATGAGATCCTTAACGAATACTATCAGTATCAGTATTCACCAGGAGGAGGAGACGACAGATGTTGAGATCAGGGACAGGTGTGTGGATGCTCTAGAGAATGTCAATATATCACAAGAGGAAGTGTTGAGTGTCCTAAATTGCAATAAGATAGACAGGTCCCTGGGCTGGATAAGATCCATCCCATGTTTGAGGCAAGGAGGTTCCAGGGGACTGGAGAATAGCCCATGTTGATCCCTTGTTTAAGAAAGGCAGCAGGGATAATCCAGGAAATTACAGGCCAGTAAGCCTGATATCAGTGGTGGGGAAAGCTTTCGGAAAAGATACTGGGGAACAGGATACATGCGCTTTTGGAAGAAAAAGGACCAGTTAGTGACAGGCAGCATGATTTTGTATGGGGAAGGTCACGTTTCACCAACTTGAGTTTTTTGAAGGGCTGATAAAAGATAATTGATGAGGGAAGGGCTGTGGATGTAGTTTATATGGACTTTATTAAGGTGTTTGACAAGGTCCCACATGCCAGACTGGTACAAAGACTAAATTGGGGCGGGGGCGCAGAACAGGCTCAAGGGGCTCAATGGTCTACTCCTATTTCTTATAATTGGAACATGTCCCATATTTGACATGAGACGAATCAGTCACAGGGAACCTCAGCTACATAATAAAAAAATCCCTATTCCAACCTCAAATCAGTGAAGCACACCCTACAGCCTAAGATTTAATTATTGCAATCCTCACACAAGTCATCCTTGTGACATCTATAAATGCTTCCAAATGGTATCTATTTTTGTGTACTCTGTACCGGTGCCAACTCATTTCTTGTGCGATTCTTTCAGGCAGCAGATGTGGCTTGCCATTAGTCTGAGGCACATTTATACCTAGGATCTGGAAGTGGCAGTCCAGTAAGCTAACCCACGGTAACTCTGGAATAGAATTAATCAGATCCACACCTTCAAAACCGTACCCCAAATTTTAGGGTGTTTAATTTAAGTTGTCCTATTATGCTATTTGAAACACACTGCAGCATAATGCTAACTAAAATAAGTACATAATCTACAACAGAGATATTAATCTTGTTTCTCAGATTTTCAGCATATTTCTAGCAATTGCTTAAAAACGATTTTGTCAATTTAGTTTGTAATATTCAGTATTTCCAAAGATTGCATTAATATTGTACTAAAAAGCTAATGATGCCTTCATCTTCAAGGGAAGATTTCAATAAATATCAAATACTGAATTGCTGCAGCAGTCACAAGCTCTGAGCCATGACCACTTGCTCATCTTCCACTCTGAAGAACAATTGACAATCTAAATATGCCATTTCATATGCTCATGAATGGAAATAATGCTTGGTAAGCCAACATTCAAAAATATTTTTACCTATTGTGTTCATTTTGTAATAGTGGATTTATAGGAAGAGTGTTCAATACTGATATTTTTGGACATTTCCTGCCCTCCAGTTCAACAAACGTACTTGGATTTATTTCATCCATTTCACACAAAGGTGTGTCTGTCAACATTCAGGTTATGTTCTACAAAGCTTCCCAAACTGGGAGAATTCCTAATTCTTGTGGAATTACATAACATAAAGATCAATAATAAATGGAAAATTTACTCAAATTACTGTGAAATAATATTTACAAAGACCACCCACTATTTTAAAGTGGACGTAGAAAACTTCACAGCAATCCAGGTTAGCGACAATTTGCAAACTTGTGTTTTACTGGTTGAATGCTGGTTTTAAAAATCTGCTTCGCGTTTTGGGGAAGTGTGGAAATATAAGAAGTTTTTAGTAGAGTGCTTTCAACACATTTAACATGACCGGTTAAATAATGCCGTCTGAGCCAATTACAACCGCATTTACAGTACTCCAAAGCACTGTAATGACAGGTGGAATCTGGTGCCCTCCCCGTGGTGAATTTGATGGCAGGAGACAATCAATATCCACTTAAGGGCTTCATCTTGCTGCAGCTGCTAACAGCCAGGCAGGGTTGATGCTCACCATGCAGAGCACAAGACAAGCAGGCCATTGCATGGTTGCTTAAACTCCTGGGGAGGGTCTTTGTCTCAAAGTCCCTCAGTGCGTGACTTGAGGGGCCTGGCATCAGAACAGCAGATCCACTGATAGTCATGCAACCCAGTGGCACTGCTGCTTCACCGAGCTATCAGCCTCCAATTGGCTGGCAGCTCTCAACTGGCAGAGCTTCTGCCATGGGATCCTTGATTCCAGGGGAGTATAAAGTACGAATTGAACAAGTTACAGCAGACCTTCCTGAAAAGGGGCAATGAGGGGTAGGCCCAGCTGGCAGACAAAACACCCACTGCCTCAAGATTCCATCCTGAAGTGATGTTGAGGGATAAACCAGTCACCGTGGGTGAGATGCATCCTACTGTGCTCCTTGTAAACCAATATTCAAACTGGATAAGAAATGGGAATCTTAAGATTTGGAAATCTTATGTTTGGTTTGTATCAGTAGTGTGGTTTTAGTTTGTTAAGCTTCAGCAAACATTCCTCCAGCACTACTGGAAGCTGCATTGGTTTCAATTTTCCAAAATTCCCATCAGATTGGAAACTAGCAAATGTAACTCCTCTACTGCTGAAGTAAGGAGAGAGCCAGAAAGCAGGAAACAATGGGCCAGTCAGCCTAATAGCTACCACAGGGAAATCTCGGAATCTATTATCAAGGAGGTTGTAACAGAGCACTTAGAAACTATGAATGCAATCAAGAAGAGTTGATGTGGCTTTGTGAAGGCGAATCTCGTACGAATAATTACTGAGAGCTCTTTAAGGAAGTAACAAGTAACTTGGATAACAGGAAACTTGTAGGTGTGGTGTACTTAGATTTCCAGAAAGATTCTGACAAGGCACCATGTCAAAGGTTACTACAAACTAAGAGTTCATGAAATATAGAGGTAAATATTATAACAGACAATTAGTTGGCTTACAGGAAATAGTAGGGATAAACAGATGATTCTTGGGTTCACAAGCATTAACTAGCAGAATGCCACAGGGATCATTGCTGGGGTCTCAACTATTTACAATCTGTAAAAATGACTTGAATAAATGCATGATTGCTCAATTTTCTGATAACACAAAGATAGGTAGGAGACTAAGTTGTGAAGAGGGGAAGGGGTTTGCAAAGTGATAGGGAAGGTTAACCGAGTTGGCAAACATTTGACAGATGAAGTATTATATGGAAAAATGCTTACTTGTCCATGTTGGCAGGAAGAACAGAAAAGCAACATATTACTTAACTGGAAAGAAGTTGCTGAACTCTGCAGTAGAGAAGGATCTGAGTGCCCTGGTAAACAAACGAAGTTAGCATAAAGGTACATAAAAGGATTAGGATGGCAAATAGAATGTGCCATCTATCACAAATGGAACAGAAAAGTTGGGAAGTTTTGCTACAGTTGTACGTTGCATTGGTGAGATCACATCTGAAGCACTGGGTGTACAGTTTTTCACTCATTTGAGAAAGGATATAAACTGTTAGGAGCAGTGCAAAGAAAGTTCATTCAACTAATTACTCGGACAAAAGGACTGTCTCACAATGAAAGGTTGGGGCTGTATCTATTGGCGTTTAGAAGAATGAAGTGTGATCAGATTGCAACGAACAATCCTGAAAGAATTTGCCAGTGTAGATTCAGAAATGATGTTTCCCCTGGTGGGACAGACTTGGGGACACTGTTTAAAAATAAGGGGTCTCCCATTTTAGATGGAGATGAGGAGAAAATGTTTCCCTCATAGGGTCATTAGTCTATGGAATCTTCCCCATAAACCAATGGAGGTAGGGTAAGTGAATATTTTTAAGGTGGAGTTGGATAGATTCTTGACTGACAAGGGAGTCAAAGGGCATAGGGCTAGAGAATTGAGTTGGGATTACAATCACATCAGCCATGATCTAATCAAGTGGCCAAACAGGCTCAAGGCAATCAAATGCTCGATTCCTGCTCAATTTCCATTCCGTAGATTCGGTGGCACGTTCCATTAGATTGGAAGATAGCAAATGTAACTCGTTTATTCAAAAAAAGAGGGAGACAGAAAACAGGAAACTGCAGGCCAGTTAATTTAACATTTCACATAGACAAAATGCTAGAAGCCATTATTAAAGGAGTTGTAGGAGGGCACTGGGAAAAATTCAAGGCAATCAAACAGAGTCAACACGGTTTAGTGAAGGAGAAATAGTGTTAACCAATTTATTGGAGGGGTCCCATTTGCTGTGGATAAAGGGGAACCAGTGGATATACTGTTGACTTTTAAAAGGCATCCGATTAGGTGCCATATTAAATGTTATTGCGAAAATTTAAAGCATGGTTTTGGTTGGGAACATACTAGCATGGATTGAAGATTGGCTAGCTAAACAGGAAAGAGTTGGCATAAATGGGTCTTTTTCTGGTTTGCAGGGTGTGACAAGTGGTGCGTCAGAGGGATCAATGCTGGGCCTCATACTTTTTACAATTTACACAAATGGATGAAGGAGCTGAAACATGTTTGCTAAATTTGCTGATTTCACAAAGACAGGTAGAAAAGTAAATTCTGAAGAAGATGCAAGTAGACATAGGTTCAAAGTGTGGGCAAAAATCTGGAAAATGGAACAAATTGCAAAATTATCCATTTTGACAGAAAGAATAAAAATAAGGTTATAATAGTGTTAAGAGATGGCAAAGCTGACGAGCAGAAGGATCTGGATGTCCCTGTGCATGGATCATAAAAGACTAGTATTCAGGTATAGCAAGTAATTAGAAAAGCTAATCTCAATATATGTGGGGTATTAACAGGGTCGATGTGGAGTGGATGTTTCCTCTTGTTGGAGAATCTAGAACTATGGTCATCGTTTAAAAATAAGGATCATTTAAGATGGAGATGAGAACAAATTCTCTTTCTGATGGCCATGAATCTCTGGACTGCTCTTCCTGAAAAAGTAGTAGAAGCAGAATCAGAAGAGGATGAAAAGGTTATCGGGGGTAGGCAGGAATGTGGGTTTGAGGTTATTTATTTTATTGTTGTCACAAATAGGCTTACATTAACACCACAATAAAGTTACTGCGAAATCTCCTAGTTGTCACACTCTGACGACGGTTCAGCTGGAGGGAGAATTTAGCACCTATCCAGCATAGCTTTCAGACTGTGAGGGGAAACCAGAGCACCCAGAGGAAACAACGCAGACACTGGGAGAATATGCAGACTCTGCACAAACAATGGCCCAAGCCAGGAATTGAACCCGGGTCCCTGGCACTGTGAGACAGCAGTAGTAACCACTGTCCCACCTTGCCACCCTACAATCTGATCAGCCATGGTCTTATTGAATGGCAGAGCAGGCTCAAGCGGCCGACTAGTTTTTTTTTAAGATTCTCACAATGTACGTGGTGCTGATTGGACTATAATTACCACCTATCTTTTGTTGATCTCAGATGGTGTAATGTTGGATCAACTGCTGCACTCCTTGTAGTGTTGAAAGTGATGGTGAAATAAGAAATTCTATGACATGTCAACAATGAAACAAGAGAACATGCCCAAGTCAGGATCATATGCAACTGGCAAGGAACCAGGAGGTGATAAATATTTTCTTGACATTGCTACTCATCATTCTCCATGATGGACGGTATGAGACTAAAAATTATGAAGACAGCCATTTGGTGGGTTGCTGCAGTACATCCAGTAAAGTAGTAGATAAAGCAGACACTGCACTTGAGTGTGGATCCTGAGTTCAGTGGCAGACTGCTGTGCCCAGAACGGCACTGAACTTTTTAATGCTGTTGCGACTGCGCCCATTCAGGCAAGCATTCCATCAAATTTCTAACCTACAATTCTCATCCGCTTGCTCTGAAAACTCTATATATGCTAATTGCTGTTCACGTCATTCACCAGCTGAACAAAGAGGCTCATTTTTATTTAAAGACAATTGAACTACGCGTGTTCAAATTTAAAAGGGCTTCAAGTTACTATATTCCAATAGCTACAGAGCAGTAGAAGCTAGATGCATATACTTGTCTCTATCAAGCCAAGACGTAACAACAATTTACATCTATAATCATGAAATGCCCCAAGACTTTTCACAGCAGCAATGATCTGACAAATATTGATAAGGGAAGAGTGATAATGGTGAATTTGAAAGAGGGAGTGAGACATAGCTGCAGTATCAGGCTACATGGGGCCAGAAAGAAAAGCTAGTTGAGTCAGCAGTTTGGTGGGAATAGTGTTGAGAGAACGGGTGGCGAGTCCCACGGGTGATAATTTAAATCATGGTCACAGACGGTTATTCAATCAAGCTCAAGCAAAAAAAAATTGCAGGATGAGGAGAAAGTTCCTAGAATTTCAATATTCACAGATCAAAGCCATGAGTCATCCAACAGGTACACTGATGGAAAGCAATATATGTGTTTCGACCAAGATTACATCAGCTAGGAACAGCTTATTTAAAAAGCTGATCCAAGCTGATGTAATCTTGATAGAATAGCGTTTGTGATGCAAGCGCACAATGGTTAGAAGTATTTCATTTTTGGGTGACCTTCAAATATAAATGATGGCTGTGATTGTACTCTTCTGCTGCCCACTATCCGTCATCCACCTCCCCCGCGTGCCCATAGTAATTTTGTTCTGTCCACTTTAGAAAGCACTACTAAAAGATAGAAACAGCAAGTCTCAGAGGTTTATAATTATACCACTTCTCAATAGATACTTCTAATTTAACTGAATTGTACAAAACTGGAATTACTAAAATAATATACTAAACAACGTTCATTGTTTACGGAGAGTCAGATGCTTCACAATGAAAGGGCTGTTAGATCAAAATGTGTTAGCTGGGGTATTGATTTATTAGGGTTGGAATTAGCCCTGGGATCAGTTAGCACCAACTTACGCCAGGAGCGTTTCAGAGACCAGCGTTTCCGGGTGAGGCTCCAGGCACCAGGAGCCCCAATGTATTAAAGCACCACAGAAATGGTTCTGGCAAGAGGGGAGATTATGGAGCACAGCAGAAAAGGGGTAGGGTAAGCTGAGGAATGAGAACAGCAGCAGCAGGATGTCAGTTCTGGCAGGGTGACGTCTAAGGTAGCCTTAGAGAGGCTAACATAACAGGAGGAAAGTGCCTAAACAACCAATGGTTGTTCAGTATATTATTTTAGTAATTCCAGTTTTGTACAATTTAGTTAAATTAGAAGTATCTATTGAGAAGTGGTATAATTATAAACCTCTGAGACTGGCTGTTTCTCTCTTTTAGTAATGCTTTCTACCTTTGGATTAAACCGTCCCCAACAAATTTTTGGCCATTAAGTCTCCTTGCTAACTCAACTTCAGCCTTTTTGGGTCTCCAGCTGCCCCTCAGCACTTTCCCCAGTCAGCCTGGATTTCCGAGTATATTTGGTGGCTTTGCTGATTTTTGTCTGAACCCAATTAGGTTCTTTTTTAAAGAAAACAATCTCAAAACACATTTGCACAATATACAGGTTTTTAGATCACAAAATATATTTAAATCCATATTGTTCATTGGTTCAAAATTCTTTTCTCTTGAGCAAGTCAAACTGCAAAGGTCAGGCTGACTGTTATGGACAGGGACAACCATCAGAAAGAACCAAATATTGTCAAATCATCTTCCAAATAACTTGGAAAAACAAGTCAAAATCCTCTTCGATCTCACACTGTGATAGAAAATACTCAATGAACAATATCTGCCTTGCATTCAATGGCTCCGAATGAAGCAAAAATTGAACGGTTAAAAACAGAAAAGCAATCGTTCATACTTTCCAAGTGAACACTTGACGATACCCAGCTCGACCTAGTCACTTTATCTCAATATCTCCAACATCTTTGTTCGGTCAGAACTCTTGGCTTACCTCTAATCTCGAGGGTGGTCTGCTGATTCTTCCAGCTAAGCTTTGGAAATAACAGAACTATTAACTTCAGTGACCACCACCAGCTCCACATTCTCATCAGCAACTCTGGCATCTACCCAAATCCATTGTCTCAGGTTGAAAAAGACTGTTTGCAAACTTGATAACCTATTCAAATCTAAATTGCATTTTTGAGCTTCTCTAATCTCTATTATAAGGAATGCAGATTTCGATCTCAGCATCACCATCTCTGAGACCAGAGGTCAGAAGCTCCCATCCATGCCTTTGTCACCTCCAGTCCTGATGATTCCATGGCTCTCCCATCAGCTTTTCATTTCCAGTTTGTGCAAACTTCAGATCACCCAGAACTCTGCAGTCTGGATTTGATCCTGCTTCCCCATCAGTACAGCATTCCATGACATACAATGGCACCCAATCTTTCAACATATCATATTTAAAATTCTCTGCATGGCATCACCAATCTCTAAGGCCTGAAATTTTCTCAGTTCTTGACAGGATTTGCCATTACCACCCTGTGAATCCAAACACAACCTCAGGATTTAGCACAAGTGCTAGATTAACACAAATTCTGAAGGTGCAGTCTGTCAGTTACTGCGTCAGGACAAGTTGCACTGTTGACTGCACCCAGAGATGCAATTAGTAACATCAATTGGTCTGGCAAAAATATTTCCTCCCTTCCATATCGTTATGAGCAATCTCAGAATGTGAAGCCTTACCGGGCAGCACTGTAGCACAGTCGTTAGCGCTGCTGCTTCACAGCTCCAGGGACCTAGCTTTGATTTCCGGCTTGGGTCACTGTGTGTGGAGTTTGCACATTCTCCTCGTGTCTGCGTGGGTTTCCTCCGGGTGCTCCAGTTTCCTCCCACAGTCCAAAGATGTGCAGGTTAGGTTGATTGGCCATGCTTAAATTGACACTTAATGTCCTGAGATGTGTAGGTTAGAGGGATTAGTGGGTAAAATGTGTAGAGATATGGGAGTTGGGCCTGGGTGGGATTGTGGTCAGTACAAACTTGATGCACCGAATGGCCTATGTACTGTAAGGTTTCAATGATTTCTATGATTCTGTGATTATTCAAATGAGATTTGATTGGGTTTTTGACAGCAATCTGGGTAATAACTACTTCTGAACAATTGACTTGGCCCAGAAAATGTGGATTGTTGTTAGATATCTCCTTAAAATTACTCTCCTCCTTCAGATGTCATAGCCTAAGACGGCATTTGTGACCACTGACTTCCATTGGATTGGTCCATGAATATGCTTGACAAAATGCTGTGGTGATTCGCCATTGCCTTTTGACCAGGAAACTCTCCTGCTCTTACCACCTGCCATCAAGTGCACTGGAAAGATTTAAGAACATAAGAACATAAGAAATAGGAGCAGGAGTAGGCCATCTGGCCCTTCGAGCCTGCCCCGCCATTCAATAAGATCATGGCTGATCTGTCGTGGCTCAGTTCCACATTCCCGCCCTCTCCCCATAACCCTTAATCCCCTTGCCTATCAAAAACCCATCAACCCGCGTCTTAAAAATATTTAGCGAGGTAGCCTCCACCACTTCAACGGGCAGAGAATTCCAGAGATTCACCACCCTTTGAGTGAAGAAGTTCTTCCTCAATTCCGTTCTAAACCGCCCCCCCTTTATCTTGAGGCTGTGCCCCCTAGTCCTACTGTCCTTTCTGAGCGGGAAGAGTCTCTCCACCTCTATCCTATCCATCCCATTCATCATCTTATACGTCTCAGTGAGATCTCCCCTCATTCTTCTAAACTCTAACGAGTACAAGCCTAGTTTATTCAGCCTCTCCTCATAGCTCAACCCCCTCAACTCCGGTATGAGCCTAGTAAACCTCCTCTGCACTCCCTCCAAGGCCAAAATATCCTTGCGTAAGTACGGCGCCCAAAACTGCACACAGTACTCCAGCTGCGGTCTCACCAATGCCCTATACAGCCGCAGCAAGACCTCCCTACTTTTATATTTACACGCTGATAAGCAAGAACTTCAAGTTTCTAGGTATCTACATCACCAACAACCTGTCCAGATTCCTCCATGCTAAAGCCATACTTAAGAAAACCCACAAATGCTTTTATTTTTAAGGAGGCTAAGGAAATTTGGCACGTCCACGAAGACACACACCAGCTTTTACAGATGCACCAGCACAGCTTGATACGGTCCATGCTCTGTCCGAGACCACAATAAACTATAAAAGATGATGAACAAAGCCCAGTCCATCATGCAAACCAGCCTCGCATTCACTGGCCCCATCTATACTTCCTGCTGCGGAAAAGCAGTCAGCATTATCAAGGACCCCACGCACCTCTGACATACTGTCTTCCACCTTCTTGCATTGTGATAAAGATATAAAAGTCTGAGGTCATGTACCAACTGACTCAAGAACAACTTCTTCCCAGATGTCAGACTTTTGAATGGACCTACTTTATATTAGGTTGACCTTTCTCTACACGCTAGCTGTGGCTGTAACATGACATTCTGCCCTCTCTCCTTCTCTATGAATGAGATGTTTCGTCTTGTAGCATGCAAAAAACAATACTTTTTCACTATATTCTAATACATGTGATAATAATAAATCAAAGCAACTCATTTGGCCTCATTATGAATACACCCTCCACACGGCCATCAAACCCTGAAGTGAGCTTTGAATCCAGAGCTCAGAGTTAGGGTCACGACCATGGCACCACAAGACCACCTTTACAATTACTAGACTGATAAAAGGTTTCTCATGATATTTTGCTCTGTGAATTTTTTTAGCAGTAGGTTATTACTGCTCTTCATTTCCTGGCTCGTTAGAGATTATTATTCAACGTACTTGGCTACTTAGCTTGACGGTATTATTGCAACTCGATGCTGGAATTCCTATAAAAGACCACAAACAGCTGCATGCCAAGGGGGACAATCGGCTCCAAACAGGAGTCATCTTGGACTTGAAATGTTAACTCGGTTTCTCTCTCCACAGATGCTGCCAGACCTATTTTCCCCCCTTACTTTTTGTTTGGAGAGAGACACTGTTTGCTCTAAAGAAACAGCTAAACCATGCAACAGTTTTCTCCAAGATCAGAGGCGAGCACTGCTGCTTCACCACTAAGCAAAAAACGATGGGCTTTTATTTTAATCTCCTGCAGTTTCGCACCCCACAAAACTTGCCTTCGAACTCTGGCCTTTTGTGTGCTCAACCCCTTCGGCTCACCTTTATCAACTGTTGACTTGAGCACTTTGATAGTGAGTATTGATTTGTCAAGGATGGGAATGCCCGATTAATCAAATTAAAATTTGATGTTACCAGCATGGTGGGCAAGGTCTATTCAGGCTGTCAATATGGATTTCAAGAAGGCATTTAGGAAGATTTGAAAGGGCACTGAAGATTAACAGAAAAAATAAAAAGACCTTGAGTTGAGAGGTAGGATACGAGAGTAAGGATAACAGGAACATTCTTGTGGGATTTGTCAAGTGCTGTTCCCCATGGATCTGTATTTAGGACTCAGCTTTTCACCATGGTTTTAGTTGCTTTTTTGGAAGAAATACAAATCCTCACAGGATGTGTAGAAATATTAACTCAAATCTATTGACGTATGTTGACAAGCTATTTAGTCACATATGTTATTTAATTTATTTTGGGGAAAATTTATTGTGTCAAAACCTTACTATTTGGGAAAAAGTATGAGTTTAATGTCTTGTATCATAGTTAATGCAAGGTTCTTATTGAGATGGAAGTAAAACCCTCCAATCCAAATTCAGGGGGTCCTACCAATTGCCTTGAAATGTGAAACATCCTGGATTAGTTCTACACTCTGGAAAAGCATTAAACTGGAAACCTAGTCAAGCATCATCTTTAATTTTAACAATCCATGATATCATTCTTTCATCTCACAAATTGCATTGAATACAGGAGTCAGAATGTCACGTTGCAGCTTTATAAAAAAAAAACTTTGGTTAGGCTGCACGAGTATTGTGTTCAATTCTGGTCGTCACATTACAGGAAGGATGTGGAGCCTTTGGAGGAGGTGCAGAAGAAGTTTATTTGGATGCTGCCTGGATTAGAGAACATGAGTTGTAAGGAGAGGCTGGATAAACTTGGGTTGTTTCCTCCGGACCAGCTGAGGCTAATAGGAGACCTAATTGAATAGACAGTGTTGACAGTCAGAATCTTTTCCCAAGACTTGAAATGTCTAATACTAGGGGGCATGCACTCAAGTTGATAGGAGGAAAGTTCAAAAGGAGATGTGAGGGGCAAGTCTTTTTTTAAAAAGGAGTGGTTGATGTCTGCCGGGGCAGTGGCACGGGCAGAAAGGTTAGTGGCATTTAAAGGGCCTTTTAGTTAAGCATATGAATATGCAAAGAGTAGAGGGACATGGTCCAAAGGCAGACAGAAGGAATTAGTTTAATTTGGCATCATGTTTGGCACAACATCATGGGCTGAAGGGCCTTTTCCTATGCTGTACTGTTCTTTGCTCTTCTTTGTCCCTTTCTCCTTTCATAGCTATGTCAAATTATTTCACAGTCCAAGATGACACCAATAACACTATTAAAATGGGCACCATAAGATGCCCAAAAGGATGCAAATTGATTGCTCTCTGTAATTTTAGACATTAATTTTTAATTCAATTGCCTTCTATCCCTTGCAACTTCTATCATATCCTGCAACACATACTACATAGAGAATTTCACGTCAACCAGTGTCTCATTGCAGTCTAACCAATCATAATGGTGTTAATTGGTGCACGAGCAGCTGGATTAAATGTCATTTTGTAAAACTATAGTATAGTGCATTTTGTTAAAGTGGAAAAAACACACATTGGTATTAGTTTCTTATAAATCCACTACTACATGTATGCCAATTTTCTTTGTATAGTTTCACAGTATAGTTTGTGCTGCATTGTTAACCAGTTACAGTTTAGCCAATATAGACAAAGATGTTTAGAAAAGCCTTTGTATAAGCATCCAAATGCATAAAGATGTGTGGAATCAATTGGAGTTAAGTGCCTTAAGTCATGTGTTCTTTGTACACATGAACAAAGAAAAAAAAAGGGTCAAACTATTGTGCTTCTGCACTCACCAATGCGCAATTTCCTACCTATTCACTCAAACAGGTACAAGAGTGCATGCTAGTTCATGCACAAGAAAATCCTGTCCAAGGTCTTAAACAGCGATGTTAACAGCATTGTTCTTGCGGCACTTGAAGTGATACTTAATGCTTTCAAATTTTCTGAACAAACCCTAATCTGAAGTTATTCCATTAAAAAGTGCTTCATGCTCAATGGCAACCACTGTCCATTTAAGCAGGGACACATGGAACATGCCCAAAGCACTTTCAAGCTGGCAACTTTCCTAGAACCTCAAGTGCATTCAAACTTGCAGAAAACAGCGCAATCAGGTTCCAACCTAGATTTTGCACAGCATGTTATTCATCGAACTGTCATGCAGCTTCACACGCTTGTGTTCATCAGATTTTTTAAAAAATAAGATGCCTTTATTCCTTTATCATTAGTCAAAAAGATGATCAGCTTTAAAGTCAGCGAAAATTATGCCCGCGAAAGTTCTCTCTGATACTGATTCCACAAATTATCCTGCAGAAATAAGCCATGAAGTAAATAAAAGTGGACTGGATCAATCGTTACTAATCATAGAATCCCTACAGTGCAGATAAGAGTTTATTAGTGTCACAAGAAGGCTTACATTAACAATACAATGAAGTGAAGGAGGCCATTCAGCCCATTAAGCTTACACCGAGAACAATCCCAACCAGGCCCTATTCCCATAACCCGACATATTTACCGTGCTAATCCCGCTAACACTAAGGGACAATTCAGCATGGCCAATCAACCTAACCTGCACATCTTTGGACTGCAGGAGGAAACTGGAGCACCTGGCTGACATGGCGACAATGTGCAAACTCCATAAAGAGAGTCACCTGAGGCCAGAATTGATTATCATCTCCAGGGAGGCTAGCAGGGTAAATATGAGGGGTTATGGGGATAGGGACTGGGTGGGATTGTGGTCAGTGCAGACTCGATGGGCCAAATGGCTTACTTCTGTACTGTAGAGATTCTATGACATTACACTGGTCCCTGGTGCTGTGAGGCAGTAGTGTTAACCACTGTGCCACCGTGTCGCCCCATGTTATTTTAAGATTCAGCATTCTGGAGCACTACAGCTTCTTCCTTACTGCAGTTCGATCGTATTGATGTGCAAAACAAAAACAAAAATCATGTCATTGTATCTGGCCCTGGTTGACTTTAAATTGGAATAGGTTGTTTTAAAATGACACTCTTTGTAAGTTATTTTCTTGTATCCGTTTTCATGAGTAACCATTACTTTGAAAAATAGAAAATACAACAGCAATTATTTCCACATTTAGACCTCTGTGCAGTTACCATTACATTTACTGTAGTTTCAGCACAAGTGTTTAGAAATGTAAAGGCTGCCAAGTTATCTAAACGTTGTGAAAACTGTTGTGAAAAACTGGTGTCCAATTTACATTTTAAAAATTAGGATCTGCTAATTTAACATTCTCCCTTATATTTCTGCCAGAAGAGAACAGCATATTTTGCAGAGATCATCGCATTATGCAGGTTTAAGTGTAATAGAAACACTTGCAAAGGAGTTATACAATCTCGTAAAGTATGGTACCCTGGATTAAAGCCGATATGCCTCAATCTATTTCTTGGAGTGAGACAGAGTACTTGCACCCTTCAAGCAAACCTAGGAATGGTTCCCACATCCAGCTAATCTTTAAAGACACTTAAATACCTTTTGAACTGAAGTACAGATCATACTTTAGATGGTTACTATTAATGGGCAGCATGGTGGCACAGTGGTTAGCACTGCTGCCTGACAGCACCAGGGACCCGGGTTCAATTCCAGCGTTGGCTGACTGTGGAGTTTGCACATTCTTCCAGTCTGTAGGTTTCCTCGGGGTGCTCCATTCCCAGGGGCACGTTTAAGAAAACAAATTGGGTACCATGACAGAATCTTGTATTGTCCTGTGTAATGTCAGGGAGATGATCATCTTAAAAATTAGTTGCTGTTCCCCCTCTCTGCTTCAATTAACTTTCTGCAATCCCTTAAAAGTTGCATCTCAACACTTCAACGAAGCTCCAAAGTCAGATGCCAGAAAATCTGTTTGCTGTGCAGTAATTTACTTTCTAACATTTAGCATCACGTGATGCTGTGAAGTCACCATTCAGCTTGCCTTTCTGAAGCCCATTATAATTAACAGTTGCAAAGGCAGCCAAATTTGAAATCTAACAAAACCAACCTCAGATGTTGCCCTCGATAAATTCACAGTAAAATAATTGATTTGACTTGTACCAATTTCAAATTACATTTTCATGGCAACTATCACAGTGCAGCTTTTCTACTTTCTTTAGCAGCTGCTTTTATATTTACAAAGCTTTGTGCCCAATCCCACGAGTCTACCTATGTCTGAATCCATTTCCTTTTGATTGTTAGAAAATATTGTGCTGGGCTGAGAAAATTCCATTCGAATTGAAAACTATTCTAAAAGTTGCTTTTTCTAGAGCATCTGGCATGATTGCAGAGGAATTATTATTGCATTATTCATTATTGCAGAGGAAAATTTAGGGGACATAAATTTGCCTTGCATCACATAATTTGAGGCTTTTCAGAATGCACAGCAGGTAACTCAAATGATAGTTCTCAACTTTTACTTCCTAGTCTACAGAAAATTTTTACTTATTTTATACCCATTAATCATCTCCCATATGCTTACTTGTCCACATGCTGTTAAACAGCAGGGGTAATTAAAGAATTGACTTATCAGCAACTCAGTTTCCTGTCTTGGACATAATTTATGCATCACAGTTTGATTTAGTCACATTCGTTATGCAGCAATGTCAATCCCGTGAATCCGCACTTTCAAGTGGGTGGACAGACAGATTTTAAAGTTAATTTTTCGACAAACTAAAAAAGTTGCAGCCACTTCCAAAACAGAAGGTATGCAGAATTATTTTCAGACTGTCACATCTATCAAGTTGTAAACTGGACTTTCTTTATTGGCAAAATCTTTCTTCCTCTCCTGAAGATGCTCCAACAGCTTACTTAAATGGCCATTGTCCACCTTGGCAGTAAATGCGAGAAGGCTAAGCAGATGCAAGGAAAGACAAAAGCCAATAGTGCTGATGTTGTCAACAGATGGCTGTTGCATGAAAACATGTTAATCCAGAGGTGCTGGGGGCTTGACGACTTCAGATTTGGTCAAACTGAAGTCCACCAAATGCCCAGAGGGGCCTACATCAAGCTCACCAGAGCTGATGGGTTTCTGTTGGAGGTGAAAGTTTGACACTTTTCAAAATGTCATGAACACTGTCGCTAAGATGAGAGTATTTCAAATAAAATGCATCTTTCCAACCAAACTTACTTTGTCCCCTCCTCATCCAACTGCATTTCAGTTGTTGACATTTGAACTTTAATTTTAAAATTTAATAAGGGAAATACTTGCTGTAACTCACATTCCTTAAAATCCATCAACAGCCTCATTCCCATCAGAAATGCATGTTTCCATGCTTGATGGATAATGCTGTAGGGCTTCCTTTCCCCTCCTCCCATTCAGAAGCTTTTGTTTTATTTGGCACTTCTGAATGTCAGAGTGGGACTATTTTAACTGATTAGTTCCTACCACACCCCTCTTTTTCCTCTTGAAATGCACCTTACAGGCACATTTCATAAGAGTACTGCTTTAGTTGCATGAGAAGTGAGCTTTTTTCACATGGGAACTGAACTCCAAAAATTAGTTTTGAATTAATTACAAAGACTTTCTACATTATGAAAGAGCTACATTCTCACACAATGGTTAAACGTCCAGTGTGGGAAAAGTTACGCCTGTGCACTGTGGCAAGTATACATTTGATGTAAAAGAATCCAGAACTACAATTTCTTATGCAAACACTAAACTGCTAACTTAGTTACTTACATGCATTGCGTAACTACGTAATTGGGATTTTGCATTTTTTTGGAAGGTCAACTTAATTCTTCAACTTGCAAGTAAAAAACCTTTACTGTCCAAGTAGCTAATCAAAGTTAACTCAAGGTACTACAAAACAACAGGATAATGAGTACACAGGAGGAGCGGGTAAGCACACATGTAGAGATACTGTATGAGGGTACAAGATAACACACACTTACACCAAGACTGTCACTCAGTCTATCAACCTCCAATGCTTTCAAACTCTGGGACTCTTTACATAAAGAAACATTCCAAAGAATAGGATCCAGTTCAGATGGACAGCTTCAGTTATTGCCATCACAGAATCCCTACAGTGCAGAAGTAGGCCCCTCGTACCCACTGAACCTGCACCGACAACAATTCCACCCAGGCCCTATGCTTGTAATCCCGCATATTTGCCCTGCTAATCCTCCTGACACCACGGGATTTAGCATGGTCAATCAAGCTAACCTGCACATCTCTGGAGTGTGGGAGGAAACTGGAGCACCCGGTGGAAACCCACACAGACACAGGAAGAACGTGCAAATTCCACACAGTGTCCTAAGGCCAGAATCAAACTTGGGTTCCTGGCACAGAGCACGTCAAGGCCATTGGGTGCCTCAACATACTCTGCCATTACATGAAACCATGTCTGATCTGTGACCAAATTTCAGGTACCCACCTATACTGCATAGCTCTTAATTCCTTTTAAACTTAAATTCTGAGCAGCTCTGCTCAGGTATTCAGCCGAAGGTGACGCTTCAGCTTAAAAGAACTTGAAAATCTACGTAAACTAAGATTGTTGGGCAGCACGGTAGCACTGTTGCTTCACAGCGACAGAGATCCGGGTTTGATTCTCGGTCTGTGTGGAGTTTGCACTTTCACCCCATGTCTGTGTGGGTATTCTCCAGATACTCCTGTTTCCTCCCACATTCTGAAAGACGTGATATTGAGGTGCATTGATCCGAACAGGCACTGGAGTTTGGCCAGTAGAAGGGTATCACAGTAAATTCATTGCAGTGTTAATGTAAGTTTGACTTGTGTGACTAACAAATAAACTTTACTTTGACACTAAGGTTTCATTCTTCAACATTATTTGAAACTCTTAAATTCTTACATGCTCAACATGCAGATTTTGCTCGGAGATTGTGTCAGAGTCACATCTGAACAATTAAGTCTCTCAGGATAATATTGAGCAGCACTGAACCCTAATTTGCAACATCAATAGCAAAGCACCTTTTCAGCCTTCTGACAGCTAGCTTGCTTTTTTAAAGTTTCCAGTTTTGTCCTAACATCAAAAAATTCTGGGCTGTGCTTTAAAAGGTGATAGCAATCCTGCCATACTGGACCAAAAAAGCCAATGCTAAAAAAGAGAGTGCTGTCAGTGAATGCAGCCAGGCTGTTAGACTGCAGAGGGCAGCTGAATTCTTCCTCACCTAAAATTCACATGCAGCTTCTGGTAAAAAGTCATGAACAGGAAACTTGGCTGATATTGCCTATTCCAAAAATGAAACAAATTATTGTACCCCAACCGCTCTCCAGTTGAGATAGGTTCAGAGCATAAATCAAACATTGTACACAATGCAGTTTAGCTCAATCGCCAACCATTTTTTCAGCATACAGCTCAGCTAATTTGAGTTAAATTTCACATGATCACATTAAGAGTAAGAAATTAAAATAACACTGTTTATAATGGTCTCAGCAATTTAATTAAAATTCATATCAAACCTTTCAAATGGGACAGAAATTGAAAATGAAAGTTAACAGAATATCCAATATCTAGATTATTGCTGAAACACTTCTACCTCCATATTGGGTTGCAAGTTCGGGTGGCACAGTGTCTAGCACTGCTGCCTCTCAGTGCCAGGGGCCTGGGTTCAATTCTCAGCATGGGTCAATGCCTGTGCGGAGTCTGCACGGGTTTTCTCTGAACGTTCCAGATTCTTCCCACTTCATGAAAAGAGCTACATCACTATAAGTCTCTTTCCTTTTAACTTTTAAAAATCTCTATTGCATTTCATTAAATGAAATAAAACTTCAAACCCCAAGGAAGTAATCCAACCCAATGCTGCTGTACTTTTCGTACCCGTTAGCATAACATGGTTATGTTAACAGCTACTGCACATCCCATCCACTTTATTTTGAACAGTGGCCAAACCTCTGAAAAGTGTTTCCCGCTTCCTAAAATAGTCAATAAAGTTGTTTGAAAGACTTATCTACAGGAACTGAAGTGAGTTTCATCATATTTATATAAAGCCAGCATACACATTTCATTTATCTGATATAATCAGACTCATTGCGCTAGTCAAATATTCTCCATTTAAATGTACTAATTGGTGTCTCATTTTGACAACTATCTGTAACTGGTTCAGATGTGCATCAGGTCAATAATCTTCATTTAAATTGATGAATAAAGACATTTTGCAGACTTAAATATTGGTAAATTAAGCTGGATTAGAAAACGGCTCAGAATAGCCGTCGTGATAAGCCACTAGCTTTCAGAGCACTGTCCCTTCATCAGGTGAGTGGGATTTCAGTTCACAAACAGGGCATATGAAGACACAAACTCAATTTACAAAATAATGGTTGGAATGAGTATTTACAGGTAATCAAGTCTTAAAAAGGTACAATGTGAGTGGAGAGAGGGTCAAAGAGATGTGTATCGTCTCCAGCTAGGACAGTTAGGCAAGACTGGAACGAGACCAGTAATGAACTGGAAGCCAGAAACGTTCCGCACACAAGGACTGCCTCAACTGGGATTTTGGGTTCAGGTCACACTATCTGCAACCCCCACAACTTGCCTGGGCTTGCAATATCTCACTAACTGCCCTGGCTGGAGACAATACACATCTCTTTAACCTCTCTCCACTCACTGTCTGTACCTTTAAGACTTAATTACCTGTAAAGACCTGTATTCCAACCATTATTTTGTAAATTGAGTTTGTGTCTTTATATGCCCTGATCATGAACTGAAATCCCACTCACCTGATGAAGGGACAGTGCTCTGAAAGTCAGTGGCTTTGGCTACCAAATAAACCTTTTGGACTTCAACCTGGTGTTGTGAGACTTCTTACTGTGTTCACCCCAGTCCAACGCAGGCACCTCCACATCCCAGAACATTAGCCAGGGCCTGGTCTCTACGTTACTAGCTCAGTAATATTATCACTACGCTACCATGACCTACATTGCACCCTGCTGAACTTCAGATCTTAGCTTTGAACCCCACTATCATTGAAACACTATTCCACTTCCATATCATCACTCTTCCTACTTTACTCAATCAGCACCAAAACCCTCATTCACACCTTTCCACTTTGAGACTCAGTTGCATCTAAAACACTTCACCAGCCCCAAACACCACCTGAAATAAGTTTCAAGTTATACAATGTTATAAGACTTATTCAGTGACAAACATTCTAGCATAGCTGTGCCCCTGCCAACCTGTGGTCACAGCCATCCTAAGTGAATTGATTAAAACTTGCATATTTATTTCCAAATCTGCTCCACCAAGCCCTCAACATCACCATACCTGCACAATCTCCTCCACCTACTGTCCAGTACTAGTTTTTCCATTCAGGCTACAGATCTCCTCTATCTTGTTCCACCATAGGCAGGAGAATCATCAGCCACTATTTTTCTGAATTCCTTTCCTAAATCCAAATTTTATCCCCCACCGCCACCTTCAAAGTCCTCCTCAAAATCATCCTCTTCCGGGCATCCTTTACATATTTGCTCATTTCCTGCACTGTACCTTTCAATTCTTTCTAAAATTCAGTAGGACAGTCTTGACAACAATACGATATAAATGTAATTTGTTGCTTACAACGATGAAGATGAGAATTTAAAAGAGCCTGCACCAACAATAATCCCACCCAGGCCTTATCGCACGTATTTACCCTGCTAATCCCCCTGATTTACCATGGCCAAACCACCTAACCTGCATATATTTGGCAGGAAACTGGAGCATCTGGAGAAAGCCCACGCAGACATGGGGAAGAATGTGCAAACTCCACACGGACAAACAATCACCCAAGGCCAGAATTTAACCCCGGTCCCTGGTGCTGAGAGGCAGCAGTGCTAACTACTGTGCCACCATGCCGCTGACTCTAATAGTGGGAACATTCTATTTGTAAATACATGGAAAACATTTTCAGGTGTTAAAAATCTAATAATAGTCACTGCAATACAACAGCTGAAGGTGAGCAGTCCATAAAATGCTAAATAAACTCATCTTAAGACACTCAACTCAGTTGAATCATCAGATAATCAGGTTATGCTTTTTAGCACACAAAAGGCTTTTTTAAAATCCATCTCTTCAATATGAAAGCAAATCTCCCTACTTGGGATGATGGAAAATAAGTGACTGCTAGTTTGCTGAAATTTTAAGGTTTACTCATTTTTAATAATGCCTTGTCTACCTTGCAATGTTAGAAAACTGTATGTAAACCGGATGATAGTTTAATTAATTCAAGAAAAAACTAAGTTGAAAAGGGTCCAGATATTCAAGTCTATCATTCCATTAACATACCTGAAGCTTACACCTCTACTACTACGTCCGGAACTCTTCAAGACATTGTCACTTTTTTGCATTAGGTTGTAAATTAAAATTACTTTGCACGAATTTATATTTCTCACCTCAAGATTCTAGCAGCCTGTCATGTTTAAAGTTTTAAAGCAATATTCTGGACTGATCAATATAATAAATATAATTGATATTTTATACATTCATCAATATTTAAATACCACCGTCAAACTATCTGAAGAAATATATCTCATTTTTGCAGGTTCAGGTGAAAATACACATCTATTAGCAGTCAATGGTACAGTTTTTCCACAGCAACTGAAGGCAGCGTGGCTATAGTCCACACTGCTGACATCACCAGAGTACATAGCAATTCCTAAAATGCCTATGCTGTGAGCAAAATCCACTTTATCAAAGGGATGCCAATGATGTCACCTCAATACTCGAGTAGTTCAAGATGAAAAAATACCTCAGCTCACTCATTCAGAAGTTGAATAGAGCCAATGATGTCATCTCAGTTTAGGGCTTTTACTGCCTAAACTTAGAACATTACATCAGTCGGTGCTGGCCCACACTAAAGTACTTAGTTCCAAAGCTTAGGTCATGTCTACAGTTAGTAAATTCAAAGCTGGTTTTGGCTTCAACTGAAGATACAGTTCTTCCAGTAAAGATGAAAAAACGAGCAAAGTATTGCATTTATTGCATGTCACAAAGTTACTTACAAATAATGAACAAAATGACTTGTTTTACTTTATGATCCAGGAATACAGGTCCATTCAAAATGTTTAAGAGTTTACATTAATTAGCCAAGAACTATCCAAATTTCAAAGTATTACAAACTTTTCAAATGTAAATAATGAACTTTAATTTCCACACTGGTAGAGACTGTTAAAACAAAGCCTAATGCAGGATAGAAACCGTTATTGTATCTAACAGGAAGTAACATATTACGATGCAAGCCACATGCCTTTTTCCTGAGCTCATTTGGACTGGGAAAGACCAAATTGCATAATGAATGTGAAGTGATGTATTCACTAGGCACAAATACAAACAAGAATGACCATCAGTTGAAAGGCTACCAAATTTAGATAGGAAAGTAAAGGACGTCAGCCGTTAATCCAAGACTCAGTCTGCATACTTTAAAAATACTTTTCACAGCACAGAATATGCCTTCATCATGAGGTCAGTGACAAGCAGGATTTTATAGTATACAAAACTTGGGTACATTAACTCTTTCAATATTAGCACATTTACAAATTTAGTGAAGTTCACAATATTTGACAGTCATGCTTTGACACTGACATGCTCATTGAATGCAATGATATTACACTTAAAAGTCACAGCATTTTCTGATAGATGCTTAAAGACAGTCAAGGAAAACAAACAGAATTAAAGTCCTGCTGGAAGAGTAGCAAAACCTGTTCAGAGTACCGTGTACAAACAGTGTCGATTACACCACTTTACTTGCTGGTATTGAAAAGGGAACTTCTTACATAAATCCACCAAAATAACAAGACAGATGCTGTCTTTCAAAATGGCAGTACCAGGAGTAATCACTTCAAAATTGTAACTAGCTTATCCCAGTTTTAAAATAATCATACTATATTAGGTGCTTCTACTTAGGATGTACGTGGTGGCGGCGGTGATGACGGGAACGCCGCGGCAGTGGCAGCGACAATAGTCAATTGTTTATCCTCCCTTGTAGAGTAACACTGAAGCCAATGACAACACTTCCGTCAGAGGCAAGGGGTTGAATGTTATCGAGGGGGGGAATTTTGCTTGCCCCAAACCATCACCTCCTCCCTGTTTCCTGGTAGAGAAGCTGATTCACTCCACTCTGGTCTGTTGCTGCAGACTGGCTAAACAAGGGCGACGTGGGGCTTTTGCTTCTAACTGGCGAGGAAGTCCCTGCGACAGAAACGACTGACCAATTCCATCAGTCCCAGTGGTGCCAGAGAGTTTGCAGGTGCTGCGGGGATGGGGACGGTGGTGGTGGAGAGAGGGGGCAGTCCAACAACTTCCCAGAAACAAGAAAGCCTAGAGACTTCGGCAGGGAGGGTTTTGTTAAGTCAGATAGGAGGGGTTCTATCTCAGGGAGCTGCACCCCAATCCACAAGGGGAAGCCCCCAAATATAGAACTTCCCTTTGAAGAGATTATTTTTAAAAATTCGGACTGCCCACTCCTGTCCAAATTCTCATGCCAAATGTTTTATGGCAAGGGCAACATATTATTAGGGTCAATTGGCTTGGTAACAAGATTTAATTAACCCTTGATGTCTATTTGCATACAGTGCATGGACTATTGATTTTAGTGCCCGCTCATCCCCCATATTATGGCAGTGGTTGTGGGCCCTCTTATATGCCTTCTTGCTGAAAACACGGTCAGGTGAGGGCATGTAAAATGCAGCCCAAGGTTGGTAACTCAGCAGATAGCAGAAAATGAACCAGAGGTTGCTGTGTCTTCGCAAGGCTCCAATGCTCTGTACTTTTTCTTTCTCTCGATTTCACCCTCTCCATATATAGTCCTATTTTTCTCATATATACATTCTGATTAAATGCCAGCTGCTGAAAAGCTCTGGAAAGATTCTTATAGCTCTTGGGAAATAAGGCAAACTGAACATGATTAATTGTATGAATTAAAATTTGTTTCACGTTCTAAAGGAGCTGTTAGTCTACATCATCAAGTTTTCATTCATTAGGCAATTAAAAGAAGAATAATTGTCAAGTTACGCTTATACTTAAGAATGGAATACTACTCCTTTCAGGCAGCCTGTGTCAACATCATCCTTAGGTCTTAACAGCTGCAGAGAGCAAAGCTTACTCTACTTTGCCACATTCACCCCAAAACTTTGTATACAACAGCAAAGCAAAATTTCCATTTTCTATACAAGACATCATTATGGATTCAGTTTGGTATCAACTTCAGAGCCATCCAGTACAAAGCTCTTATCAATTGAACGTACTCTTGAGATTACTAGTGAGTGGCCACCCTCATTCAATAATAGCTGTTGCTTTAGAGGACAGTTAAATCTATATATGCAACATTAATAAGCAGAATCCTGACAAAGTCCTGACTAATATAAATCATTGCCAGTTACCAATCTGCCCCTTACATAGTAGCCATATAATTAAGTCCTTTTATTTGCAAATCTGAATGGTTGCAACTTTTTGGCCATTATGTTTTATTGCTTATAACAAGACTTATAATTCTCAAAATAACTGAGAACGCCAACTATGATTAGTCTGATATTAGCAGTATATTAGGTACTTCTTGAGGGAAGATGTTGCTTACAAGTTTAAGAGTGGAAAAAGTTAATGAGAAGGATTTCCACTCTTCATATGGGGAGAGGAGATGGGACAAAGGTGCAAGATCCAAATGATCATAGTCAACAGGAGCATTAAGATCGCCAAACATAACCATTGCAAACACACTTTGTAATTTTAGTGCAACGCAAACTGCAAAAGTGAATGGAGATTGCAGTTATTTTTTCCATATTCCCTGACAGAACCAGTTGAAAGGACTGCTGCTCCAGCCATAGGGTCAAAGTTTGGGAGCACAGTGACAGCACAAAATAGTGGTGATTTATTAATTAAATGTTTACAGCACCATGAGTACACCACGATCACCGTTTCATTTACCGTCTGCTTGTTTTTACGACAGCTTCATCAAAATTTCTGATGCAACAGCCAGAGATCTTGTGATTTTTTTTGTTGCCATGGTGACACAAGCTGGGCAAAAAGTAAACAGCCAACAACAAAAATTTGATACGTCATGAGAGATTAACAGAAAAGTACTCCCGACCTGTAATTTCAGTACTGAACCAGTAACAAAAGCAATGCATTTCAACACAGGGTCATTTTCTAATTAGACCACACAGTGCAATAATCATTAGCTCCTGAGCAATGATGGAAAGAGGAGGTACTGTATTTTTTTTATCAATTTACCAACAAAATACTGTTGTAGGAACATAAAAGTGATTCTCACAATTTCAGCTCACAATCTTATTTCAATTCTTGGTTTTTTTGGACACACACTGTTTATTCATGTGTTTATATTTTGCCATCCTTAACCGCCACTCAATGCCTGAAGGCATTTTTACACCAAACCTAAAGTAACAGGTCACAATGCTCTTGTTTCTACCAACACAAGCAGGTGAAATCTTGGCCTCTTAGTGCACCTGGGTAACATTTGTGTGTATTCCGTGTGGAGGTGAGGCACATCAGAAAGGAAGTCCTCTCTTCCTACTGACATTCAAGTGGAGAGCTGTAATGTACGATTGCACTAAAATTTATAAAAGACTGCCCTGAGGTTTTGGGTTTCCCCTTGATCCGTGCTTTCCCATATCCACTGTCATAATTCTCAAAAGGAAATCTCTGAAATGTGTGAGCTGCCAGCTCAAATGGCAGCATTCTGCACACCCTAGGGAGCTAGAAATCAAACTGTCCCTATAATATTCAACGCATTAAAACATTTTGCACTGGAGGCCATCTGAAAATGACCATTAAAAATGACATGGCAATTTGCTAAACTTAAAGTAGATATTTAGACTCATTTGGTTGTACGTATTTCATACCATTTCCTTTCTTAAAGCTCAAAAAGCAACACACAAACAAAATACATTGAACAGCTTCAGGAATATGGAGGAACAAAAACAGCCATTCCAATCTTTGTGGAAAAATTGACTGCAGTATACCAATGAAGTCAATTGCAGCCGAAATTCCTGCAATTTATATCTCACTTCAAAAATCAGCTCTCGACGTCCCTGGATGGGCACCCAGCTTCTAAACAATTACATTTTTCAAGGATAAGTCACATGGAGTATCACAGAATTCAAAAAACCACTGCATCCATTGCAAAGGGACTAGCCCTTTTGGACATCTTACAGACACACACAAATAGAGATGACACAGGGATTTCAGTGTAGCTTAAGATGACACTTCAAAGTTTTGTACTATTCCAATTTAGCAAAAAATCCCAGCACTAACTAAAGATTGCATCTTTGTAGCAACATAACCAAAGGCTGCAATATCCATTGGGAAATGGCAAAAAAAATTGTGGAATGTTGTCTTCCAATCAAACCAGCATCAAATGCCCTGGGACCAAAAGGAAGAGGAGAATCCCATATGTCAGAACTAAAACTGGGACTCAATATACATTTTTTCCAGTGAAATGGTAGTTACAGGTGAGTCACAGGTAGTTGTGGTGAAACAAAGATGCATGGCTAATGCACACTGGTTTATTACAGATCTTTCAGGACTAATTTTAGTGTCAAAATGATTAATGCAATGCAGTGTCAAAATAGGCACTACACATTTGAACAATTTCATTCAGCATCCAACTAGACTTTAAATTTGTCTCTATATTAGCTTCATGTAGCAGGTTAAAAAACAATGTATGTTCAAGATAACAGGGAGACCACCTTTTCTTATAACTTATAGGTAATAGGTCATGACTAAAAAGAATGCTGCACGAGAATACAGTCAGCTCCTTTACTGAAATGTAATGGACGGTAGACAATTACTTGGTAGGTCCCAGCTTTTATTCCCAAGTTAACTCAGTCTAGGAATCACAACTAGAATTGCAGGCATGCAAGAATAAATATTATTCCACAGGGTAAAACTGGTTCAGATTCTGCTTGTACTGCCTATGTACTGATCTCTGCTGGAAAAACTGAGTCATTGTTAAGTGACAGTTGGGACTCAGTTGTGATACCTCATGTGCCAAATAGTTTACTGACACCGTCCGCCCACATACGCCTGCACACACATGCCACACATACACAAACATGTAACATGGTCATCATAAGGCTGCCAACATCAATGAAATCATTCACCAAAATAAGTCAGTACTTGCAAAGAAATAAGGATGGAAAAAAAGTTGCCTGCATTCCCTGCAATGTTACATGAGAACACACTATTGGTGATCAGATGCCATATACCCCTGGGGCTCTACAAGAAGATTGCAGGGAGAGGCACAAAGGATAATAAACTAGATCTTAACCACAATAATAGGCTGAGAAGCATTCATCTTGGAGAAACAGACTCATTCAACTGAAGTTTATAAAACCACAATGAAGAGGAATTGATTTAGTTAAAATGTTCAAACAGAGAAAATAAAACAAAATGAATAATTGGATAAGATGCTGTCTATACAGTACACAGGTAACAAATTAGCAAGGAAGTTTTTGCCTCTTCTCTCACACTAACTGCACTCCCAGCTTGACAAAATTGCAGTATCGTTGACTGCAAAACGCAAATTCATTCTGAACCGTATGGATGCTTTCGCTTTCTTCCCCTTTGAGCTAAATCCATATTTAGGTAAAGTTCCAAAGCATGTTCCATTAGTCTAGCAAGGTGCATTTGACACATGCATGTCAGAATGAATATTGCTGTGCTGTTTATACAGCACACAATACTTAGCGAAAATTGCAATGCTTCTGGACAATGTTTAATGTATTTGGCATTTTAAGAAAATTGGGGCTCAATTAATTCCCAGATGTTTTCTTAACAGCATTATTCATTAGGATGCTGCCAACAGTGTTAAACATTTTAGGGCACAATTTGAAAAGGAACAAGCGAGTTTCCTGGTCAACCATTTTCTCTCAACAGAGAGATTAATGGGCCATCCACTTCATTAACTTTTGTGGGAAACTGGGTGTATGCAAACTGGTGGCCAACGTTCCCTCCATTATAACAGTGATTACTTCACTGATTGTACAGCACCTTAGGATGTTCTTGAGGTTAAGAAAACAACTGTTTATTTGCACCTTTAACCTAATAAAAAATCCCAAGTTGTTTCACAAAAACATTATAAAACAAAATATGTTAACCAGCCACATAGGAATTATTAGGTCAGATGACTGAATGCTTGGCCAGAAGGGGAAATTTTAAGTATATTAAAAGGAGACAATTGAGATACAGAGTTGGAGAAGTGTCTGAAGAAAATTACACAGCTTGGGGCCTAGGCAACAGAAGACACAATTATAATTGGTGACACAATTATAATTGGTGACACAATTATAATTGGTGACACAATTATAATTGGTGACACAATTATAATTGGGAACACACAAAAGGCCAGAGTTAGTACAGATGTCATAGGGATTGGAGGTTGGAGGACATTAGAGAGATAGGGAAGAGCCACAAAGAGATTTGTAAAAACGGCAAGAATTCTAAAGTCAAGATATAGGTTAGCGAGCACTGGGTGATAGGGGAATTGAGCTTGTTGAGTTAAGGCACAGCAGCTCAGTTTGGATGAATTCAAGTTTACTGAGTACCATAAGTTGAAGTTACTACTTTGATGGTTTAATGCTATTCAGTTCTAGATGCTCTGCTACAAATTGCTGTGTTATGGCCACAGAATCATGGAGCTCGACAGCACAGAAAGAGATCCTTCAGCCCATCGTGTCTGCACTAGCCAACAAGCATCTATGTATTTTTAAACCTATTTTCCATAAGCCTGAATGCTGTGGTGTTTAAAGTGTTCACTGATGCTTGTTAAATGTTGAGGACTTCCATCTCTACCGTTGTTTTGGGCACTAAGTGCCAAATTCCCACCAGCCTCTGGATGAAGCAGCTTTTCCTCAATTCCCCTCTAAATTTCCAGCATCTTGGCTTAAATCTACGCCTTCTGGTTATTGGCCAATGTTCCCTCCATTATAACAGTGATCACTTCACTGGTTGTACAACACCTTAGCATGTTTTGAGGTTAAGACATTCCTCCTCTCCTCCACAGCCCCCTACCCAAGTTCCACCAAAAATTGGTTCAGATTTGCCCCTTTCAGGTCATCAGTCTACTTGACTTCTAACCTGCAAGTCAGCCTTCATCCCAAAATCCATTGCCCAATTTGGGTCTGTTAGCATCCTTCTGTTGTAATCCTGATCGTCTTACAGGACACTTCATCTTAAGTTAAAACAATAAATTTCTATAAATTAGCAAAAAAAGACAAAATATTTCAAAGTTTAAAATGAATTCAAGTTTTTATGCATTTTGCTTCATATTTGAATGGTTTAAATATCTCAGTAAACAAAGGTTTTCAAAATGAATTTGGATCACTATCAGGAGGGCTGTAATTATTCAAATTTTGCTTGGATTTAGGTTTAAATCACTTCAAACAAGTGTTTGAAGTGTTTGGAGATTTAAACTTTAATCTCCAGCATGGAGATTAAAAAAAATTATTAATGTCCTTGCTTTTTCTATTTATATCAAAAGGATGGGCCATAAATGCTAGCCTTCCCAATGGCAGTCATCTCATTAATGTAGAAAAGAAACTGCGGGTCATAAAATTGAGCAGCTCAAGATGAATAAAATGCCAATTCAGAAAGTGTCATGGGAACTTTTACGCCTGCTTGACAGGATGTCAGCTTAACTCTTCATCTGAAAGTTCATGTCCTATGGCATTGCTCATGATGAACCAGAGAACACACTTTTGCTATGTAACACACAATATTAGCAGGACAGAGCTGCCAGGTAAGTTGGTTTCATATTTTTGGGGCAAAGTGCAAAACAGGAGTGTACTGATTTTCAGACCTGATCTTAGCAGTGGTATGGCACTGTACATAGTTGCACATATCTACGCACAGAAAATGCAATGTAATTTTAGCTTCAAAATATTCTATGCAAATTAATTTCAGGATTGTGTAGTCCTCAACAGGAGCTTGCTACCTGGGGTAGCTGCATTTCACAAACTGGGTAGAAAGCAGAGGGGTCTCTGCCTTAATGCAATGGCTCAGCCTGCCTTTGAGAATAAATTTTGAGGCTCAAAAGTAAAATTAACGAAAACTTTACGTCATAAATGAAAAAAATGCCAGGAAATGCAATACTTTCAAAATATTACTCATGGATTTCAGTCAGTTGTTCTTCGTGAGATGAAGCACATTATGAGAGTAAGTTATATAGATAGTGAATGAATCATTTAAAAAAGCATCATATAAGGTACGGTAGCGAAGTTATCAAATGATCATGATGCTGCTGGAATGTTACATAAACTGACCTCGAAGGAAGGCAATCTGCTGCTGTTACCTGGGATTGCTTATATAGAGGAATAGGTAATAACTTTGTTAGCCTTCCTAGTTACTGGTCGTATCTGCATACTAGATTTTTTGCAATTCATGCAATACCTCTGCATCTCAGAACTCTACAGTCACTCCACTTAATGTGCTTCTTTATTTCTCTGCCAAAATAGAGCACATTTCACCACATTATACCCCATTTGCCAGACCTTTGCCCACTCACTTAACCTACCTAGAGGCCCCAGCACTGATCCCTGTGGCACACCATTCATTCCAACTTGTCAACCAGACAAAGAATCTTTCATGCCTACTCTGCTTCCTGTTAACTAGCTAATCTGCTATCCAAGCCAATATGTTCAAAGTTGTGCAGGTTAGTTTCACTGGCCAAGTTAATTGTCCCAAGATGTGTAGATTAGCAGGGTAAATACATGGGATTACAGGGATAGGGTCTGGGTAGAATGCACTTTAGGAGGAGCGTCGGTGCAGCCAAGATGTGCCAAATAGTCAGCTTCTGTACTGTAGGGATTCTGTTATTCTATGTTACCCCCTACATCATGAGCTTTTAATTTTTGCAATAACCTTTGATGTGTCACCTTATTCAGTGCTTGAGTTGCACAGCAGACCGCTTAGTATCAAACTATCAACTACCCACCACCGTGGATAATGAACGTCAGCACTGCAAGATCATACACACAACTCATGAATGAATAAATAAAAATGTGATTTTTGTGGTTTCAACAATTTTGTGCATACTTGCATGATGTCTTGAATGAAAGCAGAGATAACATGCTGAGCTTCAGAATGCTTTATGACAGTTGTGCATGCTGGAAATATTAGTTAAAAGTAAAGAAGTGAAAGCAAAAGTGTGAACAAGAGCAAAATAAGAGGTTTATACTGGTTAAAACAATTACTAACCATCCGTGCAGACTAACATTTCTATACAAAGAAAATGCAACACAATTTTATCTTCAAAGCATTTCATGATTATTTAAGAATTGTGCATTCATGATTTGGCAGTATGCTTCCTGGAGAAAAACTGCATATATGCTGATGAGCTGTGAATGTGGCACGAGGCAGCGAATCGGTCGTATTGAAATCGGTTAGTGATCTACCACGTCAGTTGTTCAACAAACTTAATCAAAGATCTGATAAGTTTGGGCCGAGTGCAGGAAAGATGACCTTATTCAGAAGGAGAAAAAAAGAACAGGTAGAAGAAAGAATGTCGGTAGTGCAGAGGTTCTATTAGCTTTCTTATTGCTTGCTATATCTACATACCAAGCAACATGCTTTGCTCCCATCATATTCACATCGCCTCCTTCACCTTTCTCCACTACACTGACAATATTAAAGCTATCTTTTCTGCTGTAACTGGAAAACCTCTTCAACTTTGCTTCCAATTTCTATCTCTCTTGCCTTCACATGGTGAACCTTCAATTCTTCTCTTCCTCGACTTCTTGATCTCCATTTCTGGGATAGGCTGTCAACCATTACCTACTAGAAAACCAACCAATTCCAATAGCTACCTTGGTTACTTTTCCTCTCACCTCACTTCCACTAAAAACTTTGTTTGATTTGTTAGTTTCTCCATCATATCAATCCTGGAAATGCTTTTTCCATGCCAGTGCTTCAGTAAAGTCTTCCTTTTCCCTTAACTGCAGATTCCCTTCCATTCAGGCGACAGGGCCTTGACTGTGTCTGCCTTATTTCATGCACATCCTCCCCTCCCCAGAACCATAGTAGTTCATACCAGATTCCGCATTCAGTAGATCATTCTGTGCCACGCCTGCACCAAGCTCATCTTCCTCTCCACTCAGTATTCCAAAGTGGCTGTTCCCTTTGAGACATCTGGTCCACTCTTCTATCACACACAATATTTGCTCTTTTTTCCCCTCACAGTATCTTCTTGTGCAAACATAGGAGAGAGAACACCAACCCTTTTACCTTCACTCATTCCACCATTTAGGACCCCAAATAATCCTCCCAGATGATCCAATTTACTTTTATTTCAGTTTGGTATACTGTACTTTCTACTCTCAATTCATTCTCCTCCATAATGAGCTGGCAAAACACAGACTAGATAACTGCTTTACCAAAGACTTGCATTCACTCTACAAGTGTGACTCAGGCCTCTGGTTGTTTGCCATTTTAATTCTTGGTCCTCTGTTCTTCATCTCCTACACTGTTCCAGCCAACGTTAACAGAAGTTTGAGGAACAGCAACTTGCTCAATTAAGCACTTCACAAACTCCTAACATGACAGCAAATTCACTAACTTTAGGTCAGAACCACTGCTGCTATTTTTCAGCCAACATGATAATGGTTCTGCTGTTCCATTTACTGCTCCTCGATACTCATCTTACTCGTCCCAACAATACCCTCTTTGGTATTACGTCATTCTTTTATCATTTAATCCCCCCTTCCACGCCATCACAGACCTCTTTCACTTAAAACTGCTGCATCTCCAACTTCTTCCAGTTCTGTTGAAAGGGCACTAAGTTGAAACATCAACTATTGCTCTCAACTTAGATGCTGCTTAAACTGAATATTTCCAAGTTATTCAGTTTTTAAGTTTCTTAAAAGCTATTCATCTTTTGAGAACAATCACTGATCCTACACTTTCCCATAGGTGGAAACATCCTCCCAATATTTACACTCTAACGTCTTAAGAATCTTGTATGTTTCTCAAAATCACTATAGTACAGAAGGCAGCCAGTCAGTCCATCAAGTCTGCACCGAGTCTCCAAAAGAGATTTATCTCAGGCCCTAACCCCAGAACCTCATGTATTTACCCTGCAAATCCTCCCAATCTACAGATCTTGAGACTCAAAGGAGAAATTTAGCATGACCAATCTACCTAACCTGCACATCATGTGGGAGGAAACCAGAGCACCCAGAGAAAACCCTGCAGACCCAGAGAGAATGTACAAACCCAACACAGGAAGTCCCCCAAGGCCAGAGTCACCCCTCATTCTTATGAGCTTCAAGGGGTGCAGGCCCAACCTGTTTAATCTTCCCTCATATGGCAGTCCCTCTACAACCAGGACTTTTAAATAAGGGAACAAAAACTGTACAGCAATCTAAATGTGGCCTCACTTATCCCTTGTATTGTTGCAGCAACTCCTCTTTACTTTATTCCAGCCCCCTTGAAATAAAAACTTGCATTCCGTTTGCTTTCCTTATTATCTTTTGCACCCGTTTGTTAGCTTTCTGGGCTTCATGAACAAGGACATCCAGGTCCCTATGGTCTATAGTCTTCTGCAGTATCTCTCTATTTAAATAATTTGCCTTAAATGGGCCTTTAAGGAGGAAATGGTTATTGCAGAATTTGAGCAGAAGATTTCACATGGCAGATAAAGATTTTTTTAAAACAATATTCCACCCATATAATCACAGGTTGACAAGCTGCTCTTCATTTATTAAGATATCAGCTTTCCAAGCCTACAAATAGCAAACTATGGTAGATAGAAGTGCTGGCAAGAACATTTGTTTTTTAAGTGACAGTTTAAGTCATGCAACAAATGATTTTCCTCGAACAAACCTGCAACATACTCATTTTCAGAGCCACAAAAGCAGCTATTACTGTTAACGGCTCTTGCACACTTGCAGCAAACCCTCCACAAACACAATCTTGCAAATAGGCTGTATTGATGATTAAATCCTTACTTTCCATATAACTGGTAATAGACAGAACACAAACTATGAATTACAAATTCCCAGAAACATTGGTACGAGGCACAGAAGTATTGTAATTTTAGAAGGCATCACATGTTATGGCTTTTTAAATATTTCAAACATCCTTTAATTACAAGGGTTTTCTTTTCGGAACACAGACTATATGTTTGAAATCACAAAAGTTATGCAAATTAACTCAATTAAAACAGTCAGCAGCTTGGTGAACAAAACAACTGAAAAGCAAATGCCTTACTGCCATGTATGGTCGGCATCCTGCATCCCTTGTTTTGGCAATAGAGTCTACTAGTTGTCCACTAATACCAAAATCACAGAGCTTAATATTGCCATTCCTGTCCATAAGAATATTGGAAGGCTTGATATCTGCAACAAATTCAAACCAAACATGTCAATATAATGCAATAAAATTACCATATTTTACCAACAGCACAAGATGTCCTGCAAAAAGATGAAAATCCCTCTGCGCCAAAGACAAGACGTACAGTTATCCAAATATCCAATGGAAGAGGGCAATAAATACAATATGCTTATAATAGCAATGCAAAATCCATACTAAGTGAATTATAAAATCTGAGCTTCTCCAAAGGCTCTGAAAATAGCCAATTCACATAGCTACATCACATCAGTTTATAAATTTTACAATCTACGCACTATGCTGAATTATCTGATCACATCCAAGACATTCACAGCTATCTTTTACTATGTGGACTTGGCAATTTTTAAAATTTAAGTCATGAATGCTAACACATCAGAAAACTAGCTCACAGGCACCAGTAGGACAACAAGACAAAGGGGTCATGCTATTAATGAATATTAATACAACACCCAAAATTTTGAATTCTCTTTTGATGCACTCAGCATTTTAGAAGTGTCCATTTATATAAAAAAAACTTTGTTAGAGCTGTTGAAGTATCTTTAACTAGACTGTTCTAACATCCTCCAGTGACTGGAATGACAGGTGTAATCGAGTCTTACATGCCTGTGTTACATAATCAACCTATGGGCCAGAATGCACAGCAGCAGAGGACCCACAAAGAAAATGGCAGATTTGGTCTCACACTGTCTCTTCCTCAACTGGAAATCAACTTAACTTTGAAGCAAAGTTGATAGCTCATGACAGGTCCTAATTGTGATGACTGTACCAATACAAGTGAATGTCCTTTGATATTGGAACAGTAAATGACTGACAGTGTGCTTCCAGTATTTACCATATGAAACATTATCAAGAAATTAGATTATTTTTTATATTATGCTAACCATGCATATTTTGATAAATGCTGACAAAAACGACTTCAAAACACAATTTTTTTGTTTACTTAAACAACTCGGACTCTTACCTCGATGAATTATTTTCAAGTTTTCTTTTAAGTAGTTAAGTGCTTTCACAGTCTGGAAAAAAAACAGATGCATGGAAACTTTATGCAGACTGGTTATAAAGAAACAGCACTCAGGCTGAAAACAATTCCAATTAGCATGAACCATAATAGTGCTTGGTGCCGCAGAAGTTGAAAGATAGAGGCAGCAGAATCCAATTTCCCACCGGGTTTAGTAAAGTCGTTATTGAGAAAATAAGCAATTTATGTTTTTTTCTAGAAACGTCTTTCATATAAAGAAAACCTTTCTCAAAGTACAAAATCTAGCTGAAAAAGACCAAAAATTCTCTAAATAATCCATTTCAATACAGGCATCGGAATATTACATTTCCTTCAAAGTCACAATATCTCTTCTCCAGTTAAAAGAGAAAAACTGTTTCTGCAAATTACTATATTTGTTGCACCAATGCTTCAAAAAGCTTGAAACTCTTAATCATCCAACAAGACATGGACATATATTTTTAAAACTATAATATAAATACACATTTTAATATAATGACTGGTGATGCTCACAGTGCAGTTTACCCATAAAACGCATCGCTGATAAACTAAAGGGTGAGAATTAAATAAAGCAGAAACCGTTTTATCCAAAAATGTTTACTTCATATCTCCACGAATGCACATGAAAATCACAGTAAGAACATGATTGTTTATGAAAATATTTAAACTGCCATATAAAGTAGAATAGCAAGTTCTACAGCAAACTAAAGTTAAAATGTAACTTCTAACAAAATTAAGTTATTCAATGAGAAGTCCGTCGTAAAGTTTTTATACTAACACTGACTATGCATTATCAAAGGAGTTATGGAGAGTCTGACAAGCAACAAAGCAACTTTATCATATTCCTAACTCTCAAGCCAAAAACATTTCATTCATGTTTTGAACCAGGATCAGAATATTAAATCTCAAAAGGACCAACTGAATGCTCAAATTTTGGTCAGTTAAACGTTCTCTTTGATCAAGATAAAATAAATCTCAAATTTTCCCCAAGACTTTAGCTCAAGGAGATTAACACTTTCATGCGCAAGATGATTACAATTTACAAAATAATTTCACCAGCTAGAGTGAGCAAGTTGGAGTAGCTAATCAGAGCTAATTCAGCCAGTAACTGGACATAATATTAGTGAAAAATCATTGCATCAACACCAAGAATTAACTACTGACAAACCTATTCATTATTGGTAAGCCTTTTTATTTCCATAGACAAAAATGATGCCTAGGGATTCAAACTGTTTTCCCAGAAAACTAAAGTTTAGGCAAACACTAACGAGCAGTAAAATTAATTAATAAATTGTTGCAATCATGTCATATTTCATCATGAAACTATAAGTACTAATAGGTAACAGCTATTAACAAAGTGCATCAAGTTACTTACAGCTAATGTGATTTTGCCTAAGATCTCCTCTGGGATAACATCATCTAATGCACCATATACATATTTGTAGAATTTGTCAAATGAGGTAGACATGAGCTCCATGCATATCCAACAATCGCCCTAACAAAAACAATCAATAATTAGTCAACCTTCCAACAGTAATTCTGTTTTGTTCAGAGCTCCATGGCGTTTTTGATCCAGGAATTGACTGTGGAAAGTTATCCCTGCATGGAGACAAACAAGATAGGTTATCCATTACTGTAGAAACGCAGTATATTAATGCTCCAAATAAATGCTCAAATTGAAAATAATGCATCAGCATCTCCTTGAAGAAATCAGATGTAACAATAGCTTTTCTATGTTCTATGTTTGGGTCACCTACTTCAACAGAGAATTGATCTTTCACTTGGACACAGAACGAGGGTTGGTTGCAAGGAATAGAAAACGTTAGAAGCAATGTAATTAGAAAGGCCAAATAATTTAAGTTAGGGTTGACAGCTCTAATAATGAGAAAAAATCCAGTTAACGTACTTAAACTATTACAATTGCCACTAAGGACAATCTTGTTGCAGTTCGACTGCAGTCATTAGTTTAATTGGTTTCTCCTTTTAGAGCAGTGCAAGTCATTGTTCACTGCATATTTCACTCTGCTGTCAAACTGGAAGAAAGAAGAGCGTTGTTCAATGTTAAAATGCAGGTTCGCAGCTATTTTAACAGCCAAATTCTGGTGACCTAGCTTTCTTGGCTCTTTACAGCTATGAAAAACACAAGCAATGTGGCAAGCTCTGGAAATTTAAAACAAGTTGCTTTTACATGAGTTTCAGCTGCAGTCAACGTGAGGATAAAACAATGGAGGAATATCATATGGATGCAGGCTTATATCTGTATCCAAATTATTATTTAGAATTCAGTTAGCTTTTCAGTGCAAAGCTGATACTATTTATTATGTTATTTCTGGTCAAAAAGTTAGTGCGATGGCTACATTATTCTGAGCCAAGTACATGATTAGACAAGATACATGTCTAGACTGAACTACAATCTGTGGGATAACTACTGGAGAGCTAAGAGTTTTCCCAAGTTTCTCCATTCTTTCTCTAAATGATTCCCATCTCCTCATATCTCAGCATTTCGACTTACCTTTCCATTTCTACTTCAGCCCCAATCTTTCATCTCCGATACCAAGATTGTCACAAACATCAAGTAAGCTTCAGAAATATTATTTTACCTTTCTGCTGGGCATTTTGCAACCCAACTGAATGGACAGCAACTTTGGTGCTGTTGATGTGGGATCGTGTCCCGGGAAGGAGGTGGGAAGGCAGAATGACATTGTGCATGTATACTCTCAGGACATTACTTGAGAGGGTCGGAGCAGCAGGGTAGAGAATCTGTCTGTGCTGTTGGCACCAATCTGCTGCACGTGATTGACGTATCCGCTGTGATTCCAACATTTTCAATTCAGCAACTTGTATTTATCCAGAGTGCTTCAGTGTAATAAAACATCCCAAGATGCTTCACAGGGGTAGCAAGCAAATGATACTGAGCACTGAAAATAAT
Organism: Carcharhinus amblyrhynchos; assembly: GCF_965287045.1. Classification (NCBI taxonomy): domain Eukaryota; kingdom Metazoa; phylum Chordata; class Chondrichthyes; order Carcharhiniformes; family Carcharhinidae; genus Carcharhinus; species Carcharhinus amblyrhynchos. The sequence continues at coordinate 41,123,516 of NC_137344.1, read as the reverse complement.
GTGGCTGTCTGTAATGCAATGTTAATTCCAATAATTGTATTTTGAAGAGTCAGACAATGACCTGTACTTTAAAACAGATTTATTTCCAAGGTAGCAATGTCACAGACACTCCCAGTTCCTCCCAGGCACTCAGTAAACTGGTTTACAGATGTATACAATGATTCCCTAATCCTTCAGCAATTTGGTGATGGCAGTGCTTTATCATCAACTTAAAGCATGCATTTCATTGCACCACAAATTCAACATTAACAAGGAAGAAATCAAATAAGGTGGTTTCGGGCAGATGACCAAAAGCTTCATCAAATAGCTTGGTCTTAAGGAGTGCCCTTAAGCAAGAAGGTGCTTTTATTAGGCCGGGGAGATGGGGAGTTGGGAATTCCAGGGCTTAAGGCTTCACTGTCTGAAGGCATAGCCAAGAATGGGAGATCAATATAAACCGGAATGTTCAAGGGATCAGAATTAGGGGGTGGCGGAGATTACAGAATTAGAAAGAGGCAAGTTCCTGGTGGGGTTTGAAAGAAGGATGCATTTTAAAATTGAGGCACTGTTTAACAGAAAGACAGTCTAGGTCAGCAAGCAGGTAGTGATAAGCAAACAAGGTTTGGTGCTGGTTAGGTCTCATGCAGCTGAGGTATGGATGGCCCCAAGTTTATGCAGGATAGAATGTGGGAGGCTGACCTGGAGTGTGTTGGAACAGTCAAGTCTAGAGTTAAAAAAGGCATGGCTGAGGGCTTTAGCAGCAGATGAGCTGAGGCAGGGTCAGAATTGAGCAATGTTTTGATGGTGGAAATAGGCAGTCTTAGCAATTCACAGATGTGTGGTTAAAAGTTTGTTGAAGTCAAATACAATACCAAGGTTACAAAATGTCTGGTTCAGAATTTCCAGGAAGCCTGATGGAGATGGTGCCTAGACAGTCACATTTCTGGCACCAAACAAAAATGGCTTTCGTCTTCTCAATATTTAAATGGAAGAATTTTCTGATCATCTAGTACTGGATTTCAGACAAGCCGTTTCTTGGGAGGTGAAGGTCTCGTGGCATTATTGTTACACTATTAATCCAGAAACTCAGCTAATTTTCTGGGGAACTAGGTTCAAGTCCTGCCACAGCAGATGGGGAGGAATTGAATTAAAAAACACTTCTGGAATTATAAATCTATCGATGATCATAAAACCATCGTTGAAAAAACCTGTCTGGTTCACTAATATCCGTTAGGTAAGAAAATCTGCTATCCTTACCTAGTCTGGCTACACATGACTCCAGAGCCACAGCAATGTGGTTGACTCTCAACTCCCCTTTGAAAATGGCCTAGCAAGTCAGTTGTATCAATCGATCAAGGACATCAGGGGATGGGCAATAAGTGTTGGACAGCCAGCAGCGCCCACGTTAAGTGCTGAGTCAGTACTGTGGCGGGGTCAAAAACCTAATTGGAGGGATTCAAATATAGAATTCAGAAAAATATGGGCACAAATTTGTGAGGCATTGAAACATTTAAGGTACTGAAAGGAAAGAGTTTGGAATGGTAGCTTGAAATGGAGGGATCAAGGGTTGATTTTTTTGTGAATAAGCGTGATGGCAGATTTGAAAGAGATGGGGACAGAACCCGAGGAGAGCTCGCACGGGAGCCAGGAATGGAAGCAAAATATTGTGGTCACTGGAAACCTCAAATATAAACAGAAGGAAAGGCCAGAAGCCTGAACATTAAGTCTAATTCTCTCTCCACAGATGTTGCCAGACCTGATACAACCGAATAGCTTGCTAGACATTTCAGAGGATAGCTGAATATTTCCAGCATTTTCTGTTTTTAAGCCAGGAATAGAAGTTGAGCATACAGTAGTTTATTTGTAATATGATTGAGACAGAAGGACGTGGATCTCAAGGGCAGTCTTGGAGAGGGCACGAGATGAGATAGAAGTCAGACACAGATTCAAGACGAGGCCCGAGAGGAAAATGGCACGAGGCAGTTAATCAGACGCTCAATCTTGTGACTAAGAAATTGATGAGCTGTTCCTGGTGCTGAGGATGGAGGAGACAGAGGAGATGGACTTAGATTGGGATGAAGGGTTGGGGGAGGTTGGAGTTGATGCTATGACCAGAAAGGTTCCTGGCAGGGGATGGTGATGACAAGTGATCGCCTCGGTGAAGGGGTAGGTGTGAGGGAAGCCCTCAGTGGGACAGGATGGTGGAAATAATGCTTTTAATAGGCACAAGAATATTGAGGGTGGAGATATGACAGAGGTTAAGGATATGACAGAGCAGATTGGTAGTTCAGAATTGGCATGCTAAATGGAGGAGCAAGGTTAGACAGTTGGGATTTTCTAAGTGCAGTTATGAGTGACTGGAATAGATTTTCCAACAGGCAGATCAAGGAAGGAGGAATGTTTTTGGTGACCAATACAAAATAGTATCAGAGATAACCATATATGTGATGATACAATGGGAAACACAAAACCACATGAAATGGCAAAGTCAAACAGCTGGCTATGAGGATGGACTGTGGAGTTTAGGGAGGGAACAATTAAGGGGAGGTCGGAGGCCAGTGAACTCAGAGGCAAAAGAACACGATGGATTGAGGTGGAGGTTTAAATCACGGTGCCAAAATAGTTGGGAGGAAAGCAGCGAATGAACCTCAAGTGAGAAAATTGCCACAATGCTTAGATGGCCAGTCCAAAATAAAATCCACCCTCAGTCAGATGACTCCAAAACTAAGGCAATTCAGCCCAACAGCTCCTACAAACTTCCTCGCTTGTTTCTATCTGTTTGCTCCATTTTACTGCCATTTTTTGGTGGGAGCCTCTTTCTTGGTTATTTGCACATGGAATCATGAGCATGCTTTTCTCACTGATGTACTCTTGTATATCAACTGAATAGTCTGCTTTCTCCCAATGTTTGTCCATCTTTACTTAATAGAATCTTTGCAGTGCAGAAAATGAACATTCACCTCACTGAGTCTTCACTGACTCTCGAAAGAGCACCCCACCCAGGCCTTCCTCCACCCCATACCCTTCCATTTATCCTGGCCAATCTACCTAACCTGCACATGTTTGGAGTGTGGGAGGAAATCAGAGCACCCGAAGAAAACCCACACAGACACAGGGAGAATGTGCAAACTCCACACAGACAATGACCCAAGGCTGGAACTGAACTTGGGTTCCTGGTGCTAGTAATAACCACTGTGCCACCATGCTGCCCCAGATCTGGAAAGTTCCTTTGGGGAACAGAAATATAAATCATTCTTTTCTTTACAGATATAGACTGACTTATGGTCTTGCAATACTTTGTTGCTTGTTGCCTAATATTTGAAGTTCAAAGTAGGAGGGCAGTTGCTGTCACTGAGCTTCCTTTTTCTTCAAATTTACAAGCAGTCCTTACTCTAAACCAAGCTTTATTAATCTAACTATATATTCTGCACAAGTTTTTCAGTCACTGCACTTAAAAAGTTTAGCTTGAATATTAAGTTGCACACACTGAACTAATAGTTAGATCCCCAACTGCATTTTGATGCTTCAAATAGACAATAATTTTCTCATTTCTCTCACCTCTCTGAAGAGTGCTCCATAAAACTGAACAATATATGGACAATCACTACTCCTCATTACAACATCCAGATCCATCAAAAGCTGTTTCTGTTCTTTCTCATCCACTGTTGATCGAATTCGCTGAAAGACATTATATCACAAGAGTTTAATCACTGCGCAATTCATTTTTTAAGTAGTTCCCAGATGCTCTCTTTGCTCAGACTAAACATGAACTTCTCTGAACTTAAAATTCTAACCATAAACCGCAGAAGCTGAAGTTTATTGAAAATAAAACATTTTGAATGCTTATGTATACTTTACTGTCAACTTGTATTGAATGTTTCAAACATTTGTAGTTATTCAACTGTTAAGTATAATACAGGAAATGCCAAATTATAAAGTGTAAATATTAATACATTTATGTTTTGATGTGACATGCATCTGGGATTTAAACATTGTTAATGTGTGCTGGCTTAAACATCCTTTTACGTGATCTGCTCTTTAAGGCTGCAATTACAATGACAAACTGGTAAATTTGAACTAAACTGAGAAACAACATTTATAATTTCATGTGTTCAGACAACTTCTGAAAACTAATACTTCCAAGACATCTAGTTCACACAATTCATCCTGCCGTTAAACTTCAAACGTTGAGATTTCCATGGTGTTTAAGTATATATATTAGTATCACAAGGTGGCTTACATTAATACTAGAATGAAGTTACTGTGGAAATCCCCTAGCTTTTAACAGCTAAATAAGATAAGTAAGATTATACAACCAATAGTTGAGTCATAAATACTAGGTAGGTTCAATAGCTGATGTTTGCAGAGTTAGCTGACCTGTTGCTATTTTGCTATTGGACATATATTTGAGATAGAAGAATCACCGACAGTTGGCTTGTCTTGCAAAGCAACAACTTGTCTTCCAACTACGACTGATTGCGAGCCATAGCTAGTTTAGCTTATGTCGTAGCAGTGGAACCTGTGCTGCAACTTTGGTCATCATAAAAGTGGTTCAAGTCAGTGCAGTAGTGGGGGCAATACAAAAATGTATAGGCATATGGCAACACAGTGGCAGAAAATAACCATTACCTGTGGAGTCACAATGCAGCAGGTAAGCAATGCTTCTCCACTGTGCAAGAATCACACTAATGCCATTAGACTGAAGGTGTGATTGCTAAATTTGCTGATGACAAAGATAGGTAGGAAATTAAATTGTTAAGAGGATTAAGGTATGTTAAGCAATTGGACAAAAAAAAGAGTACAATTTGGGCAAATGTGAAACTGTCCATTTTGGCAAGAAAAATAAAAAAGCTCATTATCTAAATGGTGAGAGATTGCAGAATTCTGAGGTGTAAAGCGATCTGGGTGTTCTGCTACATGAATCACAAAAGGATAGTAGACAGATACTGCAAGTAATTAGGAAAGCTAAGAGAACGCGAGGAGAATCAATTACAAACTTAGGAAGGTTACGCTTCTGTTGTACAGGACATTGGTGAGGCCACACCTACAGTATTGGTGTCCTTATCCGAGCAAAGATGTAAATGCATTACAAGCACTTGAGGTGGTTTACTGGATTAATACCACAAATGGGCAGGTTATCTTATGAGGAAAGGTTGGAGAGGTTAGGTTTGTAACCACCAGGGTGCAGAAGACTAAGAGGCAGCTTGATTGAAACCTTTAAGATCTTGAGAGGTACTGACAGGGTGGATGTGGACAGGGTGTTTCCTCTTGTCGGAAAACCTGGAACCAGGGGCCACTGTTTAAAAACAAAGGGATAGCGTATTTAAGACGGAGATTAGAAGAATATTTTGGGAGGGTCTCTTACTCAAAAGGCAGTGGAAGCAGAATCTTTGAATAATTTTAAGGTAAAGTGAGATTGGGGGGAGGTGGAGGGGGGTAAGTGTGGTGAAAGGTTATCAGGGATAGGGAGAAACGTGGGGTTGAGGTTACAATCAGATCAGCCATGATTTTATCAGATGGCGGAGCTGACTCGAGGGGCTGAACGGCCTACTCCTGCTCCTAATTTGTAATTCCCGAAGGGCATGCCTAAAATAGTTTGCCAAAAATTAAAATGGAGGCATCAAGAGGCATGCTGAAAGCCTGTTAAGTACGATACTTACCAACAAATCCAATGATTAAGTCTAGGGGAAGCTTTTTCCCTCAAACAATAGATAGAATGTGGTACTTGTTACCCCATGGAATAGTTGAGGCAAATAGCACACATGCTTAAGGGAAAAAGTAGCTAAGAGCGTGCTGGAGAAAGGAATAGATTTGTATGTAGTTATGTTAGAAGTAGGGTGGAAAGACGGTTGCACTGAGCAAGATCTCCAACATAGACAATTGGGCCAAACGTCATTTCCCAGCACTATAAATTTTATCGTATGTAAATTGCATCTGCCAGGTAACTGGTTTCAGCTAGCCCTGGGAATTTTACATGTGCCACCAGGTTTTGTAGGCTACAAGCACATGCCTTGAGCCACCAGGTTTTGTAGGCTACATGTATGGTCAAACGTACCTAGAAAGATTACACAGAGATTTGACATAGCAAATGAAAAAATTTCTCACTGCTATAATAAGCATACTAGTCTGAAATTGGAAGTTAAACTACTGGGACAAAGTGGGAGCATGCTACTGAGCAACTAGTTGCACTGCACAAGAATCGGAACCAGTTGACGCTGACAGCACAGGACTGGTATTCCTGATCTCCAGAAAATGGGGATAGTGTAATAAAAAACATTTAATAGCTTTGGTTCCACATATGTTTGTCTGCTTATTACAATAAACATAAGATTCTATAGATCTTTAAAGTATATGTCAGGATGCTTTTCATAGAATTTAGCTTGAAGGCGATGTAATTGCTTACTTTTACAGCCATAACCTGGCCACTTGGGTTGTGGATCATTTTGTTCACAGAACCATAGGCTCCACGTCCTATTTCCCCAAGGTCCTTTAGATCATCTGCAGTGAAGTCATACAACTGTTCTGGAGAGATTTTCAACTTCCCTGAAGATTCAATGCTATGGGTTCGCAGCCTTTCTCTAGAACAGGATTTCAAGAATGACCATTAGAAAGCGAGAAATGTTACATACATAATCAGTTGCATTCTTAATTGCTTGTTTATACCCTTTTTTTTAAACTTTATTCCAATCCAATCAAGTCAAATTAAACCCAATTCAGAGCCCCAACAAGTTGGGACATTCCCGATCCAAGCTGACAAGACAGGGCTCTCACCTCCTGTCTTGGGCTTGATCTACATGACCCAAGCTGATTGGAGTAGGTGTAGCTTATACCCTTTCTTTTCACTGCCTGGTGTTACTGAGCCAATTTACCTGCGAGTCTCAGCCATGGTAGCAGGTATATGGAAGGTGCTAATGCATTTAGACTGTGGTTTCACATACAGGTACCTACAGTTACCTCTATCAATGGCAACTTAATGGTGGGTTAGTTACTTTGCTATCAGTCACGTCAGCTGACCTCAACACAATTGCTCTTAGAAGGTTTGTAAATCAGGAAACACTGCATTTCCTGATCTCATGATGTGAAGGCAGGCAGGTATCTTGGCTGAGTTAAGTTAATTGATGCATTCTAACCTGCAACTTTGAGATTTTGCATTTTGCATGGTATCACACCATATTGATCCAATATCTACTGCAATATCTTATCGGTATTCATAAAAATCACCATCCAAATCAGTTGTGCTTCATTGCTACTTGAAGTAAATGGATCACGATGGAACAGATTTAAATATTAATACATTGATGCTTCACCCCACTCAGTAACAAATCTCACTTAACAATTAGGAAAGTTTGGGAATATATTTTGCATTAAGATGGAGTGCACTGGGAGAAATAATATTAATATTACTGTCTTCAAGCGAACGATTAGTGTTTCAGCAAGATTCACATAGGTAAGTGTACGAACTGGTTAGAATTTTGGAAATCACATCCCTTTCAAACTACAGAGCAGAATATCAGTACCATTGTTGCTAATATTTTGCATGTTATACCAAAAGAAAAAATCCTTTCAATGAAGCATAAATCATAAAATTAATTAAGGCAGAATGGGTGCATCCCCATCCCTGGAATCACTAATAGAATAGTGAAGTTTTTACTTTAGAAATCCAATTTTCTGAGAACTCAGTAAAACAGCACATCTTAGAGTTTATAGAATCTAATATTTTCTCAAAACCATAGGTTTCATTGTCACTTAAAATTTAATAAATTCAAAATGATTCCAAAAGGCTGCCCTGTCATGTAAAAGGCAATCCTGAATATATTTCCTATCTAACCAAACACTAAAAATAGAACTAAATTCAATCTGAAACAGTAACATACTCGACACAGAATTACTTAGATTCTAATCACCACAAGCTATTTTAAGTAAATGAAATGACAATCATATGACAGTGGGGAAAATGAATCCACGTACTACCTGCAAGCTTGCATGCACATAATTACCAATTTTCAACCCTTCAAAGCTTGTTATAAAATTGCACCTTCAAAAAAAAAGCTAGAATATTTCTGCCTCTATCCAGTTCACCCAAATAGTAACAAACTGGAGCTTCCAAGCTCTCCAATTAGGTTAATTTTTATTGGGGAAAATTTCCTCCCGGCCACCATCTACAATTGGGGTTGACAACATTTTCCCATGTAACGTTCTGTTAGAAAGGCTTTCAGTCAAATGTCGTACATCAGACAAAAAGGATCATCTACAGCTATTCCTAACAGGTGTAATTAGATAAATGTCCTTTCACGAACTGAAGTAAAACTTACTTTCTGCAACTCCATACTGAAGAACCAAGACACACAAACTGTTAGACCATATGTGCTGTGTCAACAACCAAGACCCCAAGGCATTTATCAGTGCTACTGAAACCTCATCGTGCATGGGAAAGATTTTCATGCAGCTGTCAAAACTTAAACATATACATCAGATCTTTCGCACCTCCCAAAATAAGTACAGCTCTAGTATTACTGACTTCCCCTGCAATACTGCTACTGTTTGTTGCATCAACGTGCAATGTCTGTAAACCTATTCATGCAGGCAAGAAAAAGATCAATACAAGGGCATCCACTGTCGGTCAAAGGATGATGGCTCTCACACAGGTTGAGGAAGGAATGTGCACCAATTCACAAATGTTTTTTATACACAATGCTATTTTGGTCAGGTTTGAATTGACCTATGTATTTATTAATAATGCACACAAAAATTTCACAGCCTAAAGACTGTTCACTGCAACTCAATGTTACCATGTACCTGAATTTTATAAAGCATCCCAATTATTTTCTAATAAACCTTCACTGAACTTCATTATCCCCGACAGTGCTACTTGTTTTTAAGCTATTTCACTCGTTAGCATCCTGTCCCAAAAATAATTAGCATTGTATTTAATTTTTTTTTGTATATTATTGTTACAAATAGGCTTACAATAACACCGCAAATGGAGTTACTGTGAATATCCCCTAGTCGCCATGCTCTGGCACCTGTCTGAGTACTAGAGGGAGAATTTATCACAGTCAATATACCGAACCAGCACGTCTTTTTACTATGGGAGGAAACCGGAGCACCCAGAGGAAATCCACGCAGACACGGGGAGAACATGCAAATTCAGCACAGCGACCCAAGCCAGGAATTGAACTCGGGTTCCTGGCATTGTGAAGCAGTACTAACCGCTGTGCTGCCCATAGATGGCAGGTACAAAGATACACAAGTACAAAGCCAAGCATATAAAGGCATGTTATATAACAGTTAGTACAATAAATACCAATAAATTTCATACAATTTTCATGTTAAGAGCTAGAAACTAATTGCTAATATTTGGACTAGAACACTTAAATGCTTTCAAGGTCCAAGCTCCAAACACCTGTCAACATATTGACTATCTTTGGTACCCTTAGCATCACTTGTTATACGCCCCTACTGATATGTTACTTCCAATTGTTCATTAGTTTTGTTACCATTAAGGTTTGCTACATTTTTCCCTTTTATCAGTCTGCCAGTTGGGAGGTTGGAGGATTTTCTTTGATGCAATATCGTGCAGCATTAGCTTTGCCAAGTTTCACTGCTTGAAATTTGAAAAGGCTGATCTTGGGATCCAAACTTCGATCTAAAATCCAACTGATGAAACTATTTTTCACTTCAAGACTGCCAACTGGTGGGTCAGAAATGGAAAACAGACAAGCTTAGTGGGCCAAAACATCTCTTCCACTTAAAACTCACATGAAGTTATTAATTTAGGTAAAAAGTGGAGTTATCAAGGAATAACATTACTTGAAAAACGTAATGAGGTGAAATAAGCTCAAGTAAATCTGCCTTTAAGGGGTTTGCATTAGAACAAATCTAATACACCCTGCTTGAAGGAAAATCTTTATTTTGCTGCAGGTGTTCTATTTTCTAAATCTAAATTGATAAATCTACAGTTTAAATGTATTTGTCACCGATAAAAAGGTCACAGAGATAGCCAGGGAAGGAATCTGAAGCTCAATTAATGCTGCACTTTCCTTTAAGATTGTTTATTAATGCCTCAAGTAGGCTTACATTAACACTGCAGTGAAGTTACTGTTGCCTCACTCCAGCACCTCCACCACTGAGGGGGAATTTAGCATACCCAATGCATCTAGCCTGCACACCTTTCAGACTGTGGGAGAAAACCACAGCACCCCAGAGGAAACTGATGCAGAGAACGTACGGACTCTGCATAGACAGTGACCTAAGCTGGGAATCAAACCCAGGTCCCTGGCACAGGGAGGCAGCTGTGCTAACCACCATTCGCCCATCTGGTTAGGTTTATGAAACAAAGCATAGAACGAATTTCACTGATACATTGGACAGAATACACTACTTGATATTTGCACTGTACATACGACAAAAGTACAGGTCACATCCTGACCTCCAAGTTGATAGCCATCACAGGAATGTGGCTGCCTTTTAAGAAAAGGTCCTGTTTACACACATTTCGACACAGTTTAGAAAGGACCAAGGTGGTGCGTTTCCACCTTCATGAGAAACAGAATGACAGGTGTTGAGCTTGGACCTTGAAAGCATTTAAGTGTTCTCGTCAAAATATTAGCAATTAGTTTCTAGCTTTTAACATGAAAATTGTATGAAATTTGTTGGTATTTATTGTACTAATCATTATATAACGTGCCTTTATATGCATGTCTTTGTACTTTGTAGTAGAACATAACACTGGAAATGGTGACTTTGCCTCTAAGTGGGGTTCATCAGAAATATCCAAGTACTTTGATTTATGTTGCAGAAATCAAAATGGAGAAACGGATCTGTAGCTGTGCAACCTAATCACCAAAACTACCTGTAAAATGGTTGGGGGGCAGGGGAGGAGTTACACTGGCTACTTATGAGGTACAAACAGGGGATAGACATTAAGAGTTGAGAAACCCAGAAATACCGATAGATACAATCAATGATTACTCCTGAACTCAAAACAATGAGCCTCAGACAGGATTTCTTAGATTTTTAAAACATCGTTACATGGGATGTGGGCATTTATTGCCCATCCCTCATTCCCTCAGCCCATGGTCGGAGTGGCTTGCTAGTCCCATTTAAGAGTCAAGCACATTGCTCTGGAGTCACATGTAGGCCAGACCAGCGAAGGGTGGCAGATTTCCCTCCCGAAAGGTCGTTAGTGAACAGGTTAGTGATCATCATTGGACTTTTCATTCCAGATTTTTATTAGTGGGATTTGAACCAGGTGCCTGGAACATCATACTGGATCTCTGTTACAAATCCAGTGACAGCACTACTACACCACCATTTTTCTTGTAATATATATCCTGCGAAAAGTGTAGAGCAATGAGAATGTAAGATCAGCATCATATTTTCCTTTTTCATGCAAAATGAGTCTGTAATAGTAACTAGAGAATTTTTATTCATTTAATGTACGGCATTCATTTACAAAAGTTTATTGTGGAGGAGGTAACCTCAGAGGCCTCGTATTCTAGAACTGGCCCTAAAGGCAACAAACTAGTTTTCTATAATTTTTGAAAGTATGACTGCTTTGATGTGGTTGAAAGAGCAAAAATGACTCGCAAACACTGCAGTGTAAACAACCAATGGATTATCTTAATGTATCCCTATACAAAAGGCCAGCCTTTACTGAAACTAAATTACTGCTGCACTAGGTTCATCTTGGGTCCACATATGTTCTCAGGTGCAAGAGTAATAGGATAGATATCAACTTAATTTAAAACATGTTCTCGACAATTGTCATCTGCTCGATTCCTAAATTAACTTATCTGGAATATGTTTGCAGACTGAGCACAAGTCAAAAAACCAGAGTCAAAAAACCAAGTCAAAATCATTGTATAGGGCCCTTCTCATGCTTAACAAACAGCTTTGCAGGAAACAGGAGTCACAATGGCAAGCCTCAAACTGACGTGATGTGGCATTCCTTATCTTTTGTACGGAGCTGCTCTCCAGAATGCTTTTGAAAAGTATCGTCAATGGAGCTCCTCCCAAGCAGTGAGGAGGACTCAATTTAATATTTTTTCAAGTTTTATTTAACAGCTCACAAGGTGAGAGGATATTTTAAACAAAAAATATACTGAAGCTTTACTTACTTGTCACTTATGTACAAATTATTATAATTACCATCATGCTCTTCTAAAATGCTATAAACCCACACCAAGACATTAGTCTCTTAGTGCGTTAGTCATTGTAATATCGTGTACATATTTTGGAATGCTTCCTAAACATTAGACTTTGACATTATTCATTGTCTAACCAAGTCATAAAATTCCATCATAAACTGCCAAAAGTAAACATAGATTTTATTACTTAATATAAACCCTCAGATGCTGTCAATTGTATAGTGGCAGAATCCTCATCAAATATCTAACACATTCCAGGCCCATTAAGAGATGGCAAAGGTAACAAGACAATCCAATGTATTTGCCATCCATTTCATTTCCTTATTAATATGTATGCACTATGACACAAGATTTCTCTTCAACTCAAAATAGTTTTGTTAAATGGTGGCTCTCAACTTGATTTCAATGAAGGCACCCACCCCAAGTGCTGTCAAATGACTTCTTCGAGATGTTTCAAAAAAATCCTGATAATGTTATTAGTAAAGGTTATTTACCAGTGTCACAAAAAAGCTTGAATTAACACTAAAGGAGATGGTATAATACTCCTCGTACGAAAGGCCTCATTCCAAATTTACGATAATAAGTAGACGAGGTTAAGGTGAAGATACATTCACTTGTACATTCAGTCCTGGTTAGCGAGGCTGGGATAGTTTCTCACACTGATAAAGAGGGCTGGATTCAAGTAAAAGAACTCACTCCCCTTACCAATTAAAATTTGCAAGTGTCAGGGAATAAACTTTATCTACTGGATTTATGTAGTTAGGTTTCTTAGTAAAGAGGGAGGAACTTTTGGATGCAATAGACTAATGAACTCCTGATTTTACTGACAGGTGGAGTGTTACTGGCTAAGGCAATAATATCTAGTATTGTATTTGGACCCTCCAGTTTGAGTGACAAGCTGGGCTGGAGGTAAGCATTCAGAAAAAGTATATCTGTCTTGCACGTACTGTTACATCATAGAAGACAGTCAGCATTTGCTGACTGTCTTCCCTTCTGATGCATTCATTAGCAATAAATTTTCTACCGTTCTTTAAATACATGCTGTCTTTCGTGGTATCTGTACTGGTTGAGTAAGATCAGCCAAGTACAAGGCCCCCCCAAGAGACAGCCCAGAAAATTCCTCTTAGCATTTGAATCTGTCTGCAGCATCAAATTGTAAGAGGGATTTTTCATGGTCTCTGTATTGGTTGAGTGTAGTCAGCTGAGTATATCCCAAAGGGATATCCTGGAAAATTTCTCTCAAACACGGCAAATAAACTACTGTGAAAACCCCCGAGTCTCAACACTCCAGCACCTGCTTGGGTACAGAGGGAGAACTTAGCATGGCCAAGGCATCTAACCAGCATATTTTTTGGACTGGGAGGGGAAACCGGAGCACCCGGAGGAAACCCAGGCAGACACAGGGAGAACATGCAGACTCCACACAGGTAATGACCCAAGCCAGGAATCAAACCTGGGTCACTGGCATTGTGAGGCAGCAGTGCTAACTACTGTGCCACCCATAATTACAATTCAAAGAATTTAGCAAGTTCAAAAGCTGGATAAATGGTTATTTTAAGTTTTATGGATTACTTCCAGTCTGCGTGGTACAAACAAGTTTACTGGCAGACTTGGGCGGTGAAAGCCCTTTTTCTGTTTGATATAAAAATCATTAATATTGAATCTTGAATTTGACTTGGATAATCTTCAGCTCATTGTCTTTGGCTGAAAAATTGCCAATGGGAGGCAGAATTCAACTGTTCCCACTTCCAAAATAGTGGGTGTGGTTGTGGGAACAGAAGAAAACAAGCTAGTATCGGATTTAAGTTAGGAGAAAAGGAATCAGTCGTCAAAATTGGAATAAAGATGAGGGGAACCACAGGGCAATAATGAGATCAGAATTTTTTTTTCACATTAGTAGTTTAGTTTGCGATTGCTCCTATAGCCAAAGCTATTTCTAAAGTTTAATCTGAAGAATGCAACTTTACTTTATTGGATGACCTAAATAGAAACACATTTAGTATGCTCAGAAAAAAGTTGTTTGCCAGTTAAACAATCCAATGTCATGGATAATAGGAGGAGCGGACTATTTTGCTCACTGCAGTAATATTCACCGAAATCTTGCTACCATTTTACACTGGCAGGTTCTTGCAGTCCCACCCAAGTGTACCCCTGCCGTGGGTTTCCCAGTAGTGAGGGGTGCATTCAGTAGGAAAGCTATCTTCTACCACCATGACACACACCACGGAGTGAGAAAAAAATCCCACCTGTTAAGATGACACTGCATGCAAGAGATTATGCACTCTGCTGAATGTCCTTTTCACTTGCATTGACAAGATAGCAGCTATTTTGAACATAGCAAAGTCCCATAAACAGCTTGTATTTGCATAGTATCTTTAAAAGTAGCAACATGTCTGAAGGCATTTAAAAGGTGTGCAATTAGATAAAAATGATAGATCCAAAAGAACAGATACTACGACAAACAGTTAAAATCTTGGTCAAAGAGGTAATAGGGAACCTTATGTGACGTTTTAAGGGTGGAGAAAATGATATACATAAGGAGAGGCATTCATGCATGTGGATGAGAATTTTAAAACAGAGACACTGCTAAACTGGAATCAATGTTGGTCAACGAACACCGGCAAATGGGCAAGAGAAGCTTGGGATATCGGTAACAGAATCTTGGATCAGCTCAAGTTTATGGAAGGTTGGAATCCAGCCAGGATCGAATTGGAAGAGTTGAGTTCGGAGATAATAAAAGCATGAAGGAAGTTTCATCACAAACTGAAGCAGGGTGGAGATAGGCATTGTTACTGGAGTGAAAGCAATTGTTCTTTCTGATGGAGATGATATAGATCAGAAACTGCACAGGATTGAAAAGTGCTGAGACTTACAAGCTGGGCTAGCGCTTAATATAAAAAAGGATAGCAAGAGTTTTTATAAGTACATAAAAAGGAAGAGGCTGGCTAGGGTGAACGTTGGACCCTTAGAGGATGAGAAGGGGGACTTAGTGGTAGGGGATGGGGAAATCACTGAGGTCTTGAATAACTTTTTTGTTTCGGTCTTCACGGAGGAGGACGTGAATAATTTGCCGGGTGTTAGTGATGGAAAGGTGGTAGGACTGGAGGGTCTCAATGACATTACTGTTGCTAGAGAGGCGGTGCTCGACAGACTGGGGGGGCTGATTGTGGACAAGTCCCCAGGACCGGATGGAATGCATCCGAGGGTTCTGAAAGAAATGGCGGAGGTGATAGTGGATGCCTTGGTGGTTATTTTCCAGACGTCGCTGGATTCCGGGGAAGTGCCGGAAGATTGGAAAACGGTTAATGTTACGCCGTTGTTTAAGAAGGGTGCCAGGCAAAAGGCGGGGAATTATAGGCCGGTTAGTTTAACGTTTGTGGTAGGTAAAATGTTAGAATCCGTCATTAAGGAGGAAATTGCGAGGCATCTTGAGAGGAATTGCTTGATAGAGCAGACGCAGCACGGTTTCATTAAAGGGAAGTTGTGTCTGACAAATTTACTGGAGTTCTATGAGGATGTGTCTAGGGCGGTGGATAGAGGAGAGCCGGTGGATGTGGTCTTTCTTGATTTTCAGAAGGCGTTTGACAAGGTACCTCACAAGAGGTTATTGCAGAAGGTCAGGGGACATGGAGTTGGGGGTAGGGTGTTAGCGTGGATAGAGGACTGATTGTCAAATAGGAGGCAGAGAGTGGGGGTCAATGGGTGCGGATTGGCAGATGGTGACTAGTGGAGTGCCCCAGGGGTCGGTGCTGGGGCCTCAGCTATTTACCATTTACATAGATGATCTGGAGGAGGGAACCGAGTGTATGGTGTCGAAATTTGCTGATGACACCAAGATTGGTGGAATGGCAAATTGCGCGGAGGGTGTGGAGAGTCTGCAGAAGGATCTAGATAGGCTGGGCGAATGGAATTTAATATTGGCAAGTGCGAGGTGGTCCACTTTGGTAGGAAGAATGGTAGGAAGGATTATTACTTACGTGGAGAAAAACTGCAGCAGGCGATGGTGCAGAGGGACCTCGGGGTCCTTGTGCATGAGTCGCAAAAACCCAGCTTGCAGGTGCAGCAGGTGGTCAGGAAGGCGAATGGGATGCTGGCCTTCATAGAGAGGGGGATTGAATATAAAAGTAGGGAGGTCTTGCTGCGGCTATATAGGGCATTGGTGAGGCCGCAGCTGGAGTACCGTGTGCAGTTTTGGGTGCCGTACTTACGCAAGGATATTTTGGCCTTGGAGGGAGTGCAGAGGTTTACTAGGCTGATGCCGGAGTTGAGGGGGTTGAGCTATGAGGAGAGGCTGAATAAACTAGGCTTGTACTCGTTAGAGTTTAGAAGAATGAGGGGAGATCTCATTGAGACGTATAAGATGATGAATGGGATGGATAGGATAGAGGTGGAGAGACTCTTCCCGCTCAGAAAGGATAGTAGGACTAGGGGGCACAGCCTCAAGATAAAGGGGGGGCGGTTTAGAACAGAGTTGAGGAAGAATTTCTTCACTCAAAGGGTGGTGAATCTCTGGAATTCTCTGCCCGTTGAAGTGGTGGAGGCTACCTCGCTAAATATTTTTAAGACGCAGGTTGATGGGTTTTTGATAAGAGAGGGGATTAAGGGTTATGGGGAGAGGGTGGGAATGTGGAACTGAGCCACGACAGATCAGCCATGATCTTATTGAATGGCGGGGCAGGCTCGAAGGGCCAGATGGCCTACTCCTGCTCCTATTTCTTATGTTCTTGATAATGGTCAAAAGACAGCTCTTCAAGTTTAATGGAACTTATGTAATATCTGTGCTCCCTCACTTTAGCATCTTTACTTGAAGACACAGCACACCTCCCTCAGCAGAGGCATAGATCAGTTTGCATTATGCCCTAATGCCCTGAAGCACAAATGGAGCCTACAACTTTGATTCATGAGGCAAACATATGCTGAGCCAAACTGACACTTTTCTTCTGACCCTGCAAACAAGAAATACTTTCAAAGTGAGGATTTTACAGGTTGAAGCTGAAGCCAAAGCATACAAATGGCACAGTGGCACAATGGTTTGCACTGCTGCCTCAGCGGCAGGGGCCCAGGTTCAATTCTAACCTCAGGTGACTGAGTGGAATTTGCACATTCTCCCCATGTCTGCGTGGGTTTCCTTCGGGTGCTCCGTTTTCCTTCCTCAGTCCAAAGATGTGCAGGTTAGGTGCTGGCCATGCTAAATTGCCCCTTAGTGTCAGTGGATTAGAAAGTTAAATATGTGGGGTTACGGGGATAACCGTAACCCTGAGTGGGACTGTGGTCGGTGCAGGCTTGATGTGCCGAAGGAGGTCATTCAGCCTTGTAGGGATTCTATGATTCATCCAATGCTATGCTACAACAAGGTGCAACTTCAATCTGATATGATAGAAAACGCAACAGTCCTGGACAGTGTAAGACTTCTAAAGGGAGGAGAGAACACAATTAACCCCCCGCACCAAGACTTTTAAAGAACTGATCTTGTATTCAGACCATGTGGCAACGAACTGAACAAGATGGCAAAGCAAAACTGGTCTCAACATTAACTGTCCATTGTCCATGCAGTTACTATTTTCCTTATTCTATAGCAAGGTAAATAATCCAATTCTGGCCTTCTTTGTCATTAAGTAAAAATAGTGGTTGCAACCATCTCTATTTCAATTGTTGAAAATAGAACATTTCTGAAAAATACTCCAATATGGAGGAAATAGCAGTCTCAATCTAGCTTGGCTCACTTAGTAGCAGTTACATCAATTTGACAGAAACGTGTGGGTTCAAATTCCACTCCAGCGTTTGGGCACGCAATCCAGGCTGATATTTCATACGAGATGCTGCACCAAAGCCCAACTGCCTACTCAATGAAGCTAGTAAAAGCTACCATGGCCCTAATGAGAATACATTTAAGTGTCTGAAACATACCATGTTTTTACTGGTGTTGGTTTGTGCTTGCACTTGTGAAAGTGAGTTGTGGTACTTGCATTGCAAAGCATCCTTTTAAAATTATACGAATGTTTGGTTCACCATCCCTTGTGGCATAATGTTCAAATCAGTTTTATTTTGATGAATAAGCCACTTAATATTTAATAAACATAATAAGCAATTTTGAGAGCATTAAATCCTTGGTCTTCTGGACCTTCTGCTGGGACCATAATTGTGTGTCAGGTGTATCATTTTATCTTTCAGCATTACAAGAGTACTCTACCATCTGCCAGCAGTACCGAACGTACCATTCTGCACTGCATTTCTGAATAGCAACAGAAGAAGTTCTGTTTTTATTCACCACGGAGCCGCTGGATGGTTCAAAACACATCACCTTGTACTTATATAGCACCTTAAATGTAATAAAAACAAGTCCCAAGGCATTGTCCAAGAGCAAAATAGGACACAAAGCCAACCAAGCGGATATTAGCGTAGTTAATCAAAAGGTTAGTAAAAAAGGTTAAGTTTGAGGTGTGTCCTAAAGGAGGAGAGGGAGGAAACGAGGCAGGGAATTTATAGAGGAAATTCAAGCACACGGCTGGTGCAACTGAAGACACAGCCACCAACGAGGGCATAAGAGATGGGATGAGGGTTAATATTTTGGCCACTCAAGCCTGCCCCAGAATTCAATCAGATCACTGCTGATTTGACTGTGACTTTAATTCCACTTTCCCCTATAACCTTTGGCCCCCTTGTGGATCAAAACTCGAAGTCAGGCTCAATGATTCACGTTCCATTGTTCTCTGAGGTAGTTAATTCCAAAGATTAACGACTGAACAAAGAAATTCCTTCTCATCTCGATCTTAAATGGGAAACCAAAACATATAAAGTTTATTTATTAGTCACAAGTAAGGCTTACATTAACAATGCAATGAACTTATTGTGAAATTCCCCGAATTGCCACAGTCCGACAATGCCTATTTGAGTCAGTGCACCTAACCAGTATGTCTTTCAGACTGTGGGAGCAAACCAGAACAGCTGGAGGAAACCCATGCAGACACGGGGAGAACGTGCAAACTCCACACCCAAGCCAGGAATTGAACCTGGGTCCCTGATGCTGTGAAGCAGCTGTGCTAACCACTGTGCTACCTTGCCGCCCTTCAACTCTGTCTGATCGTATTATGATTTTCTACATGCCCTGCTGTTACTACTTTAATAATGGATTCCAGCATTTTACGAATTACAGATGTTTAGTCAGCTGGCCTTTAATTTCCTCCTTCTCTTGACTAGAATTTGTAGTTTTCTACTCCACTGGCAATTCACCAGAATCTAGGGAACTTTGGAAGATTACTACCAATGCATCCACTATATATGCAGCCAATTATTTTAAGACCCTAGGATGCCAGCCATCAAGTCCAAGGAACTTATCAACCTTTAGTCCCATTAATTTACTTAAACTTAAAGAAAAAGGTTAAGCTTTAACTGCCTCCCTCCCTCTTGCTGCTTGATTTTCTACAATTTTTAAAGATGCTTTTTATGAAGACAGATACAAAATATTTGTTCCCAGTTCTGCCATTTCCATGTTCCCCATTACTAATATCCCACTCTCACCCTCCAAGGGACCAATGTTTGCTTTAGCTCCTTTTCCTTTTCATATACTTGTAGAAGTTCTTCCTGCCTTTTTTTTAAATCTTTCTTGCTGGTTTATTCTCACATTTTAAGTGACGGTGGAGCAACTAAGTTCAGAGGTGCGCCCAAGACCAGAATTGAAGAAATACAGATGTCTTGGGAGGGTAATGAGGCTGGAGATCACAAGAGATCTCCAATAGAGACGTTAGGCCCTAGAACAAACTGAACGTTCGAGGTGAGAATTTCAAAACGGAGGCATTGCTCAACTGGAAGCCAATCCAAGTCAGACACCACAAGAGTGTCAAGTGAACAGCTCTTGTTCTGAGTTAGTACACTGGCAGCAGAGTCTTGGATGAGTAGAAGTTTATAGAGGGTAACTGTGCAGCCATGGGAAAGGGAAGCCATACCACGTAATACTCCAACTATAATGAAAGAGATAAGAACCGAACCAGGTAATTGCAGTCTCTCCCAACAGAGACATTGGTACAAGATGCAGTCAACCACATCAAAGGTCACAGACAGGTCAAGAAAGACGAGGGAGGATAAGTTACCTTAGCCACAATCGTATATGGCATGATATTTGATTTTAATAAGCGCTGTTTTGGTATCGTTTCATCAGAATGAATTCTGATGAAAAGATGCCAATCTGAAATTTAACTCTGTTCCTCTTTACAGGCTCTACCTGACTTGGTGAAAGCACGGTTGCCCACCTAGCTACATCACAATGTCGACAAGAGAACTTCTAAACACTGGTTTAAGTGCAATAGCAAATTCACTAATTTGTTCGGTGAAAGGAAGAAAATGTGTTTGGGGAATGCTTTTGCTGGATCCTGAAATAATATTGGCACATCAAAGCAACACATCTGATTGAAAAAATGTTTAAGAAAAAGGAGGACACAGGCCTACAGAAAGCAGGTGAAATTTATTGAAGAACGTAAGGTATTACATTTCCAAAGTATAGGGAGTGAGTTCATACAGTAAAGGGAGACGTTTTAAAAATGGATATTTTAGGAGTTTAATTACATAAATCTTTCAAGCGGCTGGATATGTTGGTGGTGCTTTAAAAAAATGTGTGCCCGTTTGGGCTTCATTAAAGTGCTTAATTTAGAAATTGGTGACTGAGGAAGTTTGATGCAGGGCAAAAAGGTGCTCCTTTCATCAGGAAGAGGAGGTGGGAATTGCTACTAACTCAATATTCTCTAAACTGGAGGAAGTAAAGGAAGTAATTTACCGGTAAGTCATGACATAAGCTCAGCTAACTGGAATGCTCGCCCAGTAGAATGTGGCAAATCTGGGTCATTTCCAGTGTCCGGAGATGTGAAGGAAATGTTTCCTGCTGCAACTACTTGAAATCTGGGTTTGAGAGCTGGAGCTGCAACTGGAATCACTGTGGAGCATGCTCAAGCATGAGATCATTGATTTTACATACACTGTAGGTAAACAGTGCATAGACTGAAAGGGAATGGGTGACTGCCAGACAGAATAAAAGCACTAGGCAGGTCGTGCAAGAGTCCCCTGGGTCCATCTCCCTCTCCAATAGATTTTCCATTTTGGAGGCCACTGAGGGAGATGGTTTCTCAGGGGATTGCAGCAAAAGCAGTGATACCACAATGGAGAAAGAGAAAGTGGGACAGCAATAGGAGATTTAATTGCAAGGGAAACACAGACATTTCTGTGGCTGCAGATGTAACACCAGGATGGTATGTTGCCTCTCTGGTACCAGGGTCAAGGATATCATTGAGTAACGGCAGAACATTCTGAAGGGAAGGGTGAATAGCCAAAGGCCATAGTCCATATCAGTATCAACGGCATAGGTAAAAGGAGGGGTGCAGTTCTGAAAGCAGAATACATGCAGCGGGAAAATAAATCAGAAAGCAGACCTCAAAAGATAGCAATCTAAGATTTACTCCCACCGCCAGTCGCTTGCAAGATCACAAGCAGAAGAACAGTTAAACAGACTAGATCAATGAGCAGCTGGAGAGACGGATTTCGATTCCTGAGGCATTGGGGCCAACACTGAGGACCTGTACAACCTGGACCACTTGCAACCTAGCAAGACAAGGTGATGGGAACATGAATGGGGAGAGACACAAAAGGAGGAAACAAAGATAAAAATGAAACACAAAAGCAGGAGGAAATAAAAGCTAGCAGGACCATAGCACAAATATAAATGAGTAAACATGTTTGAAAGACAAGTGCAATGACACTGAAACTGAATGCATTCCTAATAAGGTAGATGAATTAGCAGCACAAACTGATGTACACGGCTATACGATAATTATTACACAGACGTGGTTGCAGGATGATCAAGGCTGGGAACTGAATATCCAAGGGTATTTAATATTCAGAAGGCACAAGTAAAGTAAAAGAGGGGAAGTGGTATTGTTAGTTAAGGATGAAAACAATACAATAGGATACGAGTTCAGTAAATCTAAATGTAGAATCAGTTTGAGCGGAGTTAAGAAGCAACAACAGACAGAAGACATTAGTGGAAGTCCTCCTTAGGCCTCCAAATAGGAATAGTAAGGTAGAATGTGGCATTTGCATGTAACAAAGGTGCTACAGTAATCATGGTGACTTTAATCTACATATAAACTGAGCATCCAAATTAGCAACACTACTGTGGCAGATAAATTCCTGAAGCGTGTAAGATTTTTTCAGACCAGTATATTGAGGAACGAACTCGGGAAAATGCTATCCTAGATTTTGCATTGTGCAATGAGAAAGGTTAATTAATAATTTTGTTGTTCAGGGAACAATGCTGACAACAAAATTGAATTATTCATCTGGACAGGAAGTGAAGTAGCCCAATCTGAAACTAGGGTCCTAACTTTAAGCAGAGAAAACTACAAAGGTACAAGGCTTAAGAACAGAAGAAACAGGAGCAGGAGTAGGCCATCTAGCCCTTCGAGCCTGCCCCGCCATTCAATAAGATCATGGCTGATCTGAAGTGGGTCAGTTCCACTTTCCCGCTTTCTCCCCATAACCCTTAATTCCCCTGTCTATCAGAAACCTATCCACCCATGACTTAAATATATTTAGCGAGGTAGCCGCCACCACTTCAACGGGCAGAGAATTCCAGAGATTCACCACCCTTTGAGTGAAGAAGTTCCTCCTCAACTCCGATCTAAACTGCACCCCCCCTTATCTTGAGGCTGTGCCCTCTAGTCCTTCTATCCTTTCTAAGTGGGAAGAATCTCTCTACTTCTACCCTATCTATCCCCTTCGTTATCTTACACGTCTCTATAAGATCCCCCCTCAGCCTTCTAAACTCCAACGAGTACAGACCCAGTCTATTCAGTCTCTCTTCATAGGCTAACCCCTTCATCTCTGGTATCAGCCTAGTGAACCTTCTCTGCACTCCCTCCAAGGCCAAAATATCCTTGCGCAAGTGCGGCGACCAAAACTGCACACAGTACTCCAGCTGCGGCCTCACCAGTACCCTGTACAGTTGCAGCAAGACCTCCCTACTTTTATATTCTATCCCCCTTGCTATAAAAGGTCAACATTCCATTCGCCTTCTTGATCACCTGCTGCACCTGCAGACTGGGTTTTTGCGACTCGTGCACAAGGACCCCCAGGTCCCTCTGCACCACAGCATGCTGCAGCTTTTCGCCTTTTAAATAATAATCTCTCCTACTATTATTTCTGCCAAAGTGGATAACCTCACACTTGCTAACATCTGCCAGGTCCTCGCCCACTCGCTCAGCCTATCCAGATCTCTCTGCAGACTTTCCACACCCTCCACGCAATTTGCTTTTCCACTCATCTTTGTGTCATCAGCAAATTTCATCACCCTACACTCAGCCCCCTCCTCCAGATCATCTATGTAAATGGTAAACAGTTGAGGCCCCAGCACCGATCCCTGCGGCAATCCACTCGTCACCAACTGCCATCCAGAATAGCACCCATTGATTCCAACTCTCTGCTTCCTATCAGACAGTCAATCCTCTATCCACGCTAACACCTTACCCCCAACTCCGTACACTAACCTTCTGCAGCAATCTTTTGTGAGGCACCTTATCAAACGCCTTTGGAAATCTAAAAACACCACATCCACGGTTCCCCTCTGTCTACCGCTTGCGTTGGCCAAGATAGATTGGAGAACTTCATTAAATGTAATTTGGTAGATGGGCAATAGCTAATATTTAAGGTGTGGAGATGCCAGCATCGGACTGGGGTAAGCACAGCAAGAAGTCTCACAACACCAAGTTCAAGTCCAACAGGTTTATTTGGTAGCACAGGCTTTAGGAGTTTCACTCCTTCAGGTGAGTGAAGAGTTGTGTTCACAAACTGGGCATATATAGACACAAACTCAATTTACAATATAATGGTTGGAATGCAAGAGGTTACAGGTAATCAAGTCTTAAAGGTACAGACAATGCGAGGGGACAGAGGTTAAGCACAAATTAAAGAGGTGTGCATTGTCTCCAGCTAGGACAGTTAGTGAGACCCCACAAGCCCAGGCCAACTTCCCACTCACCTGACGAAGGGGCAGGGCCCCAAAAGCTAGTGGCGTTTGCCACCAAATAAACCTGTTGGACTTTAACTTGGTGTTGTGAGACTTCTGATTGTTTCCCCCAGTCCAATGCATCTCCACATCAAGTCATCGGGGCCACAGACAGTGTAACATGAACCCAAGATCCTGGTTGAGGCTGTCCTCATGCATGTGGAACTTGGCTATTAGTTTCTGTAACTAATAGCTGAAACTGATAACCAAGTTCCGCACACGAGGTTGGCCTCAACCGGGATCTTAGGTTTGTGTCACTGTGGCCCCCACGACTTGCCTGGGCTTGCAGGGTCTCACTAACTGTCCAGGCTGGAGACAATATACACCTCTTTAACCTGTGCTTAACCCGCTCTCCACTCTCAGTGCGTGTACCTTTAGCTTTGATTACCTGTAAAGACTTGCATTCCAACCATTATCTTGTAAATTGAGGTTGTGTCTGTTTTTGCCCTGTTTGTCAACACAACTCCTCACTCACCTGAAAGAGCGACACTCTGAAAGCTTGTCCTACCAAATAAACCTGTTGGACTTTAACCTGGTGTTAAGAGTCTTTTTACTAATATTTAAGGAACAAATGTATACATTGCAACAACTATATATTCCCTCCTGGCACAAAAACACAGCTGGAAAAGCAGCCTAACCATGGCGAACAAAAGTAGTTAGGGATAGTATTAGGTCCAAAGGGGAGTCACAATGTTGCTTAAAAAAAATCAAGCCTGAGGATTGGGAGCAGTTTAGAATTCAGCAAAGGAGATCAAAGACACTGACTAGGAGGGGAAAAAATAGGATGAGTCAGTAAACTTGCAAAGAACATAAAAGCAGATTATAAAAGCTTAGTAAGTATGCAAAAACAATTAGCAAAGACAAATGTAGATCACATAGTCCGACGTGTGAGAATTTATAAGAGAACAAGGAATTGTCAGAGCAATTTAAACAACTACTTTAGTTCTGGCTTCACACAGAAAGACAAATGACTTCTCAGAAATGCTAGGGAACCAAGGGTCTAGTGAGGAGAAATTAAAGGAAGTTAGCAGCAAGTAAGTGCTGGAGAAATTAAGGGGATTAAATAAGGTACATCCTGGGTACAAATAGAGGTGGCCATGGAAATAGTGGATGCGTTGGTTGATATCTTTCAAAGTTCTACAGATTATGGAAGAGGCCTGGCAGCTTAGAGGTGGCAAATGTAACCACTACTTAACAGGGGGAGAAAACAGAGAATTACGGACTGGTTAGCCTAACAGCAGTAGGGAAAATCCTAGGGTCTTATAATAAAGTCAGTGATAACAGAACACTTTGAAAATATCAACATGATTAGGCAAACACAGATTTATAAAAGGATAATCATGTTTGACAAACCTATTGGAGTTTTTTTTTTGCGAATGTAATTGGCAGAATAGATGGGGAAAACGAATGGGATGTGGTGGATCTGCATTTTCAGAAAGTCTTTAAAGTTCTACACAAGAGGTTAGTGTGCAAAATTAAAGCACATGGGATTGGAGTTAATATACTGTCATGTGTTGAGAATTGGTTAGTAGGCAGGAAACAAAATAGGAACGAGACTTTTTCAGAATTGTGGACAGTGACTCCTGGCACACCGCAGGGATCAGTGCTTGGGCACTAGCTATTCACAATATACATGTTAATGATTTGGATAAGAAAGGCAAGTGCAACATTTCCAAGCTTGCTGGTGACATGAAAATTGGTGGGAATGAGAGTGGTGAGAAGGATGCAAAGAGGTTTCACCGGCAATTTAGACAAGTTGGCCGAGTGAGAAAATACGTGGCAGATGCAGTGTAATGTGGATAAGTGTGAAGTTATCCACTTTGGTAGGAAAAACAGAAATGGCAGGGTATTATTTAAGTAGTGATAGATTGTCCTTGCTCACCAATCACTGAAAACAAGCATGCAGGTGCAGCAAGCAGTTAAAGGCGGCTAATGATACGTTGGTCTTCACTGCTGAATACAGGGGAAAGGCTATCTTGCTGCAGCTGTACAGAGCCTTGGTGAGATCACATCTAGAGTAGTGTGTGGTTTTGGTCTCCTTACCCAAGAAAGGGTATATACACTAGTGTATATATACTGTATATACACTAGTCATGGAGGGAATGCAGCAAAAGTTTACCAGACTGATCCTTGGGATGGCAGGGTTATCATATGGTGAGAAACTGGGTTGACAGGGCCTGTGTTTATTGGAGTTTAATATAAAGAGGGGGATCTCATTCAAACACAAAATTCTGATCAAAGGGTATGAGGCACTTGAGTATCAGTTGTGATCGTATTGAATGGCCAAGCAGCCTCAAAGGGCTGAATGGCCTACTTATGCTCCTATTTTGCGTGTAAAAGAATATTTCATAACTTCAAGGTGAATAAACACGACAGCTCCTTCAAGCAAACAAATGCAATGGGCTGAATGGCTACCAGCTTGCTGCAAAATTTAACGATTTTGAAACAAAATAGTGGAATCAAGTTCCACACTCACTTCTTGAGCCAAATGAAACTAAATTTAATTTGTAGCACAAGTGATTAATGTCACAAGGCAACTTCATTTATCTCACTGAACCCCACCTCGCCCGCCCCCCAGCCCAGTGCAATGACAGCATGATCTTATTCACGCATGGAAATTTTAATAATTATTACCCTATTTATTCCATTAAGTCAGAAAATTGGAACAGAAATACAACAAAGTTGTAAGCAAAAGTTAAGCATCACACAGTTAAACAGTCCTGACAAACATTCAAAACATGCATACTACAAAACCTGAAGCCACAGAACCAAGCAGAACTAAAATACAGGAAAGCAGCAATATGCACTTGTATTAATCAGAGGAGAGAGATGCACGCGATACTCTGAAAGAAACTTTAATATGCATTTTGTAAATAGTGCTCTACTGATATCCAGTGGCAATAAACTGCAAATTGCATATATTTCTTTTCTAACATAGTTGTGAGGCACCACAAATGAAGTGCTGCAAGTCCCTTGCTTTCCCCAGCAAGTCAGGAGTTTATATATAACAAAAGCCACACTGTTGGCCAGGATGAAAATACAAAGGTAATTGCAATGAAGCATAATAACTAGTTCCAGAATTACATGCTTTCTAAGTTACACATTTTGCAATCCCAAACGTTTCCAGCACTTTATTTTTATCACAAACAAACCTTGTCCATTTCATTTCTAAAGATATGAAGTCTTTACCCACTGGAGCTGCAAGTTCCAAGCCTTGTTTTTGGGCAGGCCTTGCTCTACAGAAAACATCAGTGTAAAATATAAGGAACTAAAGATAGTGGTAAATGTTAGCACTATAGCATTTAGTTTCTGAACCTAATAGAAACGACTGCCAAAAACTAACCTAAAAAGAGACTAAATAGAAATGCAAATTCTGCTTTGGAATTCTCAATGTACAAAGAACAAATTACAGCACAGAATCAGTCCCTTCAAGCCTGCACCAACCAAGCAACCCATCTGAACAAAAACCCCATACCCTCCCGGGGACCATATCCCTCCATTCCCATCCTATTCATGTGTTTGTCCAGAAGTCCCTTAAAGGTTGTTATCGTACCTGCTTCCACTACCTCTCCCAACAGCGAGTTCCAGGCACCCACCACCCTGTGTAAAAACTTGCCTCAGATCTCCTTTAAACTTTGGCCCTTGCACCTTAAACCTATGCTTCCTTGTAACTGATTCTGCTACCCTGGGAAAAAGTTTCTGACAATCCACTCTATCCATGCCCCTCATAATCTTGTAGGCTTCTATCAGGTCACCCCTCAACCTGCATCGTTCCAGTGAGAAGAAACCAAGTTTCTCCAACCTCTCCTCATAGCTAATGCCCTCCGTACCAGGCAACATCCTAGTAAATCTTTTCTGTATCCTCTCCAAAGTCTCCCCATTCTTCTGGGAGTGAGACGACCAGAATCAAACAGTATATTCCAAGTGTGGCCTAACCAAAGTTCTATAAAGCTGCAACATGACTTTGCCAATTTTCAAATTCAATGCCCTGGCCAATGACTACCTACTCAACCTGAGTTGCTTCTTTCAGTGAATTTTGCACCTGTACACCCAGATCCCTCTGCCTTTCAATACACTTAAAGGTTCTGCCATTTACTGTATATTTCCCAGCTGTATCAGTCTTCCAAAATGCATCACCTCATTTGTTCAGATTAAACTGCATCTGCCAACTCTCCACCCAAGTCTCCAACCAATCTATATCCTGCTGTATCCTCCAACAGTCCTCACTGCTTTCTGCAATTCCACCAATCTTTGTGTCGTCCGCAAACTTACTAATCAAACTAATTACATTTTCCTCCAAATCATTTATATTACAAACAGCAAAGCCCCAGCACTGATCCCTGAGGAATGCCAGTAGTCACAATCCTCCATTCAGAAATGTACCCTTCCATTGCAACCTTCTGTCTCTCTGTACTGGACAGCATTACTGGATATGAGACCAATAATGCAAGACAAACAAATAAATACATTTTAATAAAGTGTAAAATGCAAATGTTTATTTATTAGTCACAAGTAGGCTTACATTCACACTAATGAAGTTACTGTGAAAATCCCCACACTCTGGCAAACATTTTCCAAAATGGAAGACAGATAATTCTTGTAGACACTTCTTTAAAAAAAACAAACTGCACACTATTTTGAGACAATACCCAACCTCCCTTCAGCATTCATATCATATTTCAAACCACCAACAAACCTCATCTTGCAAAGGAAAATGTGCCATGAAGATACTCAAGGAAATGTCGAATGATACATCAACACAAACAAATTCCTACAAAATCATTTGAAGGATCAAAGAAAATTTGCAGATTCAGATTCGTCGCTAAGTAAATGAAGAACCCCAAATCTGGTACCATTCTGTTAAGTCTCCTCAGCCCTTCCCTAAGGCCTTGACATGCTCCCCAAAGGGCAGTGTCCAAAAGTGAATGCAATTCTCCAACTGAGGGCTAGCCATGATTTAGAAGGGTCAGTCATAACTTCTTGCATTTTTACTCCATACCTCTACTTGTAAAGCCAAGGGTCCCATATTTTATCAACAACCTTCTTAATTTGTCCCAGTACCTTCCAAGATTTGTCTACATGTACCCCTTGATCCTCTGTTCTTGTCTCCTGTATAAATTTGTACCATTTAGTTAATATTGCCTCTTACTTCCCAAATGCATTACTTTGCTTCTCTGAAGTAAACTTTATTTATGATGTATCTGTCCACATATCCTCAATTCTGCTGTTTACAAGTAATGATTTTCATATCATCCGCAAACTGAAATTATGCCCTGCACGTGCAAAAGCCCAGGTCTATATTATCCTTTCATTTAATTAGGACCCTCTCAGGGCTTCAGAGAATGTTTGACATGTTATGAAAATTGGGTTAACAATGTATTAAACCAAACGTCCACCCCTCAACTTCACCAGGTGAACCCTGGAATACATTTTACTTCAACATAATCACATCATACAAGCACGTCAATTAATACTACAAAAGCCAGTACATTGAACAGTTAGTTTTCAGAACAGCTTTATTAATAAAGTGATGCAAATGAAAACATTTCTCTACTCTTCTTGTCATTATAGTCTACTATACGGTTCCGAAACGTGGACATTGCACAAACTCCACCCAAAGGACCTGGAGATGTACCATCAATGCTGTCTGAGACATATTCACTGCATCAGTTGGGAGGATAGGCATACTAACATCAGCACCCTTGATGGAGCCAAGAGCATCAGCTTCGAGGCCGTGGTCATCTGAAACCAACTCCGCTGGGCCAGCCACGTGCTTAGGATGTCAGAATCCTGACTGCCAAAGCAAACCTTCTTTGCCCAGCAAGAAAGGAACCCAAGCATAAGGAAAAAGGAACTTGATATTAGAAAATGTTTTACAAGTAGTGCTCTCTTAATCAGGCATTATTGGAAAACTGAAATCAGTAACTGCATGTATTTTCTGAACCTTTGTATGTTTTGGCGATCACCAAGTTTGGATATCCACCTAAGAAACCCCATGTTACTAGTTACTCCGTATTATAGCCAAAGCTTCAAAGACATCTTGAAGCCTTACCTCAAGAAATGCAACATGCACATCAATATCTGAGAGATCACTGCTCAGAAGAGACCTACTTAGAGGAATCTCCTGATCGAAGGGATATAATTCTCTGAAGGCGCCCAATGGAAAGAGGAGGCCTAGAAAGAGAGCCTGAGAAAGAAATGTCATCGATTTAGAATCCAAGGACTCAGCCCGCCTCCCGGATCACCTGTCAAGATATGGCTCTAAGATTGGGCTCAGCAACCATGCAAGGACCCACAGTACCTATGACCAGTGACACAGAATTTCTTAGGTGGACAATCACTCTTTAGCAAGGTGATCACCAAACCATATAAACATAGAACATAGAACATCACAGCGCATTACAGGCCCTTCGGCCCTCGATGTTGCGCCGACCAGTGGAACCAATGTAATGACCCTCTAACCTGAACTATTCTAGTGCTATCCATATGCCTATCCACAGACCATTTGAACGCCCTTAAAGTTGGTGAGTTCACAACTGCTGCAGGCAGGGCATTCCACAACCTTACTACCCTCTGAGTAAAGAACCTACCTCTGACATCCGTCCTATAATTACCACCCCTTAATTTAAAGCTATGTCCCCTTGTGTTAGCCATCTCCATCTGAGGTAAAAGGCTCTCACTGTCCACCCTATCCAATCCATTGATTATCTTGTATGCCTTAATCAGATCACCTCGTAACCTTCTTCTCTCCAATGAAAATAACCAAGTCCCTCAGCCTTTCCACCATACCAGGCAACATCCTGGTAAACCTCCTCTGCATTCTTTCCAATGCCTCCACATCTTTCTTACAATGCGGCAACCAGAACTGTACACGATACTCCAAGTGCGCCGCACCAGAGTTTTGTACAGTTGTAACATAACCTCATGGCTCCGAAATTCAATCCCTCTACCAATAAAAGCCAACACACCGTACGCCTTCTTAACAACCTTACCAACCTGGGTGCCAACTTTCAGGGAGCTATGCACATGTACCCCGAGGTCCCTCTGCTCGTCCACACTAAGAGTCCTTCCATTAGCCCTATATTCTGTACTCCTGTTATTCCTACCAAAGTGAATCACCTCACACTTTTCCGTATTAAACTCCGTATTAAAGGCTTGGAAAATGCATGCAATTATTGAGTGGTCAGTTTTCTCAATAATACCTGATTCAGAATGTACTTCTTTTGGAAGATTTTATAGTAATCAAGTTCAGTAGTCTCAACATATTCTCAAACATATGCAAAACCAATTTCTTTTCTTCAACGCTGAATTTTTTTAATAACTGCCTTAACCACCTTAGAAGGTTAGCGTCTATGTCTGTTTTCAACATGATTTTAAGATGATGGCAGGAACTGCACTTCTATCAGAAAGGACTGTCTGCTTCCTCAGAACTTAAGTTTCACCACCACTAGTAAAGTCCACAGAATAAATTGGAACAAACCAGAGCTTCAATTCGGACCTTATGGTTAAGCAAAGCACTGAACCGTTTAGAACTAAAAACTGTACTGTTTATTAGAAATTTTGTTCCATTCTTAAAAACAAGTATACATGCAAGATATTACTTAGACTTAGTAGCATCTCAAGATACAATGAGACAGACATAGCATTCTAGCTTTAGGCTAGTCACATGTTCCAGGAAAGACAGTAGGCCATGAAAACAAAGATATTAACTGAAAAATAATGAAAAAACCACATGATAAGATGGCATTTATTATTTGTACAGTTTTAAAAGTATCGCTACAAAGGGAGTTTGTCTCCCACTAATGGGACTCGATGTCTGATAGACCAATCATCTATCAACTGTTGCTCCATGTTTCAAAGGGCAAACGTTGATGTTTCTGAAAAGCTTTTTCATCCTATATTTACTGCATATTACAAAATAAAACATGTGCAAATGGAAATCTGTAATACCATGCAACATGTAATAAAATAGGAAGTTGAAACTATTCAATATTTTCACAGAGAATTCTAAATTATCAACAATAGTTGGTGCCATGATTTTCAGTTGTAATAACTGACAAATTAACAAATATTGACCTCTACAGAATATTATTCAGCGGTGCTCCAGCAAATAGAAAAGAATCTGAAACACTCAAATCTTTGTTATGGCATCCGCACAGGAGCAAGTGCTGATTTTTGTTTAGTCATCAATTAGAGCACTGAGCGAAAAGTAAGGCACCTAAAATCAATAAGAGCAAGGATTGTCAGGTTGAGATATACGAATCACCTCTATAGACTGAGCAGAGAAAAATGCTAACAGAGACCATTAACAAATCCATCATCTCTACTGGCTTATTAAAAAAGGGATGGACAAGAATGCTCCAGTATTTGTTGGACGTAAACATTACCAATCTTAATGAATGTTTTAAATTGTAAAGCTAGAAGACTTAACTCACATGTGTGGGTTCTGAAAATGAACTCCTCCTGTTGGATTTAGTGGAAGCCTCGCTGTTGTCTTGATGGCTGGGTTGGCAAAATTCAACTTCAATGCTTTGCGTTTAACTGTTTAAAAGAAAGATGAGAAATAAGAAAGCAGAAAAGATATTGCACTAAATCATACCATCCACTAGGTCCTAGATACTGTACCTTTACTCAACATATAGATCTATTCAATTTTACAATTGTAATGAATTCAAGCTTATAATGTGATGTGCTAATCAATGGAAGGAAAATGAGGACTGCTTTTTTTTAAAAGAATAGAATTAAACTTGGCATGCTTAGGGATACAACTTAGCTCTACTGCTGTCTTCTCTGTGACAAACTTCAGCAACAATTGTCTCAATACAGATTTTGCACAGGATTCTGGAATTGCAAAACATCACCACTCTGTACAGTAAAGCAATTGTAACTTAGCAAACAGATTTTCAAAGCAGATGACAGCTGGAGGGAAGCAGCTGAGCTTAACTGTCTCATCATCCAACACCAAATAGAATTCACCAGCTGGGATGGGAACTCCACTGAATTTTCTGTTCCCTTACCAAGAACACAGACTGATTGACTGATTTTGTCACCCCAACTGAACTTAGTTAACTGTGCGCAGATTAAAAAGTGAATCCTGAAATTTCTGATATGAATGGTCCATTTCCTGAGCAAACACCATGGTTACTGGTTCCCATGGACAAAGTATTGGCCAAAGCAAGATTCTATTTGCTTGGGGACATTGGGCCTGTTTCAAATGAATAAATATGAAGATTTTCCACATCTTTCCAAATGTAGGAATGAGTTACATTTTCCCTCCATGTTTATACATATTAACTACATCTCAAAAAGAAAATACATACATGACCCTATCCACTTTAAGGAACATGTTTATTTTGCCACTTGAGAAACAAGTCATGTGTTACATTGACATTTCATTTCATCATTTCAAACTAATCAAATAAGACATACTGGGTTTGTCACTGAACTAGCAGCACAGCACAGGTTTGTGTCTGAGTGGCAGTATATAGCCAAAACTGGATTTTTTTCAAATTTATTCTAAACACATAGTTAAGGCCAGCATTTCTTGACCATCCCACATTGCCCTTGAAAAGTCAGCTGTGAGCTGCTTTCTTGAACCACTGCAGTCCATAATAGCTTTTCCTACGGAGGTTTCAATACAGCTGAGTGGCTGCCTTGGTCATTTCAGTGCAGTTTTGCAAAGGTAATTCTGGATGCGTAGTAAATGCTAGTCTTGCTAGTGATGTTCATATCTCACGAATGAATGCTTAAAAAGATCAGGATCAATCACATTACTGTGAGTATGAAGTCACATATGGCACAACGGCCAAATTCCTTCCCCAAAGGGCATTAGTAAATAAGGTGGGTTTTTACTACAATCTGGTTATTACATGGAGACCAGAAGCTTTTTGTTCTTGTAAGAAACTAAGTGAATTCACCATTTACCATGATGGGATTTGACCCCTCATCTTTGGATTAGCCTAGGCTTCTAAATTCCCAATAATTTAACCATGATGCTACCACACACAAAATAATGTAATCACTGCCATTACATCATGGGACTACACACCTGGTTTACTGCAGACATCATCTAATGACAGTACTTGTATTTTTACCTTTAAATTTTTCCTGAATGCTGAGCTGAAACTAACCAGCCACTCTGTTGTAATTTATCTGTGGCTACATTAAACTGAACACTGCAGAACGCCAAGCTGGCAACAACATTTGAATGCTTGCTGTGAGCAGAAGTTGATGCTGTGAAATTACACTGAAAATACCAGTTTGAAATGAAATTACTTCATTGTATTTTTTCAATCCAATGAAATGTAAATTTTGCATACTTGAATTATACACGAATTAATCCCAACCTATTTGGGATATGCCATTATTAAAGAGACATTCAAGACTAACGATGTACATTTTATTATAAATACTTTAGTTCCAGATGTTGATTTTATAAAAGAAGAAATGCACAGGCCAGAACTGTATTATTAGAAAAGAAACACCAATTCTCAGTTGCTGGGAATGGTTCTAAATCAAGTCTTCCTTGGTTAGACCATGGCATCATTAATATGGCATCTTCTGCAACAGCTCCATTGTAACATGGGAGCTGCAACTTCAGGCCAGCCCAAATGCCAAGCT
This sequence comes from Carcharhinus amblyrhynchos, assembly GCF_965287045.1. Classification (NCBI taxonomy): domain Eukaryota; kingdom Metazoa; phylum Chordata; class Chondrichthyes; order Carcharhiniformes; family Carcharhinidae; genus Carcharhinus; species Carcharhinus amblyrhynchos. Next base: position 41,088,722 of record NC_137344.1, on the reverse strand, counting down.
AGAACCAGAGTAAGTTACAAAATTACACTACTGGTTGGATATTTATGATCAGCCATTCATCTGGTCAGGAGGAAAAGAAATGATTGCCATTCATTCAGCCTTGGTACTCTGCTGCAAAGGCAACTTCTTCAATTCTGAATTTCCCAAATTCTAAAAAAAAATTCACAATCTGCTCCTGCTGTAACAAGGTGAAGGTAAAAGAGGATCTCCAAAGGGCAAAGAGTCAACAGGCTTACACTTTGCTGCTGAGGCCTCCAAGATGAACTTCTGGACAAAAATCTGCTCAATGGAGCAGGAGGATAGTATTTGTTTCTTCTTCCAAAAGGTACACACAGAGAGCGCTGTGATCAGAGACCTGAAGGAAGACGACGGCTCAGTAGCTTCATTGCAACCTGACTTCTGAAGGATCAGCATCCTTTTATGCTGGACTGTATGATGTTAAGATCACAAACAGCACAGCCTCCCAGACATTCTTGTCTTCGATCACAGAGGTTTTAGATGACAAAACATGGGAAAGTCTGGACAAACCGCCAACTCTGGATGATCTGACAAAAGCCATCAAGTCCGTCGAGAGGAGTAAAACCTCCAAAAGCTGTGGTTTACCTGTGAAGTTGCACCCAACTCAGTGGGACTGGATCAGCCAAAATCTGCTAGGAGCATATGAGAATATGCTTCTGCCTGGCAGCATGTCAAAATCCACACAGAAAGGCATCACCTTGCTCATCTACAAGTGGTAGTGGTGCTGCTGGGTGGGGGGGGCAGCAAATCAGAAATTGGCAATCCATGGACTACAAAATTCTGTCTGAGGTTCTTGTCAATTGAATCAAGCTGGTCTCAAGTTAGTGATCCACCCTGACTGGATCTATGCTGTAGCCCCCAAGATGATCTCTAATTGCCTTGCACTCAAGGATATGTGGGGGACAGCAGCATCGAGACCTGCAGCATCAGCCTGAACCTGGAATAAGCCTTCAGAACATGAGTAAAACTTACTGGGATAGAACTTGCAGTTTAACATTCTGAAACATATTACACTAGATAGGTACAATATAGTAAAATGTTCTTAATTAGTAGAAAACTGTGCACAATTCTGGTCACTATTATAAGAAGGATATTGTTAAACTGGAAAGAGTGCAGAAAAGATTTACTAGAATGCTAACAAGACTTGATGTATTGAGTTCTAAGGAAAGGCTGAATAGACTGGGACTTTTCTTTCTGGAGCGTAGGAGGCCGAGAGGTGTATGAAATAATGAGGGGTATAGAGAAGGTAGATAGTCAATATCTTTTCCCAAAGGTAGGGGAGTCTAAAACTAGAGGGCATAGGTTTAACCTGAGAGGACAGAGATACAAAAGTGTCCAGAGGGGTACTTTTTTCACACAGAGGGTGGTGAGTGTCTGGCATAAGCTGCCAGAGGTAGTAGTAGAACTGGTACAATTTTATCTTTTAAAAAGCATTTAGATAGTTACTTAGGTATGATGAGTATAGAGGGATAGGGGCCAAATGCGGGTAATTCGGATTAGCTTTGGGGTTTCAAAAAAAAAGGCAGCATGAACAATTTGGGCCGAAGGGCTTGTTTCCATGCTGTAAACCTCTATGATTCTAAAATGTTAATACTCAATTCAGCTCATTTTCAAAGCCCTTCCAAGTGGGCTTACTAAAAGAACATGACAAACAGTACGAAGAGTCTTGGGAAGAATGCGATGAATCCAAATTTTGCAAAAACTTATTGACTTCTGTATTTTTCTTTTAAAATCAAAGTCATGTAGCAGAAGCCAGTTGAAACTAACACTGCAACACAGAAAGCTTCTTTAAAAGCACCCTAAACTTTCAAAGTCAATTTTCTCTTGTGGGAGAATTTAGAATTAGGAGGCACAGTTTCAGCAAAAAGGGTCTCTCATTTAAGGTGACGACAGAGAGAAATTTCTTTCCTCAAGAAATTGTCAACCTTTGGAATTCTCTACCTCAGTGAGAAGTGATCCAAGGCAAGAATCAGACAAGATTTTTAATCTGCAAGGGTTATTTGGGGCAGGCAAGTAAATAAAGTCAAGGTCACAATCAAATCAGTCATGATTGCATAGCATGGTAGAGCAGGCTTGGAAGCTAAATAGTCTACTCCTTCCCCAATTTATGATCTCACATTGAGGGTGAAAGAAATCAATCACCATTAGACAGCTATCTGCAATCAAAACATAGATCATTCAAAATAAGTTAACGTCAAATTCAGCATGCATTAAATTGGAAATGTTCCTGTTTAATTTCAAGACATTTAAATCATTACAAATATTATTTGTATTGTATTAAGTAAACTTGATGTACAAAAGTTAAATGCAAACATCACAAATGCTGTTTACAACCACCAAGAAAAACTTATGGCTCACAATCACCCATCTTTTGAATCATAACATTCAGGAAAAAAAAACACAGGCCACTGACACTGTACAGTTGACAACATGGTGGCCAGGATTGGTAAACAAGAACCCAAGTTCTATAAGGGAAAGAATTCACTCAAACTGTTGTCCAACTCATGATATTAAGAACCACATTACAATTCATACATTTTAGCCAGGCAATTTTTCTTAAATCATTAAGTTTTAATCAGCGGTCTGAATGTTTAACCAATTTTTTTTGGCAAATTGCTATAATCCATTGGCCAGGCATAATATTCAGCTCAAACAATATTTGAGTTAAGTTCAAAAAGGAGAAATTACTACAGATTAAATATTTCCCCTGAAGCAACTAACAGTTTAGAAGTTACAACATGTTATACAGACATAACACAAACAGAAAACGTTGAAAAATCTCAGCAGGTCTGACAGCATTGGTGGGAATAGAACAGAGCCAACATTGAGTCTAGATGATCCTTCACTGGGGCCCCTCAGAGCCAGCTCTGATGAAGGGTCATTTAGACTTGAAACGTTGACTCTATTCTCCTCCCCCAGATGCTGTCAGACCTGCTGAGACTTTCCAGCATTTTCTGTTTATGTTTCAGATTCCAGCATCCACGATATTTTGCCTTTATCTTAGACATAACACAAGTTGTCCAAAATGGCAAATTCAGTGCAGGCCAAATTTAACACAATAAAAGAACACATTCAGGGAAAAAAAATGTTGATTGCAAGCCACCAATCAGTATCCTGCAAAAATGTCCCTCACACATATTTGCCAGTAATTCACAAAGAACTGCTATCAGAGTTGAGGCTGTACAGGAGCCAGCACTTGCATACTCTTAGCTAGCCCTGAGTCATCATTACCAGAGCACAATCTTTCCAACCTAGCTTTACTTAGGGAAGGAAAGGCAAGGAGGGGAAAAAAAAAGAGCTAGAAATATAAAACCTTTGCCAGCTATTATCATTTTATTTATATAATGTTTCAAGTCTAAACAAATCCACATTTCTGAAATCAAGCTTCTATGGTAGATGAACAATGTTTCAAATTTTTAAACAACTCTCCTTGTAAACATAAGCTTAGGTTGAAACCAAGTAATCTATTTCAGTCAATAGGATATTGTTCAATAATATGAAAGGCAGGATTTCAGCTGTCAGTTTCCTATTATTTTGCAAGCCAACAGTAATATGCTGGTTACAATTAATGTAGCTTAGTGAAATTAACATATATTTTCAAAAATTGCTAGCCCATCTCACAAATAACAATGGGACTAAAGGAGCCAGAAATAAATGTTGCAACTGTGAGCTGACCTCATTTAAAGTTGTGTTCAATTACATAGTACTTTCACTAATAATAATGCATGTAAAATTTCTAAGATGTAATTTAGAAACAGCTTTAACATTAGAAATATTGCCATGTTGATCAACAGTGATGTGTGGGGAGCTGGGGAGGGTGGCACTGCACAAGTTTTTTTCGATCAGCAAAAACTCTGGTCTGCAGCTTCATCCAAAGGAATGAGGCAATAGATGCAAAAAAAACACCCAATGCCACAGCAATTTTGCCAATATCCAGGAAAAAAACAAAGCCAACCACCACTTGAAACTGAGATTGGAAATGACAATTGCATACGCTGCCCCATCAATCTTGCAGAAGCTTCCTTACTGTGGCTTGTGCCACGTTGGTTGATTGTCCCACAAACTGGTCAAGCAACAGCCTGACGCAATCATACTCAGAAATATAGCATACAAAAAATGCCCCTGAAACCGTCATCATCCTGGTTATATCTGGTCCATCAGCAAGTCAGATCCAGCAGAAGCGCAGTGGTATAAGTCAGGAGGGAGTTGCCCTGGAAGTTCTCAACACTGGATCACATGAGGTCTCATTATATCAGGCCCAAACATGGGCAAGAAAATCACCAACCGGCTCACTGTGGATCCCATGAAGTTTCATGACAGTGGTTAGCACAGTTGCCTCAGGTGACTGTATGGTGTTTGCACATTCTCCCACGTCTGTGTGAGTTTACTCTGGATGCATCAGTTTCCTCCAACAGTCCAAACATGTGCAGGTCAGATGGATTGCTCATGCTAAATTGCCTGTTAACATCCCAACATGTGTAGGTTAAATCATTGCCCTGGGAAATGTATGGGGTTATGGGAATAGGGTGGGAGAGGGGGCCCAGGTAAGCTATGCTATGAGAGAGTTAGTGCAGACTCAATGCACTAAATGGCCTCCATCTGCACTGTAGGGGTTTTATGACAGAGTCCCAACATGGGCAAGAAAACCACCATCTTGTGCTAAACAGGATAGATTTCAACCAGATCTAGCAACTCAAGGCTGGGCATCCATTAGGTGAAGTCCCGAAAGACATCTGCCAGATTGGGCACATGAAGAAACTAACAAGGGGAAAAAAGCCACTACACCTTGTCCTCACTCAACCTGTCACAGACGCATCTCTCCATAACAAGCATAGGTAGGAATGACGACTTCATAGTCATTGCAGAGACAAAACCTCATCCTCAGACTGAGCATACCCTCCATCGCATTGTATAGAGCTACCACCATGCTAAATAGGATAGAAAAATTTTGTAAGGTGTCGGTGACAGTGCTATTAGGTGGCCCTCACATAGCAAAAACTTGCTTACTGATGCTCAGTATAGATTCCATTAGGGCCACTCAGCACCTAACTTGAATACAGCCTTGGTCCAAAAATGGACAAGAGCTGAACTTGGACAGCAGGTGACAATGACTAAGGCAGCACTTGACTGAGTGCGGCATCAAGGAGTCCTGGCAAATTTGGGAATCAGGAGGAAAACTTTCAGGTGGTTGGAGTTATACAATTATTTACTGATTACTTGCTGCACCTGTGTGCTAGCTTTATGTTTCATGCATAAATCCCCCAAGTCCCTTTGTGTTGTAGCTTTCTGCAGCTTTTATCCATTTAAATATTTCGGCTTTCAAAGCAAACAACTTCACTTTTTCACACATTATACTCCATCTGTCAACTTTTTGCCCACTGACTCAGTCTATCAATTTTTTTTGTAAACTGCTTATATCCCTCTCGCAACTTAAATTTGCACAGTAATAGTGGAAAGGTAACTACAGTACATTCACTTCCTTCCTTCAAATCATTAATATATAAACAGTTGCGGTCTCCAGATGGAAAGGTGGTAGGACTGGAGGGTCTCAATGACATTACTGTTACTAGAGAGGCGGTGCTCGACAGATTGGAGGGGCTGATTGTGGACAAGTTCCCAGGACCGGATGGAATGCATCCGAGGGTTCTGAAAGAAATGGCAAAGATGATAGTGGATGCCTTGGTGGTTATTTTCCAAACATCGCTGGATTCCGGGGAAGCGCCGGAAGATTGGAAAACGGCTAATGTTACGCCGTTGTTTAAGAAGGGTGCCAGGCAAAAGGCAGGGAATTATAGGCCGGTTATTTTAACGTCTGTTGTAGGTAAAATGTTAGAATCCATCATCAAGGAGGAAATAGCGAGGCATCTCAAGGGGAATTGCTTGATAGAGTAGACGCGGCACGGTTTCGTTAAGGAGAAGTCATGTCTGACAAATTTACTGGAGTTCTATGAGGATGTGTCTAGGGCAGTGGATAGGGGAGAGCCGGTGGATGTGGTCTTTCTTGATTTTCAGAAGGCGTTTGACAAGATACCTCACAAGAGGTTATTGCAGATCAGGGGACATGGAGTTGGGGGTAGGGTGTTAGCGTGGATAGAGGATTGGTTGTCAAATAGGAGGCAGAGAGTGGGGGTCGATGGGTGCTATTCGGATTGGCGGTTGGTGACTAGTAGAGTACCCCAGGGGTCGGTGCTGGGGCCTCAGCTATTTACCATTTATATAGATGATCTGGAGGAGGGAACCGAGTGTATGGTGTCGAAATTTGCTGATGACACCAAAATTGGTGGAACGGCAAATTGCGCGGAGGGTGTGGAGAGTCTACAGAAGGATCTAGATAGGCTGGGCGAATGGGCCAGGAACTGGCAAATGGAATTTAATATTGGCAAGTGCGAGGTGGTCCACTTTGGTAGGAATAATGGTAGGAAGGATATTACTTACGTGGAGAAAAACTGCAGCAGGCGACAGTGCAGAGGGACCTCGGGGTCCTTGTGCATGAGTCGCAAAAACCCAGCTTGCAGGTGCAACAGGTGGTCAGGAAGGCGAATGGGATGCTGGCCTTCATAGCGAGGGGGATTGAATATAAAAATAGGGAGGTCTTGCTGCAGCTATATAGGGCATTGGTGAGGCCGCAGCTGGAGTACTGTGTGCAGTTTTGGGCGCCGTACTTACGCAACGATATTTTGGCCTTGGAGGGAGTGCAGAGGAGGTTTACATAAGAACATAAGAAATAGGAGCAGGAGTAGGCCATCTAGCCCTTCGAGCCTGCCCCGCCATTCAATAAGATCATGGCTGATCTGTCGTGGCTCAGTTCCACTTTCCCACCCTCTCCCCATAACCCTTAATCCCCCCTCTTATCAAAAACCCATCAACCTGCGTCTTAAAAATATTTAGCGAGGCAGCCTCCACCACTTCAACGGGCAGAGAATTCCAGAGATTCACCACCCTTTGAGTGAAGAAATTCTTCCTCAACTCCGTTCTAAACCGCCCCCCCTTTATCTTGAGGCTGTGCCCCCTAGTCCTACTGTCTTTTTTGAGCGGGAAGAGTCTCTCCAACTCTATCCTATCCATCCCATTCATCATCTTATACGTCTCAATGAGATCTCCCCTCATTCTTCTAAACTCTAACGAGTACAAGCCTAGTTTATTCAGCCTCTCCTCATAGCTCAACCCCCTCAACTCCGGTATCAGCCTAGTCAACCTCCTCTGCACTCCCTCCAAGGCCAAAATATCTTTGCGCAGGTGCGGCGCCCAGAACTGCACACAGTACTCCAGCTGCGGCCTCACCAATGCCCTACACAGCTGCAGCAAGACCTCCCTACTTTCATATTCAATCCCCTTCGCTATGAAGGCCAGCATCCCATTCGCCTTCCTGACCACATGCTGCACGTGCAAGCTGGGTTTTTGCGACTCATGCACAAGGACCCCGAGGTCCCTCTGCACTGTCGCCTGCTGCAGTTTTTCGCCACGTAAGTAATAGTCCTTCCTACCATTATTCCTACCAAAGTGGACCACCTTGCACTTGCCAACATTAAATTCCATTTGCCATTTCCTGGCCCATTTGCCCAGCCTATCTAGATCCTTCTGCAGACTCTCCACACCCTCCGCACAATTTGCCGTTCCCCCAATCTTGGTGTCATCCGCAAATTTCGACACCATACACTCGGTTCCCTCCTCCAGATCATCTATGTAAATGGTAAATAGCTGAGGCCCCAGCACCGACCCCTGGGGCACTCCACTAGTCACCATCCGCCAAACCGAATAGCACCCGTTGACCCCCACTCTCTGCCTCCTATTTGACAACCAATCCTCTATCCACGCTAACACCCTACCCCCAACTCCATGTCCCTCGACCTTCTGCAATAACCTCTTTTGAGGTACTTTGTCAAACGCCTTCTGAAAATCCAGAAAGACCACATCCACCGGCTCTCCTCTATCCACCGCCCTAGACACATCCTCATAGAACTCCAGTAAATTTGTCAGACACAACTTCCCTTTAATGAAACTGTGCTGCGTCTGCTCTATCAAGCAATTCCCTTCAAGATGCCTCGCAATTTCCTCCTTAATGACGGATTCTAACATTTTACCTACCACAGATGTTAAACTAACCGGCCTATAATTCCCTGCCTTTTGCCTGGCACTCTTCTTAAACAACGGCGTAACATTAGCCGTTTTCCAATCCTCCGGCACTTCCCCGGAATCCAGCGACGTCTGGAAAATAACCACCAAGGCATCCACTATCACCTCCGCCATTTCTTTCAGAACCCTCGGATGCATTCCATCCGGTCCTGGGGACTTGTCCACAATCAGCCCCTCCAGTCTGTCGAGCACCACCTCTCTAGTAACAGTAATGTCATTAAGACCCTCCAGTCCTACCACCTTTCCATCACTAACACCCGGCAAATTATTCACGTCCTCCTCCGTGAAGACAGATACAAAAACGTTATTCAATACCTTAGCCATATCCCCATCCCCTACCACTAGGTCCCCTTTCTCATCCTCTAAAGGACCAACGTTCACCCTAGCCAGCCTCTTCCTTTTTATATATTTATAAAAACTCTTGCCATCCTTTTTTATATTAAGCGCTAGCCCAGCTTCATAGTTTCTCCTACCCTTCTTTATCAGCTTCTTTGTCAATCTTTGTTGACATTTAAACCTCTCCCAATCCTCTTCTCGCCCACTACTCTTAGCTACTCTAAATTCCTCCGCTTTTAATTTAACACTTTCCTTCACCTCCTTCGTTATCCACGGCTTATTACCTCTCCTCCTACTGTCCTTTTTGACCATCGGAATACATTTCCGCTGAGCACCAAGATCGATCTCCTTAAAGATCCTCCACTGCTCCTCAGCAGACCCTCCCTCCAACGCGCTCCCCCAGTCAACATTCGCCAATTCTTCTCTCATCCTACCGTACTCCCCTCTATTGATGCCGGAGTTGAGGGGGTTGAGCTATGAGGAGAGGCTGAATAAACTAGGCTTGTACTCGTTAGAGTTTAGAAGAATGAGGGGAGATCTCATTGAGACGTATAAGATGATGAATGGGATGGATAGGATAGAGGTGGAGAGACTCTTCCCGCTCAGAAAGGACAGTAGGACTAGGGGGCACAGCCTCAAGATAAAGGGGGGGCGGTTTAGAACGGAGTTGAGGAGGAACTTCTTCACTCAAAGGGTGGTGAATCTCTGGAATTCTCTGCCCGTTGAAGTGGTGGAGGCTACCTCGCTAAATATTTTTAAGACGCGGGTTGATGGGTTTTTGATAAGAGGGGGGATTAAGGGTTATGGGGATAGGGCGGGAATGTGGAACTGAGCCACGACAGATCAGCCATGATCTTATTGAATGGCGGGGCAGGCTCGAAGGGCTAGATGGTCTACTCCTGCTCCTATTTCTTATGTTCTTATGTTCTTACACGTCACCAATCTGAAAAAGAGCCCTGATTCCTGCCCATTAGCCAATTCTCTATCCATGCCAATATGTTACCTCCAACACCACGGGCTCTTATTTTATGGCTTAACCTTTTGAGGTACCCTGTTGAATGCCTTCTGGGTGTCCAAATACAACCCATTGACTGGTTCCCCTCTGTCTACTCTGGTTGAGACTCTGTCAAGAAAACGCTAATAAATCAGACATGATTTTCCCTAACTCTCTTTGATTAGATTCGGATTTTCCAAATGTGCTATTACTTCCTTAATAACCGATTCTAACATTTTTCCAACAATAGGTGTTAGGCTAATCGGCTATAGTTACCTGCTTTTCGCCTCCCTCCCTTTTTGAATAGGCGTGTCACATTTTCCAATCCTCTTGTATCTCTCCAGAACCCAAGGATTTTGGGAAAATTACATCCACCAGCTCTGTAGCTACTTTAAGGATCCTAGGGTGCAAGCCTTCAGGGCCAAGGAATTTAACTGCCTTCACGCCATTAGTCTATCTAATACTACTGCTCTAGTGATGGTACTTAATTCCTCCCCCGTATTAAAAAGGGATGTGCAAAGTATCTTCCACCACAAAGATTGATGCAAGCTATCTCTAACTCTTCTGCCATTTCCTTGTTCCCCATAACTATCTCCCAAAATTCATTTCCAAGGGGCCTATGTTTATTTTAACCTCTTCCCTTGATACATTTGGCTCTTATTGTCAGTTTTTAATATGCGTCGCTAGTTTGCCTTCATAGTTCATTTTCTATTATCTTTTTTAGTTCTTCTTTGTTGGATTCTGAATTTATTCCAGTCTTTGGGACTATCACTGGTTTTTGCCTCCACAAGCACTTCTCCTTTCAATTTAATACTCTCCTTAACTTCCTTGGTTAGCCATGGTTGGTTTATCCCTCTCGGAATCTTTCCTCCTTACTAAACATACTTTTGCTGAGAATCATGAATTACCTCCTGAAATGCCTATCACTGCTTGCTTACTGTCTTTCCTTCTAATCTATCCATCCAGTCCATTTTAGCCAACACTATCCTCATTTCATTGTAATTCCCTTTAGTTAAGTTAAACTCACTTGTTTCAGACCCAAATTCCTCACACTCAAAATGAATATTAAATTCTATCGTGTTATGATTACTACTGCCTCGTGGATCTTTTACTCTGAGGTCATTTATTAAACCAGCCTCTTTACCCATTACCAGATCTGCAACAGCCTGAACCTTGGTTAGCTCCATTACATATTTGCTCTACGAAACTATTCCTCATGTACTACGAATTTGTCATAGCTACCCTTTCCAACTTGATTAACCCAATCAACAAGATAAAAGTCACCCATTATTATTGCTCTATTCTTTTTACACACTCCTATTATTTGCTGATTTATATACCATTTTCTATAGTGTAGCTACTGTACTATACACTACTCTTACAAATGTCTTCTTTCCCTTGCTTTTTTTTTTACCTCTACGTCATCCATATCTAGATTGTCTCTCACAACTGGCCTCATTTAATCGCTTGTTAAATGTGCTATCCCACCACCTTTCCCTTCCTGTCTTTCCAGAAGGTCAAATATTCCTGGATATTAAGTTCCCAGTTTTGATCTCCTTTTAGCCATGTCTCCCTAAATGGCAAAGTGATCATATCCATTTAACTCGATTTGCACCATCAGTTCATCTACTTTGTTCTGACTGCTTCACACATCAAGATACAAGTGGCAACTAACTTTCATGCTATACAAATGCCTTACAAATGACCATCTCCAACAAAAGCAATCTAAGCAACTTCCCCTAACATTCAGCTCATTTAGCCATCTATTGAGAAGATTTTCAATGTTTTGTGACTATTATACATAATAACAATCATATTAAAATTAACAGAATGCTGTCCAAGTCTCAATGAGAAGTTTAAAAAAATTCAGAGAAACATGTGGTCACAATGTTAGAAGATCAGTACCGTACTACCAATCCTATCTCCTCTCGGCCTCTCAAACACCCTTCTAAAAAAAAAATGGGGAAGAATTTTAGCAGGGGGTGCATGGTCAGTTTTTGATAGATTTGGGCATATTGTCATTGCAGCCACACCCTAAATTTCATGATCTTTTAAGCCAGGTAATTGTATTGAGGTTAAATATCTCAAAGTTAATTTGGAGTAAATCCTTAGTCTATTTGTTTAAAGTTGTAATCACAGCATTAATTTCTGCCTTTCCCATTTCTTGGAAAACTCCTGTTACAGGTCTGACTGTAAAGGCCAGCCACAGATTCATTAAAAGTATCATGTGTGTTTTACATTCCAATCAATTATTAGTGATAATTCCAAAGTGAAATAAATGAATTGTCAGAGCATTGATAATTCTATAGTGGAATGATCAAGCTTGAAAACTACAAAAATCTTTCAACAACAGATCTTGTGTGGAATAATTCTACAGTTCTACTGTTACAAAAAAATCGTTTCTTTGTTTCAGCCCTGATAAACACTGAAAATTACACAGCATTTCAGAAATAAAGTAGTAAATGCTAATAATCTCCATGTGCCAAGAAATCCAACAAAAGTTCTGATGGTTACTGGTACACAATTTCACATAAATGCAATGTCAGGAAGACACTGACAGAACTTGTACTTTGTATTGAAGTTCTAACAATCTCTATGTATGCCAGAACACTGCAGAAGAGTGCTAAAATATTTGCATCCCAGAAAAGTAGTAGTATTTGCGAGACCAAAGATCCACAGGCTGTTAGTTGGAATGGCAGTACAGATACCCACTACCCAGTTATGAGTCAGAAGCAAGTTTCAGAATATAGTACCATGAAATTGGAGCTTACTTTGCTCGTTTCCACAGACGCTTAGCTGAACGCCTAAAGCAGAGAAAACAAAAATTTTTTTTAGAAATAATTGCAACACAATAAATTTCCACAGCTACCACTGTACTTGTTAAAGACTGATCAGTAGGCTTCTTACCCAACACTGTTGGTTAATCTACTGAAAAATGAATGCTGACTTCTTTGAAAGCTACAATGCATAATGAAAGAGTCGAAGTGCATATTTTTCAAATTAAAATGAATTTTTATCAGTATTTAAAAAGATTGTTATACAAATGGAAAAATTCACAAAACATTTGGGATGAATCACCATTAGACACAGTTCAATTACTTTTGACATGACTAAGTTGGTCATCTTCACTCAGTAACTTGAATATTCAATCCTTCCCCAAGGTGCGACACCTAAGCTTTCCCTCAATAAAAATTAGTAGCGACAGCAAATCCTTTGAAGTGTGCTGAAGCATCATGACTCAAACAAAACACCCCAACAGTTATGGACCTGAAATTAATACTTGTACTTCAACAAAAAATTATTAAATGACATTGTAAATCTATAACTTCACAAAACTAACATAAAATGACAGTGATGAAAGCAACCTTCATCATCAGGTCAGAATTATAGTGTATTATAATTGTTCACAGTGATAACTAGGTCAAATGACAGATTCCACACCATTTATTACTAACTACCGTGGAGATGCACAAAATTGAAGGGATCATCTAAACAGTAGATTAGAAAGAAAGCTTTCACTTCTTTGGGCCTGCAGTCAAATCTTCTTGTATGCTCTGGGCAACACAATATAATAAGTAATAATGCATTTGATGGCTGCAAATCAGTGATCCTGAATCTAATTTATCCTGCAAAGACCTTTATTGAAAAGCAAATCTAAGAGGTAAGAATTAGGAATAATATTGCACCTATGTGACAACATTTTTTCAAATAGCTAATGGAAGAAGCATTAGGAAAGGTAACCAACAAATTAATCAAAGAGGTAACTTTGAAGTAAAGTCATAACAAAAGGGAGTCAGAGGTGTTGGAGCACTTAAGGCCCATGGCTGCCATTAATGGGGGTGTAAAGGAAATGGGATATGCACAAGGAGCCACAGTGGGAAAGGGTTATAAAATGATTGTAGGGCTAGAAGAGGTTGCAAAGATGGAGAAGTCAAGGCCAGGAAAAGATTTGAATATAAAGGTTGAAAATATTAACATCTTAACCACTGGTGGACCAGGAGCCAATGCATGTCAGTAAGCAGAGGAACGCTGGGGTAAACAGGACAGCTGCAAATTAGGATACTAGCAACTGAGATTTGGATGAGTTTAAGAGGGTGGAAGAAGGGAAGCCAGCTAGGAAAGCACAGGACTATTCTATATGTTACTGACTTCCTTGCTACATAATAGTTGTGAAACTGAACATCTTTCACTTCAGGGACTGAGGGTTGCTTCGTTGATCATTACTTTGGATGGAGTAGAGGTTTTAATGTTACAGGTACTAAATTGGGACCTTGAACGTGCATGATTACAGACTTAGCCGAGCACCAGAAGAGGCTTTCATATCACCAGCAATTAGCTCAAATCTTGATTCGACAGATCAACGTCTAATCACATCATCTAGTTCTAGAACATGTAGTTGTTTCTGGACAAGGTATTAAATTTAAATACGAGTGGATAGAATTTCTCTTGAATGCCATGTGCAAGTTGAACAATAATTTGCAGGCAGGTTTATTTGTATTGGAAGGGTTGTTCTTGGCACTTTATAAGAAAACAATACAGAATTAGTAACTGTACATTTGTATCTTTTAAAATGTACTTTTAATTAAAGCAAACCAGTTATCACATTAAAATCACAGTTATAGATATTAGAACCTGCCCAATGTCATCAATAAACGCAAAGACTCATCAAACAGCAACACAATTCAATCACGGCTTTACATCAGTTCATGTTTCTTCCATTCTAGTGCACATTAAAGTTCACTTATTTAAGATACACTGCACCAAGACCTGTGGGATGTGTGTGTTAGCCTGTGTTCTATTTCCTACCAAGATACCGCCAACACATCTACTGTTCCAACAGAGGCTCAAACATTCCAGACAACTGCTACACAAATTAAAAATGCCTCCTGCCTAGCTGTGCTCCTGCTCCTAGCTTTTAAGCAAAAACTGAAACAGGAGAATCCATTAAAGAAAGTCATACAATATTGGTCTGAAAAATCAGATGATCTCCTAAAGTATTGCTTCAAGTCAGTGGACTGGTCAATATTTAAAAACTCAGCAACCAACCTGGACAAGTATGTCACTACAATAATTAACTTCATAATAAGTGTATCGAAGACTGTGTGCCAAGGAAGCAAATCCCAGCTGGAAACCATGGATGAACAGGGATATTCATTGCTTGAAGTCTAAGTCTGAGGCGTTCAAGTCAGGTGGCCCTGACCAAAATCAATCTGTGAGGTGGAGAGCATTAATTGGATAGTTTCTTAAGCACTTGTAAAGAGACATCTACTGACAGAGGGAGAGTGGAGTCAGAAGATATACGCCCGTAATGCTATTAATAAACCTGTTCCAAGAATGGCTCTTGTTTCCTCCTCATCAACTGGCTATCAGGAGTCTAACATCTTGATACTGCAAGCTTTCAGAGAGTAAAAAGGGGCAAGATCAGAGCTTTCTCTTGCAGTCTACTCTTTTATATAAAACAGAGCTAGATTCAAAGGAAGAAAAACAGAAAGCAGCATAGTGAAATAAAGAAAGGTAAGGGATGAAGACGCTATCCATATATAGAAGTGCCCTGTGGATTGATGCATTTCATTCAATAGACCATTTTGTACCAGTCTCATCTCACCTGTGGTATCTGAGCTCTCCATCTCAAAGTACGGAGAACAAAGGGACCAAGCTCTTCCCCAATGGTTAAGATATATTTGTATTTATATAGGAACAGGAAGTGATTATTCAGCCTGTCGAGCCTGCTCCACCATTCAATAAATCATGGCTGATCTACTTCGCTCTGCCCCCTCCCCCCCACCTTAACCCCTGATGCCTGTATCAAAAATTCTATAACTCATGAATAAATTTAATGACCTAGCCGCCACTGTTTTCTGCAAAGAGAATTCCACAGACAAACTGACCCTCAAAAAAAAAAATTCTCCTCATCTTAGTCCTAAAAGAGATGGCTCTTATTCTTAAACATGCCCCCTAGTTCTAGTCTACCCCACAAGTGGAATCATTCTATCCTATCAAGTCTCCTCAGGATCTTGTATGTTTCACTAAGATCACTTCTCATTCTTCTGAACTCCAATAGGTATAGGGTCAATCTATTCAGCTTTGCTTCACAAGATAAACCCCTCACCTCAGGAATAAACTGAATGGAGTTTCTCTACACTGCTTTTAACTCAATTGTATCGCATGCCCAGTGCTCCAGCTATGGTTGCACCACTACAGAAAGCTTGTTGAATTTCATATTGTGTTGCTTATTGTCTTTCCAGCTAGTCAGGCACTGTCAGAGGTAGAAATAAGCAATTTCAGTGATGGGACAGATATGGGATCAGAAGCTCATCATGGAATCAAATGTGACACTAAGGTGGCAACTGCACGTAGAAGTATCGTTGAGTCTTCACTATATTTAGTTGAAGTAAATTTCTACGAATCCAATACAATAGACAAGTACTATGATAATTTAAGAGCATATGAACAAGAGTAGACCATTTAGCCCCAAAGGTCTATTCTGCCATCCAATGAAATTCTGGCTGATCTGCAATCTAACTTCATACCAACTTACCTTTGCCCATAGCTCTTAGTACCCCTGGACAACCAAGATTTATTAATCTTAGGTTTAAAATTATATTTCCAAGAGAACACTCTCTGGAAATTTACTTCGGCTAAATATTGGTTGAGTCTTCGCATTCTTTTCAGACCATACCAGGAACCTGAGCCAATGACTCAAGACAGCTGCCACCTTCATGTCACATTTGATTCCAAGATGAGCTTCTGATCCCATATACATCCCATTAGTGAAACTGCCCACTTCCACCTCTGATACTGCCTGATTAGTAAGTAAGCAAGCAATGGAATGTAAAAGTCAGCAAGTTTTCTGTTTACATCCCTTTGCGTGTAAAAGTATTTGCTAATTTCACTAATCAATAGCCTGACACTAATTTTTAAAGATCTCCTTTATTCCCCAACAGTAGAAACAGGTATTCTATCTATCCAATCAATGTCCCGTGATCCCTTGAAAATTTTGATCAAAACACCATAATCTTCTAACGCCAGGAACTGGTACTCGAGTTTGTGTAATTTCCCCTTGTAATTTAATCCTTGGAGCTATTCTGGATTCCATCCAAGAATAATATATACTTCCTAAGGTTTGGTGTCCAGGAATGGACAAACCGAGGCTTTGTACAGCAGAAGTTGGATTTTTACCTCCTCCTATTAAAATCAAGGCCAGCATGGAGACTTTTTGAGCATTTTCTATGCCTGCTCATAACATTAATGATATAGTACCTGGACCACCAAATCTCTTTGGACCTGCACTGTTTCAATCAGGAAGTACCTTTGTGGGTTAAGTGAATGACCTTCTATTTTCCAAAACGAAATCCATTCGCCAGAGATTTGCCAATTCACATAATCTAACTGTCTAAGCAATATTATACTCCCATCAACATTGCTTACACTGCCACTGATCTTTGTCATTGGCAAATTTTGGAAATGTGGCTTTGTATCCCATCAACTTATTAAATACTTTGGAGGAAGGTGCTGAAGCAGTTGGGCGCCCTCAGCTTCTACTTTTGATTATTAAATCAGGGGAGAGCACGAACACAGTCCCCCACTACCACAAATTTTGCAGCTGAGTGTCCCGCATCTGGGGACATCGCAGATGTCAGCACACCGAAAGTGCAATGGGCGAGCCTTATCCTGGGCAAACTACCTATCTGATCATGGTTTCACCCTGCCAGGTAAGGGTGCCCTCAGCATACATGTGGAAACTAATATTGCTCTCTAATTATGTAATTAAGGAATAGCATGTACATGACAAGTAGGAGGGACCAAGAACAGATTACCCAGAAGTCTATGGGAGCAGGAACAGAAACTACTGCCAGTGGTATCCAGGCAAAAATTTTTGATTTGATTTATTGCCACATGTAAGGGCATAGTGAAAAGTATTGTTTCTTGCGCGCTATACAAAGCATACTGTTCATAGAGAAGGAAACGAGGGAGTGCATAATTATTGTTACAGTCATAACTAAGTGTAGAGCAAGATCAACTTAATGCAAGGTAGGTCCATTCAAAAGTCTGGTGGCAGCACGGAAGAAGCTGTTCTCGAGTTGGTTGGTATGTGACTTTAGACTTTTGTATCTTTTTCCCCGACAGAAGGGAGTCTGTCTGGGGTCCTTAATTATGCTGGCTGCTTTGCTGAGGCAGCAGGAAGGGTAGACAGAGTCAATGGATGGGAGGCTGGTTTGCATGATGGATTGGGCTACATTTTTGTAGTTTCTTGCGGTCTTGGGCAAAGCAGGAGTCATACCAAGCTGTGATGCAACCAGAAATAATGCTTTCTATGGTGCATCTATAAAAGTTGGGGAGACTTGTAGCAGACTTGACAAATTTCCTTAGCCTTCTGAGAAAGTACAGGCATTGGTGAGCTTTCTTAACTGCAGTGTTGACATGGGGTGGGGGGGGGGGGGGGAAACCAAATGAGATTGATTGAATAGACCCAGGCGAGTCCAATCTCACCCAGCCAAAAAGCAGCAGGAAAGCATTGGAGAATGGTGCAGTCAGCCTCACTGAAGTCTGCCAACAGAACTAGGAGTGATGGCATACCATTGCCAGTCACGCAATGTCACTTTGGATTCTGATACTTTGGCAGGAGCAAATATGATTTGAGGAATTCAAACAGTTCTGGAAAAGGCATAGATTTGGGAGGTGACAGCACATTAAAGGACTTTGGAGAAGGGGCAATAGTTTGGAAGAATGGGGGGGATGGTGTTATTTTGAGGAAAGGGATGACTATGGCAGATTTGAAGACTGGGGAGAGTTACATCAGGAAGGACTTTTTCTACAAAGGACAATTAAATCTGAAACTTAGTCCCTTAAAAGTCTGCTGGGTAAAGTAAAATTTGAGAGATTTGTTAGATAAGGATAGCAAAAGAAACTAAATAGGCAATTGAAGTTGAGGCACAGATCAGGCATGCTGTAGCCGAGTTATGGAAGAGGTTTGAGGGGCTGAATGATCTATTCTTATTTCTATTTTTTTTAATTCATTTTGGGACATGGCCATCGCTGGCTGGCCAGCATTTATTGCCCTTCCCCAATTGCTTTTGAAGGGCAGTTAAGAGTCAACCACATTGCTGTGGCTCTGGAGTCACACGTAGGCTAGACCAGGTAAGAACTGCACATGCCCTCCCCTAAAAGGACTTTAATGAACCAGATAGGTTTTTCAGACAATTGAGAATGGTTTCATGGTCATCAGTAGTTTCTCAATTCCAGATTTTTTTTATTGAATTCAAATTCCACAATTTGCTGTGGCAGGATTCGAATCCAGGTCCCCAGAACATTAGCTAAATTTTTGGATTAATACTCTAGCGATAATACCACTAGGCCATCATTCCCTTCCTTAAAGCAGCTGCATTTTTTGTAGCAGCAGTAATTGAAGTACCTTTAATGATTCTTAAAGAACATCCCCAACGAAAACTACATATTTAGACTACTTATTCTTTCTTGATTAAGCAGTACTATTTTTGCCCACCACTAGAGGAAATCTGACTATGCATATTATATAGGAGAGCCAATGGACATTATCTACTTGAATTTCCAAAAGGCCTTGACAAGGTGCCACAGAGGGCTGCCGAATAAGATAAGAGCCCGTTGTGTTACAGACAAGGTGCTAGCATGGATAGAAGATTGCTGACTGGCAGAAGGCAGAGTGGGGATAAAGGGGCCCTTTTCAGGATAGCAGCTGATGACTCTTATCTTATTCAGCAGCCCTCTATGTGGCACCTTGTCAAAGGCCTTTTGGAAATTCAAACAGATAATGTCCGTTGGCTCTCCTATGTAATACACATAGTCAGATTTCCTCTAGTGGTGGGCAAAAATAGTATTTTTAAAATCTAGAAAGAATAAGTAGTCTAAATATGTAGTTTTCTTTGGGGATGTTCTTCTAGAATCATTAAAGGTACTTCAATTACTGTTGCTACAAAAAATGCAGCTGCTTTAAGTGTTGGGACCACAACTTTTCTCTTTTATATATAAATGATCTAGATAAAGGAACTGAGGGCACTGTGGCTAAGTTTGCAGATGATACTAAGTCTGGTGGAGGGACAGATAGTAATGAGGGGGCAGGGAGGCTGCAGAAGGATTTGGACAGGTCACGAGTGGGTGAAGAACTGACAGATGGGAAAGTTTGAGGTTATGCACTTTGGTTGGAATAATAGAGACGTAGACTATTTTCCAAGTCGGAAAATAATTTAGAAATCATTCAGAAAAGGGACTTGGGATTCCTAGTTCAGAACGTTCTTATGGTTAACCTGCAGGTTGAGCTGGTAGTTAGGAAGGTAAACGCAATGTTAGCATTCATGTCAAGGGGCCTAGAACTTAAAAGCAGGGATGCATTGATAAGGCTTTATAAAGCTCTGGTCAGACTACATTTGGAATGAGAGCAATTTCGAACCCAATATTGAAGGATGTGCTGGCCTTGTAGAGGGTCCAGAGAAGGTTCATGAGAATGATCCTAAGGAATGAAAGGCTTGATGTATAAAGGAGCGTTTGAGAAATCTTGGGTCTGTGCTTGGGAGTATAGAAAGATGAGGGGCAATCTCATTGAAACATACAAAATACTGAAAGGCCTGGGTAGATTGGACATGGAGATGATGATTCCATTAGGAGAGACTAGGATCCGAGAGCACTGCCTCAGAGTAAAAAGGGACGACTCCTTAGAACTGAGATGGGGGGGGGAATTTCTTCAGCCAGCAGGCAGTGAACCTGTGGGATTCACTGCCACAAAGCCTGTGGAGACCAGGTCATTAAGTGTATTTGAGAGATGGATATGGGTTCCAGGAAAAAGCAGGAGAATGGGGTTCAGAAACATATCAGCCATGAAAAGACTCAATAGGCCAAATGGCCAAATTCTGCTTCTGTATCTTAAAACTTGCACAAGGGTGGTACCATTACAATGTGCTCCTGCAACCAACTGATATTTTTAAAAACTCTTCCAATTAATTTGGCCAATTCAATTTAGGATACATTCAAGTAAAACCTACAATTTACAATGTTGATTCTGGACTAATAGTTTATAGTCACCTAATTTTGCTAAATTAAGTGAAATGTTATTCATTTCCAAAGAGGCTATAAAACTTTCTTAAACTTCTTGTTTATTTCTTTAGATATGAGAAAATTAATTTTAATCTTCATATTTTCATTGCACATATTACATTTTCCAAAGTTGGAAAGTTGCATTGAACAATACATGCTCCTGTTGTTGCAGTTCTGCTTTATGAGCTTCCCTTCGTAAAATTAGTTTAAGTGCCAAAGACATTTTAGAAACTGCAATGTTACTTGCCCACACAAACAAATCAAAACATCTGCAATTTGAGTTTCAATTTCATGCTTTCCTTTAATCTAATGGGACATATCCCATCCAGATGAGATAAGATTGGAGAAAGCTTGAATGGGGAGCAAACGCTGGCACGGACTGGTTGGGCCGAATAACCTGTTTCTATGTTTTATATCCTGTATAAATTTTGTCGAAGAGGAAGTCCATTTTTAAAAACTGTTCCGAGGATGAATTTTACCAGACAGACCAGATGTGTTCAGACTCAATTGACCAAAAGCATTTCGTACCCAAGCAGCAGGAAACACAATAATTGAAAGTTTAACGCAGCATTACAGGCATATTAAACATCCCCTAAAAATACTTTGAATCACTGATTCTCACTGCAACTACAGGAATTTAAAGCTCAGGCCAAATGTCATTGAAATGTTATAATATGCAACAAAAATGGAACTTCTCAACTGACTTCTCTTCGTGATAATTAATTAAACATAGGTAGCAAAGAACTGTGTATTTTTAAAGCAAATAGGCCTCCAGAATGTAAAACTACGTCGTTTCTGCATACCACACGCATCAATATCCCTCTGCTTTTCTACACAGAAAGTGTGATAACATACAACGAAAATTTCTGAACCAACCAAATAAAGCAGCTTAGTAGGCAATTTCTCATTTTGGCACGCAACATCGATCAATATCCTTATGAGAAAATAAACCAAAATGTTAAGTATTTTACAAATTTATACGAAGTACTGGTATCCGCACTCCCATAAAAAATTCCAAGGAAAAATGCATTAATGAGTAGAATTTTCCTAATGGTACATTTTCACTATAGTCAATGATTGAAATAAAGCAATTTTCACTTTGCACCACTACTAAGCTGGTAGAGTGAATGTCTCATCCAATTACTATCTGTCCTTGATTCAGAGACAGCCTAGAGGATGCAATCTCACTGAACAAAGAATGTTACAGCACAGGAACAAGCCCTTCGGCCCTCCAAGCCTTCACTGACTATGCTGCCCGACGTAACTAAAACCCCCTACTCTTCCAGGGAGCCTTTCCCTCTATTCCCATCCTATTCATGTACTTGTCAAGACACCCTTTAAAAGTCATACTGTACCCATTTCCACTATGAGTTCCAGGCACCCACTACTCTGTAAAAAATCTGCCTCGTATATCTCCTCTAAACCTTGCCCCTTGCACCTTAAACTTATGCCCCCTAGTGATTGAGTCTTCCACACTGGGAAAAAGCTTCTGACCATGTCCACTCTGTCCATATCTCTCAATCTTGTAGATTTCTATCACGTCTCCCCTCAACCTCCGTCGCTCCAGTGAGAACAAACCAAGTTTCTTCAACTTCTCCTCATAGCTGACATCCTCTATATCAGGCAACATCGTGGTAAATCTTTTCTGTATCCTCTCCAAAGCCTCCACATCCTTCTGGTAGTGTGGCAACCAGAACTGAACACTATATTCCAAATGTGGCCTAATTAAAGGTTCTATAAAGTTGCAACATCACTTGCCAATTTTTAAACAATTTTTAAACTGCCCAATGAAGGTAAGCATGCCATATGCCTTCTTGATTACCTTCTCCACCTGCAGTGACCTGTGTACCTGTACACCCAGATCCCTTTGCCTATCAATATTCTTCAGGCTTCTGCCATTTACTGTACATTTCCTATCTGAATTAGACCTTCCAAAATGCATTCTCTCATATTTGCCTGCATTAAACTCCAAACTGCTTCAGTGTGACACTGTATCAGAGTCCAAACCTAGCGCAGAATCAGCCAGATTCCTGAATCATTTCACAGAATTCGCTGGACTTCCTGGACAGCCTACATTCCCTTAATTTATGTTCTGGGCATCACTCATTCCAGTGCTCAAAACACTTAAATATTTAATTACCTCTGCAAGTATCAAAACAAATAGAGTTCACTCTTCATCTGGACAGTCAATTTCTAGCTGGGGATAGGTGATGACATTGAATCAAGATGAAATGGAGCTTGCTGTCTGAGTTCAAGCTAGTAGCGGCGGAGTACATGCGCTCTTAAGTTAGCGGCGTGATTTTCAACATCAAATGTTTACTGCCATAACGAATTCAGAAGGAAAATTAGTACTTGAACATACATTGTTCAAGTTTCAAAACAGAAGGCAGATATATTAAACCTCACTTACTTTCAGAGAGCCTCATGCAAAGAAAAAAAAATGCAACTACATCCTGCAGTTGAAAAACACATTGGTTTCCTTTCTCTTTGGTAAAAGATACGCAAAGAAACAAGTTGACTATTCGGCCTTTTGAGCCAGTTCTGTCATTCAATTGGATCTGTATCTCAAATCCATCTACCCTCGAGTGTTTCGATAAGATTCTACACAATTACCTAACAAAAGTCTGACAACCTCAAGTTTTGAAATTTTCAGCTGACCCAACCTCAAAAACCTTCTAGGAGAAGAGTATACCTGACTCTCTCAATACTTTGCGTGATGAAGCAGTTTCTCACATCACAACTGAATGGCCTAGCTTATATTTTACATCCTGTCCCCTTTCGTTCTGGACTTTCCCCACAGACAAATTGTTTACCTCTATCTAATTTCTTCAATCAATTTGAACACCTCAGTGAGATCAATGGAATCATGAGATCATCATTCCCTTGAGTACAAGAGAATACAAAAACTTAGTTTATTGTCCTCACAATTTGATGCCGGCATTACTTTTGTGAATTTGCACTGCATCTCACCAAATCCAATACATCAGTCCAGCAGCGCAATGTCAAGAACAGGACACAGTACTCAAAATGAGGTCAAACCAAGCTTCATATCTACCCATCCGTTGCATCCCATCACACATGATAAAGGTCAACATTCCATGAGTCTTTAAAATTACTACACGGTGTACACATAGACACATACATATTCGAGTCTGCCGTACAACGACCAGACTTGCACAAGCACACAAATAAAATCAAATACCAGGGCCTGTCCAACAGCACTCTGACGCAGTCAAGAGCTGCGATTGCCATTCTTTTACCTAAAATGTCAATTTAGGGGCATGAGAGCAGCATCCCGATGTACCAAGGATACCTTCCCTCACCACTTCCCAGAAGATTACCCAAGTCCATGTTCAAATCTAACGACACCTCAATACTGGCCCCAAAACCTCCAGAAATAAACTTCAAACACAAAATGTAAATCAAAAGTCAGCGACTTTATCTACAGTTCTACTAACATCATCACTAACTGTTGGTCAACTGAGGGGAATGTAATGCCCTTATACTAACGGACGTTTATAAAGTTGACACTTCACACACAATAATTTTTCAAATTTAAACAGTCAAAAATTAAGGTATAGCCTCAAAAATGTTCTTCCTCTGTTAAAGCTTCTATTTAGTCACACCCTAAATTGTACCAATTTATTCTGAGATTCAATGGGCTCAGGATAGGTGTGGCAGGGGAATGAGCAGTAAAATAATGTAGGTCACTAACCAAAAGTGTAGTAGTCCTCATTTTTTGAGTGAAGTTCTCCTCCACATACCAACTTTCCCACCCTCCTCCCCTCTGGATCTTGATCTGGACTGAGGAAGGGCTTCTGTTTGAGATTTCTGTGTTTCAATTCTGTTTGAAAAACACAATAAAAAACATGTAACAGGGCAATTTCACCTTCCAAATACAAAAAATGGGTAACTTTTCTTAATGTGGCACATACAGGGAAACCAAGGAAAGTGCCTTTATTATCAAGATAATTAACAAGTCTGGATCCCACTGATATAAAAAGCACAAACTGGGACATTTACATAACATAGAGGTTAAGAGATCCAAGTAATGGGATGATGTAACATGCTCTTAAAGGACAGGCAATCTAAAACCTACTGGGTTTCACTGCCCTTAGGTTACGTTCATGGCATAGGGAAATCGGAGTCCATAAAGTGAGAATTATACCTTGAGTAATTTACCGATATAAAAGGCTTAATTACTTCAACATAGTAGATAAGATCGGGTTTAAATACATGGCACATTCTACTTAAAATAGCAAACCAGAAAATCAAAAGCCAGAATGACATTTACAGCTTCAAGTAATTCAATAATTGGTCATTTCTTTTTAAACAGATAGTCACTTAATATCATGCCATAGCTCCCTCAGTTACTAACTCATGCTTCAATGGGTTCATGGCCAGCATCCCACTGTCCACTCCCGAAAGCGTTGACTGACTCAGCTAATCCATCTTTGAAACATCCGTCATGTGATGGGACTGTGCTTTTAAGGAATGTATTTTGATCATGATTCTCTGCAGAATGTTTTGTTGGCACCTTGTTGTCTGTAGCTGGTGTCCTTTATTGTTACTGAAGCAGTACAATTTATATCATGTTGATTTTAATCTGAAGTAATGCCGTGTTCTGTGGTCCCTAGGATTGCTGAGTGAAGTTTGATTGTGGGTGATTGACAAGTCATTTCATGTGGCTAGGGACAGCTATTTTTCAGAGCATTTCAGTTTTTAGTTTCATTTTTCAGTAGTAGTTTGAAGCTGAGAGAGACAGCAGTGTTTTCCCCCTCTCTGGAGTTGTAGTTTCTGCTGTCTGTATGTCAGTTTTTAGAAGTTGCCAGAGATCAAGTTCACCTCTCTGCAGTTTGGCTGCTTGGACATGCTTCTCAGAAAACTGCTGACTTGGATGTTACATAGGTGTTACAATGCTGAAAATCCAGTGTCAGATGAGCATACTTTTTCTGTGCCAAGTCTGAAGGAGGGTGCATTTCTGTGTGATGTGTTCAACTTGGAATAAGAGAGATAGCTAGCTGTTAGGAATTATACTGTGTCATGTTTAAGTCTTATAAAAGTTATGCTAATTTGTTATATTTTAATGGTATTCTTAAACTTTGTTTGATAAAAGCTTTCCAGTGAGTCACTTGAATCATACTGGTTTACCAATGCCAAAATCAAATATAAAACTTATGGTTGATACTAACTTCACAAAAGACTTAGAGCCTTTGGCCTGGGTCTGAACACTTCACTTCTACAACCATCCATCAAGCTCTCGCTCTTCCAACTGCAACCACAAGTGTGACACATTTCATCCACAACCCACACACGCCACCATCCCCGCCACAGAGTCTGGCCATTATATAAAGTTGTGTGACAAGATGCTGGGCTAACATCCAATGAATCTGGCTCAGTCTTATCTTTCCATCTCACCAAAGTAGAGGTCCTTCCACTTGAAGCAGAATGCAGTCTTGTCAGGAAACTAAAATCATTCATGGAAGATTTATAAAACTGAATCTATTTTGGGAAAGTTAGTTTTTTGGTAAATCTGGATGCAAACAAGGCTCATGACTTTCAAAATGTTTAAGATTTCAAAGCTCTTAAAACAACTTGCTCAAGCAATTTGCAAGAAACAATCTGTGACAGAATATTGAGAAACTTTTGAAACAGTAGTTTGATACAACGTATCCAAATTGCGCTACTACTTTGCTTGCAAATAATTCATAGAATCTCCACACTACAGGTGGCTATTTGGCCCACAGAGTTTTAAAGTTTATTTATTAGTATCACAAGTAGGCTTACAGCCACATTGCAATAAAGTTACCGAAATTCCCCTCGTCACCACATTCTGGCATACACTAAAGAAGCTAGCATGGCTTATGCACCTAACCAGCATGTCTTTTGGACTGTGGGAGGAAACCCGTGCAGACACAGGGACACAGGCTGTGACCCAGGCTGGGAATTGAACCCGGGACTCTGGCACTGAGAGGCAACAGTGCTAACCATTGTGCACCATGCTACCCACAGTCTGCACCTGTAACAATCTTACCCAAGCCCTATCCTCAAAACTACATGTTTTTACCCTGCTAATCCCCCTGACATTAAGGGACAATTTTTGAAGCATGGCCAATCCACCTAAATCGCACATCTCTGAATTGAGGAAGGAAGCCAAAACACCCAGAAAAAACCCACACCGACATGGGGCAAATGTGCAAACTTCACACACAATCACCCAAGTCTGGAACTGAACCCAGATTCCAGGCACTGCAAAGCAGCAGTGCTAACCACTGCGCCACCAATTAGCATAGGCTCTTAAGAACTGCATGCTGGGAAAACAAGGACGACAGCTTTTAGTCTTCAGTATCTCAAGCTCATTACACAGTTGGAAATGCAGCCATGTCAATTTGAGATCAAACTTCAATAGCAATATGATGTATTAAACAAACTTGATTTGGATTAATACTGGAAGAATCATTTTGAAGAGCATTTTTCTTAAGAAAGCATTTTGTTATTGACAACAAATACGCTGAAAAAGTGAATTTTGTTTACTGATCTGGCATTTACTCAATGACAAAATACAACTTCATACGTTGGGTTAAGTCACAGAATTGGTTTAATTTGTGAAAGAAACATGCAATGTCTCTGTAGCAGGGAATACAGAAATTTCTGCTTTGAGACTATTAAAACAAAGATTAATTTAAAATGGGGACGACAGTATGCCTTAAATATAATCAAAAGCATCACAATGTGCCTCATACCTTATACAAAAGTATTGCCTGTTTAAGTGCACACATTTTTTTTAAACAAGTATTGTAGATTTAAATTGTATTCTTGTATTTACTTGCAAGCTTTGGCCAACAAGCATTTACCCCTCCAGCATAATGGGAAATAAGCTTAGACAGGCTGCATTCTTTTGGAACAATGAAGCATACAGCATATACGCTATCAGGGGCATTCCAGGCAGCTACAAGCTTCCATTTTTTGAAAATGAATAGAAGGATTCAGCTTCTAGTTACAATGAATAGACATATTCAGCCTCCACTGATAAGGGGACAGAAAACAGACAAGAAAGATGACTCCCTTCTCATTCCCGGGAATGCAGGTGTTAGGAGAGATCCTTGAACCTACCGGATTTGCGTAGATAAGTAGGCAATGAGGAGAGGGGGTGGGAGACGAAGAACCTCTGGGTTTGGTTGACCAATTAATTCCTAATTCTGCTGGAAGGGAGAATGCTATTGGTCAAAGAAAATAAAGTGTACAAATATTATTGCTCCGTCCAGCTTGGATAACAGGTTGGGTGGGAGGATCTAATCTTCAGAAATGTATATCGGCTTGTTTATTTGCTGTTCATCAGAGAGAAGCTGGAATCCTCTGACTCTGTCCCAATACGTACTGGTAAAATAAAGATTCTTATTTAGCTGCATATTGTCTTTCACAAGTCTTTGTCAGCTGAAATCAGCTGAAAAAAAGACTCCCCTCCCCTTCTCACCCCCCTCTTCGAGATACACCCCAAGAAAATCCTCTTAGTCACTTTCTTACCAATGCACTGAATATTGAAATTGCAAAATGCTCTAGTGGACCGAAATTCAACCACTGCTGTCAAATTTCATCAAATCAACAGGAAGTCATTCTATATTTGCAAGCAAAGTGGAGAAGGACCCCAAAATGTTGATCTATAGCACAGAAGGACTGAGTTATGAGAGAAGACATTAGAAACTTAGATTCTTCAGCTTTGAAAGGAAGCAACTGAAAGGGATCATCAGCAAGATTATACAATATAGTGAACTGTAAAAGGAAGGTCAAATTAGCAGACTAACTGTGGTTAAATTGACAAATGGCAGATGACAAAGTGAAGATGGTCCAAATTTGTTCTTCACACATTAATCAATACTCGTGGACTTTTAGGTTAAGGAGTGGAGGAAAAAAGTGAATATTAAGGAATAGTGTTATGATACTGTGCCTTTAGCAAATGTATGTGAGCCATATTCTTGCGCAGGATCTGTTGTCAATTTATGCACTCAGAGCCCCCCTGTCTACTGGCATCCTATACTGTCGCTGCAGCAGCATAATTGCATCTAATGTCGAGAACATCTAATGTTGGCTTTAATCTGAATTAATGCAATTCTGCCATTTTCCCCTGGGGATTTTGCAGAGTGCGGCTTGGATTGGGACGATTGGCAAGTATGGTCACATAACGGGGAAACTGGGCTTACACAGAAAATTCAAGCTTGGGTGCTGCTTTTGAAATTGAGAGCAGCATATTTCTTTTCCCCTCTGTGGACTTGGAGACTGGAATCTGCCAGGAGATAAGTTTCTTTCTTGGAGATTCTGCTATTTGAGAGTGGATCTCTGAAAATTGATGTCTGGATCTCTGACCAGAAGCAGTAAAAAGCTAAAAATCTAGCATCACATAAGCATCTTTGATTTCTGTGGTTAACAGGTTCTATAGAAATGTCTATGGGATATTGCTACAAATTTAAACAATAGAGATAGCTAGCTGTTAAGAATTATACTTTGCCATGTCCAACTATTTTAATTGGTAAAAGTTATACCATTTTTGTTATATTCTAACTGTGTTAGATAAAGTTTGTTTTGATAACTCCAGGTATGTTTCAAGTGATTCACTAGGAAGGTTTTAAATACCTTATACTTATACTACCTAATGCCAAAATCAAATGTAAAAGTCAGGTCTGGGTTAACTTCACAAAATACCTTGGAGTTTATGGTCTGGGCCTTAACAATGGTTAGATGAGGTGATAGAAGATTATAGCTTTCTTTTAGATAAATGAACTGCATCAAGTCACCTTCATTACATTGTTAGAAACGTGAGGTATAATAAGGTTGCTAGACTTTGGGACTGTCTCTTTAATTGAGGTTAAAATAAAAGGAGGCAGGTGAGTTACTCAGATCTGCCTCAACAGGACTGTTGACTGACTGGTACAGATTAAAAGGAGGGCCAGATTGTTTGCTGGAAAGAAAGTACAAGGTGGAAATAATGGCAGACTTATCTGTGCTTGTAAAATACCAGGAAGGTTTTAGAATGACAGACATGCTATGAACTGCCAATTCAATTCAAGATTAAAAAAAGAGAGCTGAGGTCTTAAGGATAACTAGTCAGCATTTCCACATGGATGGAAAACCCATGTGGTTCACTTAATCATGAATATAGGCATTGAGTACGGCGGGGTTTCTAACACACCCCTGGAAACTCTCAGATGTTGGTAATGTTTCAGGATCCAGGAGAGTGGTAGCAGCAGGTCGAAAGTATGCTTCACTGCAGGAATGCAGTGGGAGCTCAAGCAGCTTGACACCATTCAGGATAATGCAGTCCACTGATTCAATGTTTGTGGAAGGAATGTCATTCTCTTCACTATTAATGCACAGTGGTGGCAGTGTACACCATCTACAAGATGATGGCAGGAACTCACCAAGGCTACTTTGACAACACCCCCCAAACTCTCAACAGTTCCTATCTAGAAGGGCAAGAACAGCAGACACATGGGAACGCCACCAGGAAATTCTTCTCCAAGCCACTCACCATCCTGACTTGGAAATATATCGGTGTTCCTTCACTGTCACTGTGTCAAAATCCTGGAACTCCCTCACTAAGCACCACATGGACTGCAGCGGTTCAACGCGGCAGCACACCACCACCTTCATTAGGGCAATTAGGGATGGGTGATAAATGCAGGCCTAGCTAGTGTTACCCACATCCTATGAACAAACTTTTAAAAAAGCTCATGCTCCAATTAAAATAATAAATTGGTGAAGACTGGAGACAAAGCTGGAAGGTTTACCTGGCTTGAGCTGGGGGAAAAATTTCAGTGCCAAAGACAGTTCTGGATAAATGTTACTAAGCTGGGAAAGGACAGAAATGCAGCTAAACCCTTGGGAGCAAAGAACCACTGAAATAGTTCAGGGGAAAAAAAAAATCAAATAACTATTAAAGGGGCACTAAATCACATTCGTGTAGTTTTTGGGTTGGGTTAAATTTCACATTATAGAACAGAACTTCCCCCTTTAAGTTGGCTATAAAAATAGTGTCTAATCAAGTGCTCATCACCTTCTTATTAGAAGGAAAGTCTTAACACATGAAATTTTCTCATGCCATGCTTTCAGTTATCAACTGCAAGTTACTGATCACTTCAGATTGTAATAACATGCCTCTGTCATTTGATCTTCTAAGGTTTGCTTTGCATATACTCCATTTCATGCACAACTACCCCCCTTACCTACATCCTAGATTTTAACAAGTGGCATTTGTCTACCGTACCTCTTTGCACTCAAGTACAATGACATCATGTGCTATGTCATAGTTTATAACTCCATTTGGATTTCTAAAGACTGCACTTAAATAGGGAATGAATCCTATGACCATAGTTGCCTCAAGACTTTAAACTTGAGGTTTTGGGTTTCAGACAAAACTAATACAGTATTCACTGCTAAATAATAGGCTTTCCTTGGTTTTAATAACCTTTCTATCACTGGATTGGGACAAATGAACATAGAACAGGGGTAGGAATACACCATTCAGCCTTTGAACCTGCTCCACCTTTCAATAAGATCAAGGCAGATCTCGTTGTCGTGTCAGCTCCACTCTCCTGTTTGCCCCAAAACCCTTGACTCCTTTATTGGTCAAAAATCTAACAGCTTTGAAAGAATTTAAAGATCCATCACAGACTAACAAGTCAAAAATTCTCATCTGCGTCTTAAAAGGGAGACCTCTTACTCAAACTATGTAACCCACAACAGAATGCATCTTCTGGATATTCACCCTTCAATCCCTTGCAGATCTCAATTGTTTCTGTAAGGTCACCTCTCATTTTTCTAAACTCCAATGGGTATGGATTCAACATATTCAACCTCTCTTCATGAGACGACCCCTACATCCAGGAATGAGTCAAGTCAACCTTCTCTGAACTGCTTCCAAAATTATTATATCTTTTTACAAGACTTAAACTGTACACAGTACTCCAGATGTGGTCTCCATCAGGCCCAGTGCAGCTGCAGTAAACCTTTCCTTTTATATTCCCTTTCTTTTGCAATAAATATGAACGCTGAATTTGTCTCCTAATTTCTTGCTGTACCTGCATACTAACTTTGTGATCCAAATACCAGCATATCTTGATCTTTCTGCATGTACTGAGTTCATTTAAACAGCATGCTTTTCTATTCTTCCTGCCAAAATGGACAAGTTCACATTGATCCATTTTATATTCCATCTGCCAAATGTTTGCCCATTTACTTAACTTGTCTATATGCCTTCGCTGACATTCTACATCCAACGGGCAGCTTATTTTTCTACCTATTTTGGTGTCATGACAAGTTTAGCTACAAGATATTCAGTCCCTTCAATCAAGTCATATATAGAGATTGTAAAAATTTGACGGATTAGCAACTGAACCCAATGGCACTCCACAAGGTACAGCTTGCCAATCCAAAGATGACCCACTATTCTCTGTTTCCAGTTAATCAACCAATCTTTTATCCATTGTAATACTACAGCCTACATTTTGTGCTCTTATCTTGTGTAGTAATCTTTGATGTGGCACCTTGTCAAATGCCTCTTGGAAATCAAAGTACACCGATTCCCACTGATTCCCTTTTATCCATCTTGGAAGTCAGTCTCAAAACATAAGAACATCAGAACATAAGAAATAGGAGCAGGAGTAGGCCATCTAGCCCTTCGAGCCTGCCCCGCCATTCAATAAGATCATGGCTGATCTGTCGTGGCTCAGTTCCACTTTCCCACCCTCTCCCCACAACCCTTAATCCCCTCTCTTATCAAAAACCCATCAACCCACGTCTTAAAAATATTTAGCGAGGCAGCCTCCACCACTTCAACGGGCAGAGAATTCCAGAGATTCACCACCCTTTGAGTGAAGAAGTTCCTCCTCAACTCCGTTCTAAACCGCCCCCCCTTTTATCTTGAGGCTGTGCCCCCTAGTCCTACTGTCTTTTTTGAGCGGGAAGAGTCTCTCCACCTCTATCCTATCCATCCCATTCATCATCTTATACATCTCAATGAGATCTCCCCTCATTCTTCTAAACTCTAACGAGTACAAGCCTAGTTTATTCAGCCTCTCCTCATAGCTCAACCCCCTCAACTCCGGTATCAGCCTAGTAAACCTCCTCTGCACTCCCTCTAAGGCCAAAATATCTTTGCGCAGGTGCGGCGCCCAAAACTGCACACAGTACTCCAGCTGCGGCCTCACCAATGCCCTATACAGCTGCAGCAAGACCTCCCTACTTTTATATTCAATCCCCCTGCTATGAAGGCCAGCATCCCATTCACCTTCCTGACCACCTGCAAGCTGGGTTTTTGCAACTCATGCACAAGGACCCCGAGGTCCCTCTGCACCGTCGCCTGCTGCAGTTTTTCGCCCCGTAAGTAATAGTCCTTCCTACCATTATTCCTACCAAAGTGGACCACCTCACACTTGCCAACATTAAATTCCATTTGCCATTTCCTGGCCCATTCGCCCAGCCTATCTAGATCCTTCTGCAGACTCTCCACACCCTCCGCAACTCTTAGATGAGTGAAACACAATTTCTCTTTCAATTAGCTGTTAGTTCTGCCTGATCTTGTGATTTTCTAAGCACCATGCCATAATAATGAACTCCAGCACTTTCCCTATAACAGATCTTCGGTTTATAGTTTCCTGCTTCCCCCTTTTCTTGAATAAAGATTTTAAATTAACTGTTTTCTAAACACTGGGACCATTCCAGAATCTAAAAAATTTTGGGAGATAATAACAATGTATCTACTATCTCTGTCACCACTTCTTTTAACACTGGAGGATACAGACCACCTGGTCCTGGGGATCTGAGGTCTGAGGGTTTCCCTAGCACTTTTCTCCTGGTGATCCTGATTGTTTTAAATTCATCCTTCCCCATCATCTCCTGGTTAAGTATCTTTGGGAAGTTTTCTAAGTCATCTAATGTAAAGACAAAAAATAGCTGTTCAAAGCCTCTAACATTTCTATTTTCCATCAATTCCCCAGACACACTCTTTAGAGGACCAACACTAGTTTTAATTACTCTTTTCTAATTCAAAGACTTGTAAAAACACTACCTTTTTATATTAGTTGCTAGATTAAATACGCTTCTTTCTGCCTCTATCATCTTTAGTCATTCTTTACTGATTTTAAAATCTGTCCAATCCTCTGACCTACCACCAATCTCAGCAGATTTGTACAGTGCATTTAATACTATCCTTAACTTTTTATTTGCCACAGATAATGAAATTTCTCAAAAAGCCTTTGTTTCTCACACAGACAATTCTTTGCTAGGAGTTAAAGTTCTGCTTAAAGGAACACACAAACATCCAACAATCATAAGTACAAGGGCAGTCTTCCCACATATCAAAGACAATTAATCCTTCAATGCTTCTTATTTAACAGACTCAAGGTTGGAAGGCAGTGTTAGGAAACACTAGAATTCTTTATTCTGCTCACATGGTCACAAGTGCAGCCTGGGTGATGTTACCTGTTGCTTCATTGGACATTAAGTCCCATAAACTCTAGGATCAGGCTTCTCAACAAGACAGGCCTCAACTTAAATCAGTGATAATACAAAACAGACAAGAAACTTGTAGGGTTTTTAGGCTTTCCTACTTTTTGCCTAGTTTCAATTACATTTTTGAAAACCAAAATTTGACCTAAGTGCAACTAAGTTCACATCTAAAAATTGGAAAGACTAGCACTAAATACAAGGCATGTGAAAAGGGGGAGTGAAAGCAAAACTACATCAAAGAATAAGAATGCACGAACAAGTGAGAAACAGTGAAAAGTATCAGCAAGGTTGATTATAAGGAGACAGTGAGTAACCAAGTGTAGCAATGCAATTTAAATACATCAGGTCCCTGATTGGAAAACAGACTACAACCTAGTACAATAAATACTGATTCCAGTCAAGTACTTGAAGGAAAAAAGCAGCCAGATTCTGTTTCAGGTAATGACCAAAAAGTTTCAAACTGGGCACTGAAAGAATTTAGATTGCCCGATTGACCTTTTCTCAACTCGACATTCCTAGGTTTAAAGATCAGTGATCCTATAACCTAATGCTGCCACTCCCAAAGTCAAAACTGCAATAGATACCAGTCTTTAGTTGTATATTGTACTTTGAAACTGGGCAAATAAAGCATTTTATTTTAACTTTTTACTTTCTAAAGCCAACATTTCAGAACAATATTTTTCCATTAATAATTCATATTTCCAACGTGAAGCAGAGTTATGGAATTATTGTTTGTTCAGGCTGGAGCCAATTAAAAGGATTGTAGTGGTTTTTGAGCTAAATGGTTATAAATCTAATGTGTTTTTTTTAAAAGAAGCAATACCTTGCCCTTTGTTGTTAATAGAGAAGGAACTTTCAGCCAAGTACTTAGTAAATTCAGAACATTCAAAACTTTTTCTACATGCAAAATATTAACCTCAGGAAAAGTCCAACAATGAACTCTCTCATTAGTATAAAATATCTCAAGTTGCGTCACCCTACCACTTAATCCTTCTGGCTAATTTCAAACAAAAACACCGCAATACAGGCTGAAGAAATTAAATGACAAAACATTGGGTGGCAAATAATGCTTTAAGAATATAGACTTCCACAGGTTCTGAGGGCTGCACAGCTACTTTGCATTCTGTACCCCACCCCCATTTCTTAGCATGCAAAGAGATGCTTCCTGTTATTTCTTTTGGACAGGTTTAGGCAATTTGTGCCTATTTTTGTGCATACATACCTGATTGCATCACCATCATGATAATTATGATTTAATTGCATGGTTAAAAAACTACTGCAGTAATCAAACAATTGATTAGTATATCAGATATAAGAACATAAGAAATAGGAGCAGGAGTAGGCCAACTAGCCCTTCGAGCCTGCCCCGCCATTCAATAAGATCATGGCTGATCTGTCGTGGCTCAGTTCCACTTCCCCGCCCTCTCCCCATAACCCTTAATCCCCTCTCTCATTAAAAACCCATCAACCCGCGTCTTAAAAATATTTAGCGAGGTAGCCTCCACCACTTCAACGCGCAGAGAATTCCAGAGATTCACCACCCTTTGAGTGAAGAAGTTCCTCCTCAACTCTGTTCTAAACCGCCCCCCCCTTTATCTTGAGGCTGTGCCCCCTAGTCCTACTATCCTTTCTGAGCGGGAAGAGTCTCTCCACCTCTATCCTATCCATCCCATTCATCATCTTATACGTCTCAATGAGATCACCCCTCATTCTTCTAAACTCTAACGAGTACAAGCCTAATTTATTCAGCCTCTCCTCATAGCTCAACCCCCTCAACTCCGGCATCAGCCTAGTAAACCTCCTCTGCACTCCCTCCAAGGCCAAAATATCCTTGCGTAAGTACGGCGCCCAAAACTGCACACAGTACTCCAGCTGCAGCCTCACCAATGCCCTACACAGCCGCAGCAAGACCTCCCTACTTTTATATTCAATCCCCCTCGCGATGAAGGCCAGCATCCCATTCGCCTTCCTGACCACCTGCTGCACCTGCAAGCTGGGTTTTTGCGACTCATGCACAAGGACCCCGAGGTCCCTCTGCACCGTCGCCTGCTGCAGTTTTTCTCCACATAAGTAATAATCCTTCCTACCATTCTTCCTACCAAAGTGGACCACCTCGCACTTGCCAACATTAAATTCCACTTGCCAGTTCCTGGCCCATTCGCCCAGCCTATCTAGATCCTTCTGTAGACTCTCCCCACCCTCCGCACAATTTGCCTTTCCACCAATTTTGGTGTCATCAGCAAATTTCGACACCCTACACTCGGTTCCCTCCTCCAGATCATCTATGTAAATGGTAAATAGCTGAGGCCCCAGCACCGACCCCTGGGGCACTCCACTAGTCTCCATCCGCCAATCCGAATAGCACCCATTGACCCCCACTCTCTGCCTCCTATTTGACAACCAGTCCTCTATCCACGCTAACACCCTACCCCAACTCCATGCCCCCTTACCTTCTGCAATAACCTCTTGTGAGGTACCTTGTCAAACGCCTTCTGAAAATCCAGAAAGACCACATCCACCGACTCTCCTCTATCCACCGCCCTAGACACATCCTCATAGAACTCCAGTAAATTTGTCAGACACGACTTCCCTTTAACAAAACCGTGCTGCGTCTGCTCTATCAAGCAGTTCCCCTCAAGATGCCTCGCTATTTCCTCCTTGATGACGGATTCTAACATTTTACCTACAACAGACATTAAACTAACAGGCCTATAATTCCCCGCCTT
This sequence comes from Carcharhinus amblyrhynchos, assembly GCF_965287045.1. NCBI lineage: Eukaryota > Metazoa > Chordata > Chondrichthyes > Carcharhiniformes > Carcharhinidae > Carcharhinus > Carcharhinus amblyrhynchos. The sequence goes on along the minus strand of NC_137344.1, from coordinate 41,051,951 downwards.
TTGCCTGGCACCCTTCTTAAACAACGGCGTAACATTAGCCGTTTTCCAATCTTCCGGCACTTCCCCGGAATCCAGCGACGTCTGGAAAATAACCACCAAGGCATCCACTATCACCTCCGCCATTTCTTTCAGGACCCTCGGATGCATTCCATCCGGTCCTGGGGACTTGTCCACAATCAGCCCCTCCAGTCTGTCGAGCACCACCTCTCTAGTAACAGTAATGTCATCGAGACCCTCCAGTCCTACCACCTTATTTCGGACATTAAACCGACAATAGCATAATTTGCATTCAAATGCACGATCTTACACCGTCATATCCCAGGGATAGTGCAGGACAAAGGTTAGAAAATACTTCAAACAAATTTCACTTCCACAACAATATTGCCAGTCACCTGTGGGACAGCAGTAAATAACTTGGATGCATAGAAATGTAGTATTTAGTTACAAGATTGACATTTTACATGGTTTCGTTAACTGTTTCACAGCAGTTTAAGCAACAGCATTTTACATAATGCTGTTGAGTTAAAAATGGCAAACTTACCCATCTTTCTAGGGTGTTTACCACAAGACGCAGTTGATGCCAAAACATTGCATTTATTCAAGGGCTGGCTGGATATAGCATTTGGGGTGAATCTGATCAAAGGTTATGGGGAAAAAGCAGAATTAGGCTATTGAGTTGGGTCATCGGTCATAATCGTAATGAATGGCAGAGAAAGCTCAAAGGGCCAAATGGCCTCCCCTTGCTCCTGTTTTCTATGTTTCTATGTTTGACAGGAGAAGGCCAATGATTAAAAATCCAAGCATGACCTGGGAGTTCTGGCATATGGAGCACTCGTTAGCACACATGGCATGTCCCACTTTATCCAAGTTTTTCAGAAGCCATTACAGGGAACCTGTATGGTGGTGGTATGCAACCCAACCACAAGACCTGTGGTGGCAGGTGACTGGGTATGCTGAGAAGTAAAAGAGGAAGTTCCAGGCAGCAAAAGCTGGCTTTCTGTAGACGGAGTTCTGGTGAAGTCCCAAGAGCCACTGGATAGGTTTGTGCATTTCTGGCTGAAGGGAAGTCCTGGGAAGCCAAGTCCGAGGCAGTAGATCGGCAGGGCTTGATGCTACTGAGAGGGTTAAAGCTCAGGAAGGTCTGCGAGCCCTATTCGTTTGATACAGCTGAGGTCATTGGAGCTCGATAAAATCCAAGGGTAGCACAGCAGTGAAGTTAGCTGTCCGCTAAAGAATTGAAATTGCGCCAGTCACTAGACACTGGAGCGCAGCTTCGTGAAAGGCGTGGAATGCAGTCTCAGGAGAAAAGACTGAATCATTGGGAGATGAACAATCATTGAGGAAGTCCAAAACGGAGCAGCTTTTGAGGGAATTCAGAGGTCTGAGTTGAAATCCTTCGAAGGAGACAGCTTTTTAACGAGACCGTAACTCAGTGGACACTGACACATGGGTGGATTTCTGAGAAATCATGGGATTTCTCTTGGTCACAGCTGCCATTTAATGTGAAGTGTAGTGTGTTAAACCACAGCTTGCCAGTTAATTCATTTTTAATTACCTCCTGTTAATTTTGAATATTAAAGTTAAAGAGTGCTTTGTCAATAATTTTATTTTTCCAACTTCCTAGGGTAATATTTATTTTGTTTAAAATCATGGAAAATTGTGACTTTGTCGTCTTGGTAAGATTTCAAACTTTAAACAAAACATTACAGGTACCGAACCAGGTCAGAGTTCAGTTGTTAGTTAGGATAGGGGCAAATTTTACAGACAACCATTTTTTTAATTTCTAAGAATTATTCTTGCAATCACTAAGGGATGGACCTTGGTCCAAAACCCACAGGAAAACAGTCAGGCTATTTACTAAATTTAAAGTAATTAGGCCTTGTGATTTTTTAGTGTCAGTTTTTGCCAGTAAAGACTTTAGTGGACGACATAAATAGAATGCATTTGTTGGCAGGAACTGCACTGCAGCACTCAAGAATGAAAGGTCTTAAGATGGCACTTTTTGTTCAGAATACTCACCAATTTCAAACCAGGCAGAATTGAGAAGCTTTTTTGTATGTTTATTATAAACTCTTTTACTGTTTCTTTTACTGTTTTCTTCTGCGCAGATTCATAGAAAATAGGCTGAAGAGGGGACTCAGCAGCATACACTTTCTACAGCTGCCAGGCTGGGAATACCAAACTACTGCAACACACGGATGTCATGCCTTTAGTTAGGTTTTCTACTGTCTGCCCACCTGGAGGTTCAACGTCCAATTTTTCATGTCAGTAGACAAAATGCCCAAGTGCACACAGCATATCAGATTTTAACAAGCTGAGCAACTAAAACCTCAAATCACCTTCAGAACAAACTTAAAATGGAGATCATGCCCGAGGGGGCTCATTTCTACAATGCGATTATTACTGGGTTGGCACATTTTGTGTACATATCAGCAAGTATCCACTTAAAGAACAAAAACATATTGAATACCATATTAAGTTTTCATTAGCTGCAAAACCAAAGAAAGAAATACCTCAGGCACAAGACCTCTGAAGGCAGTTTTGTCTCGAGAACTGTTGACAGCACAGTTGCCCCACTACTCATGGAAAGCATGCTGTAATTTTCTGAAGCAGTCATAACCACAATGCATAACTATCAGGTGGGCCGCACATATCTATGGGGAATTAACAATCTTGTACTCCCCCCATCTCCCAGCCCATAACTTCAAAAACACACCAAATCCTTTTCTCTTTCTGATCTGTAATATTCTGCACCCTTGTATCCTCTACTATGGCCTGATCTGATGTGGCTATGCCGGCGTTGGACTGGGGTAAACAGTAGAACAGTACCGTTGTGTTTATACTCTGCCTGGCACTAATCATGCAGGAAAAAGTCAATGTAGTCGAGGAGAATACTGAGATACAGGCTTTTAGACTAGACGGCATTGAGGTACATAAGGAAGAGGTGTTAGCAATTCTTGAGAAAATGAAAATAGATAAGTCCCCTGGGCCGGATGGGATTTACCCTAGGATTCTCTGGGAGGTTAGGGAGGAGATTGCAGAGCCTTAGGCTTTGATCTTCATGTCGTCATTAGCTACAGGTATAGTGCCGGAAGACTGGAGGATAGCAAATGTTGTCCCCTTGTTCAAGAAAGGTAGTAGAGACCATCCTGGGAATTATAGACCGGTGAGCCTTACTTCTGTTGTGGGCAAAGTTTTGGAATGAATTATAAGGGATAGGATTTATAATCATCTAGAGAAAAATAAATTGAATGGGGATAGTCAACACGGTTTTGTGAAGGGTAGGTCGTGCCTCACAAACCTTATTGAGTTTTTTGAAAAGGTGACCAAAGAGGACGATAAGGGTAAGGCAGTTGACGTGGTGTATACGGATTTTAGCAAAGCGTTTGATAAGGTTCCCCATGGTAGGCTACTGCAGAAAATGCAGATGCATGGGATTAAGGGTGATTTAGCAGTTTGGTTCAGGAATTGGCTAGCTGATAGAAGAAGAGGGTGGTGGTTGATGGGAAATATTCAACCTGGAATTCAGTTACAAGTGGTGTACCTCGGGGATCTGTTCTGGGGCCACTGTTGTTTGTCCTTTTTATAAATGACTTAGAAGAGGGTGTAGAAGGGTGGGTTAGTAAATTTGCTGACGACAAAGTCGAAGGAGTTGTAGACAGCGAAGATGGAATCTACAGTTTGCAGAGGGACATAGATAAGCTACAGAGCTGGACTGAGAGGTGGCAAACGGAGTTTAATATGGAAAAGTGTGAGGCGATTCACTTTGGTAAGAGTAACAGGAGTACAGAATATAGGGCTAATGGAAGGATTCTTAGTAGTGTCAACGAGCAGAGAGATCTCAGTGTACGTGTGCATAGATCCCTGAAAGTTGGCACCCACGTTGATAAGGTTGTTAAGAAGGCGTATGGTGTGTTAGTGTTTATTGGTAGAGGGATTGAATTTCGGAGCCATGAAGTCACGTTGCAACTGTACAAAACTCTGGTGCGGCCGCACTCGGAGTATTGCATACAGTTCTGGTCGCCGCATTATAAGAGAGATATGGAGGCGTTGGAAATGGTGCAGGGGAGGTTTACCAGGATGTTGACCAGGATGTTGCCTGGTATGGTGGGAAGGTCTTATGAGGAAAGGCTGAGGGACTTGAGGTTATTTTTGTTAGAAAGAAGAAGGTTAAGAGGTGACCTAATTGAGGTGACAAGATGATCAGAGGGTTAGATAGGGTGGACAGTGAGAGCCTTTTTCCTCGGATGGAGATGGCTAACACGAGGGGACATAGCTTTAAATTAAGGGGTGGTAGTTATAGGACAGATGTCAGAGGTAGGTTCTTTACACAGAGGGTAGTAAGGGTGTGGAATGCCCTGCCTGCAGCAGTTGTGGACTCGCCAACTTTAAGGGCGTTCAAATGGTCAGTGGATAGGCACATGGATAACATTGGAATAGTTTAGGTTAGATGGTCATTAGATTATTGCGCTGACCAGTGGAACCATCGAGGGCCAAAGGGCCTGTACTGCGCTGTAATGTTCTAATCAAGTCCCAACTTTCCCAAAACGCTAGCTGCTTAAAGCCTGTCTTTACTAAACTGCACTTGCCTCCCAACACAGTCTTTACTCGTCTATCAGTTCTCTGCTTAGCAATCTTGAAATTTAAAATCTTTGTCTTTGCCTTTAGATCCAACTGTAGTCTCTGCCCATCTAATATTTTCAGCCATGTTGTGCTCACATTCCCAAAACGCTCAATTCATTTGATTCTTAACCAAGAGGTTTACACACCTCTTTTACCCTTCCACTGGTGACAATACCAGTCATATGCTGGTCAGCTTTCCAACTGTCCTTCCTTAAAGTCTAATCAAAACCTTGTTGTTTAAACAACATTTTGGCATTCCTTCTATTTTCTCCTTTCTTGGCAAGGCTTTAACAAGTACAAAGGTACTTCAGGGTGTAACAGCATCACAGGCCCAAATTTTCATGATTCTAAAGCTGCCATATTACTTTCCTCTGGCATTCCGTTAGTGTGCTTTTCTTTTTAAAACAATATAAACAACTTCAATGTTCAAGTTACAAAGAGATTGAATCAGGTCACCATTTGAGCAATCCACCTTCAAAAAGGAAGGTGTTATATCTGGACTTAAATAAGATGAATTGCAACATCCATGAATGCGAGCAACACGACAAAAGCTGGCTTAAATATTTTCCTTCAAGTCAATAAATGAATGGGTTTCATGCTTGTTGCATAGATCATGAAGATTCCGAATGCTATCAGCTGCTCTCAGATAGGATGGTGATAAGGAGCTTTAAAATTAACCAGTGTTTTATGGGGGAGGGGTTCTGCTTCTTGCCGCTATAAGCATGTAGGCGCCAAGATTAGACTTAGTTTGGCTTGTGTGGTTAACAGAATGGCAACACGTCACGGTCACTTAGTCAAAGTACAAAGAGCATTTAGTGCTTATGTAACTACATCTGTGCAAGGAAGCAATGACTCTAGGATAAGCTACAAGAAAGCTGGCACTAAAACCTGAAATCCAGTTTCGTAAGTGAAAAATGGATGATGAAGAAAGTGAAGATACCACATATGATAACTTTCAAAATTTCCACTGCAATATGCAACATTTTTAGTTCCCAAATCCGATTTCTGGTCAATGCAGAGCTAGCAAAGTAACGACTGTGCACTGTCATTGGCCTCTACAGCTGAGCTAAAGGAGGGAAACAAATTGGCCTTTCTTCCTGCAACCGATTGCTGTCCAGCCAGCCCTGCCAGAAAGTGCACCGCGGACAAGGACAGAATTAGGCTTCAATGATTTTCTTCAGTCAGGTAATCAAGGATCATTTGTTTTTAGGCTCAGAAGCATAGTCAACAACGTGCCTGAGGACAATGAACTCTGTGGAACTCTGCCATCAACTGAAGAGAAAAACGTTGAGAATTTTTTTAAAAAGATGCAAATGCACATTTAACCATTTTTGATACATTTAGAATACAGTAAATACATAACATGAGGGGGGAGGTAGGCCACTTGACCCCTTGACTCTGCACTGCCAGTTTCATGGCAGATCTAATTACAATCTCAACTCCACATTCTCATCTAACCCAATGACCTTTCACCCCTTTACTTACCAAGAATCTATTGACCTCTGCCTTAAACATATTCAAACTCCGCTTTCACCACCTTTGAGAAAGGGGTGCCAAATACTACCCTCAGAAAATCTGTATTCTCATCTGTCTTAAATGGGCACCAGCATACTTTTAAATATTGACTACTAGTTCTAGATTCTGTGAATCAAGAGGAAACATCCTTTCCACATCTACCGTGACAAGATCCTGATCCTTCTCAGGATCCTTAATGTTTCAATCAAGTTCTCTCTTATGCGTGTAAACTCCAGCTGACACAAGCCTAGCCTATCCAACCTGTCTGCATGAGACAACCCATCCATCCTAGGTATTGGTCAATAAACCTTCTCTGAACCGCTCCCAACACATTCACATCCTTCATTAAATAAGAACACCAATACAGTACTCCAGAAGTGGGTCTCAACAATGCCATGTATAACTGTAGCGTAACCCCTCTACTTTTGTATTCAATCACTTCACAACAAATGATAACATTCTATTATTGGCTTTCCTAATTACTTGCTGTACCACTTGCTGCTATAACATGGTGGTTTGGGCCTTGATCAGCAGCAGGCTTGTGTGTAATATCAATCTATAACTTCATGGGCCACCATCTCCCTCACTCTTCCATTACCATCAAGCCAAGCCAGGGGAGCAACTCAACTCTATTGCATAGTTCAGGAGGGAATGCCAGGAGCAGCAGCAGGCATACCTGAAAATAATGTGTCAGCCTGGTAAAGCTAAAGCACAGGACTATTTCCATGCCAAACAGCAGAAGCAGGATGGGTTAGACAGACCTAAGAGACCCAACAATTAACAGGTTAGATCTAAACTCTACAGTGCTGCCATACCCAGTAGTAAACGACGATGGAACATTAAACTATTGGTCGAGAAGCTTTCACAAATATCCCCATCCTCAGTGATCGGGGGAGACCAGGACATCAACCAAGCACGAAAGACATGCATATTTGGAAATCACAGGTTGAACTTTCAAAACTATTTTTCTATCATGTTTCCAATAATAACTATATATTAGTCACTAAATATGCTATTTCTTGGAACTACAACCTTGCCTACAATCAAAGTCATCGAATCATAAACAATTCAATACTATACCACTGCAAGTCACAGACTGACAAGAAAGTCAATTCCACACAAGGATCATTCAGAGCACAAATCTGTTACATCATAGCAGATAGTTAGAAAGGTCTCCCAGGGTCAAAATTAAAAGGGCTAAAGGGTGTCATATGCTGAGAAAGACATCAGAGTAACATGTCTAAAATACCAGGGGTCATTTTATCTTCCTGTTGGGATGCCAGGAATAACTGTAGCTAATGAGACAGCATTTAACCCATTCACCAACCTGATGAGTTTTTGCAAATGGAGGCAAGTTCTTAAGTGGCAGTGGGCCTATTTACCCTATGCATAAAGTTTATACTTCCTAGAAATGTGTTTTATTGAAATCTGTGGTATATCTGCATTGCAGTATTTGAATCAAAGGATTACAACAATGAATTTTTTTAAAGTGGGTGCATAATACCCAAAAACAAAAAGACAGTTGCTTTCCTGACCCCCTCATTTTAAATTCTTAGTCTCTTTTGTCACAAGGAAGGAATATACAAAGAGTAAGCAGACATAAGCTTGATTCATTGTCTAGAAACAAGTTGTATATGAAAGACTAGTCTTCAATCCTACTGTTCAGTACCATTTTAAGCACAATCCTCCCCCACCAGATTTTTAAAGCACTTCATTTATAAATATATACCAAGCATCATGAAAGGAAAACAATGCTATATAAAGATTGATTACAGAGAACAGTGATACAAGAAACTACAAAACTAAAAAGTTGACCTATTGATTTTTGTAGCATGCAGCATAGTACATCAGTGCATGGATTACAGACAAGATGCAAAAGACTATAATTAATCTCTTGGGAGCAGAAGATGTAGTTTCCAACAAATCAATGCCCCATAAAATATCAAATGCACATTTACTCTGCGCAAAAATGTCTACTTGTACAACATTCAGAAAGTACAATTCAGTCCAATGTTTAAATTAAAAATGTTAAGTTAATTGAGTGCCAAAATCATTGGTTTATATTGTGAGTTTGATTGTTCAAAATATTAGACCTACAAAAGCAATTTTTATATTAAGCATTTTTAAAAAGTTACTATTTCTTCAACAATCTCCAAGTAATTATTTCAAATAGTGTGCAGGATTCATGCATCAATATCGCTCAACAAGTATGACAGCTGGCTACGGTTTTAATAAAAGTAAAAGTACTGCAGATGTCGGAATCCGAAATAAAAACAGAAAATGCTGGAAAACCTCAACAGATCTGACAACGTCTGTGAAGAGGTAACATTTCAAATCTGGATGACTAAGAGTTGGCTACGGTTGATTGGTAAATAAACTAGAAGGCATGACAGGAAATAAACAGACATTTAAAGAAATTATTCAAAATGTTCAACAAAAACGCATTTAAAAAAATCAGCAAGAAATATCTATTCCAGACATACTAGGGAAATTGAGGACAGCCCTCTATTGTTGAAAGATAGTAGTAAACCTAAGGATTTGAGTTTTGAAAGTCAGCAAAAGACAACCAAAAACTTGATAAAAAGGAATAAAACAGAATGAGAGTAAGCTAGCCAGTATTATAAGAACAGGTAAGAGCTTTCATCAGGTATAGATAACAAAACAGCTTAAGTAAACTTTGATGCCTTAGCACCAGAGACAGCAGGAAATATGAGGAAACAGGAAACAAATACGTTGTGTCTGGTATTCACAGTAGAAAACAAATTACATACCAGAAACAAAGGATCAGCAATGGACCAAAAAGACCAAGAACCAAAGTTAGTTTGTTTTAGCAGAGAAAAAGTATTCCAGAAGCTGAATGACCAAAAACTGGCAAACCTGCAGAATATGATAGTCAACATCCTGGGGTTCTAAAAGAATTTGCAAAAATAGTGGCTATGATTTTCCAAAATTCCCTAGATTTTGAACAACCCAGCACATGTCAAGTTAGCAAATGCAGCGCAGCTAAGTCAGGAAAGGGCAGGTCCTGTGCCACAATGGGTAACATCCCAGTCTCTGATCCAGAAGTTTGAACCCCATTCCATGACTTGATGACCAAGGAAGGTCTTACTGAAGTCTTAATGCACATAGAAAATAACAGTACGGTCACAGTCAACAGGAAAATAATGCACAACAAATTTTAAGTTTTTTTTCAGGATGTAACTAATAGGATAGATTTTGGATTTGACAAAGTGACACACAAAGGGTTTTAGTAGTAAAATAAGGGTTGGTGAATAGACAAGAAGAGTGTAGGAATAAATGGGTAACTTTCAAATTGGCAAGCTGTGGAGTGCTACATGCATCAGTTTTGGGATCTCAGCTCTCTATAATTTAATGCATCCATGCTTGCTGAAAGCAAAAGGAATGAGGAGGACGTGAAGAGGCGGGAAAAGAAATATAGATATATTGAGTGAGGGACTATGTGGCAGATGGAGCATAATGTGAGAAACGCATTAGGTTAATCCACTTTTGCTAGACAATACAAAAGCAGAATTTGTTTTCAAGGATGAAGTTTGTAAAAGTTGATGTTCACAGAGACTTGGGTATACTCTTACACAGAATTCCAAGTTAGCATGCAGGTACAACAAGCAATTAACAAATGGCATGTTGGCCTGTACAGTGTGCAGATTAAGATAGAACAACTAGGACGAGCTACAACTGCATAGGGCTTTGGTGAGACTAAGTCCTGAGTAACCCATGCAGTTTTGGTAACCACATCTGGGGAAGGGTATACTTGCCTTGGAAGCAATCCAACGAAGGATCACTGGATTAATTTATGGGATGAGAGGTTTGTTCTTTGAGTAAAATGGGTCCAAAGCTCTAATGAGTTAAGAACAAGGGATGATCTCATCATACAAGGTTCTACAGGAGTTCTACATGGTAGACAGAAATTATTTCTGCTGGCTGGGCAATCTAGAATATGAGAGCACAGCCTCAGGGTACTGAGTCTATCAATTAGACTACAGTGAGCAGAAATTTCTCCATTTGGAAGCTACCAGATATTCCAGGTTAGGATGGATACTTTTTTGATTTCCAAGGGAAGCATGGAAAAGTAAAGAGGGTGAAAAGTAGAACTGGCGTGCAAGATCAGCCATGATCATAATTAACAGCAAATTGATGCTTACCCCTGCTCCTATTTCTTAATAATGAGATGTTTTTGGAAAAAGTATCTAAATTAAATTTGAAGTTTAAAGTCTATATTAGTCACAAGTAAGGTTTACATTAACATGGCAATGAAGTTACTGACCCTAATCAACACAGTCTGGCACTTGCACCTAACCTCACGTCTTTTCAGAACGTGGGAGGAAACCGGAGTACCACACAGATAAACTCCACACAGTGACCCAAGCCAGGAACTGAACCCAGGTCTCTGGTGCTGAGGCAGCAGTGCTAATCACTATGCTACCGTGCCACCCACTTTGAGCATTCTTCTATGAAATTCAGTTTAAAATAAAAAGGGAAACAAATTGATGCAGGTCACCAATGTAGTGTCAAGAGGCCACTGGAAATCCAAAATCAGGATCAAATCTTAGCAAGTCAATTATTAACCTACTGTAGCTACAGAAGCAAACAAAGGCAAATCTGACATGTTGATACTGGAGGCCTATTACTCTTCATTTGGTATTTAACCAAATGCAGCATTTTACTGGGTTTATGTTATGGGCTGGTTTCTGGGCTTTTCACTAATTCTGTTGACTGAGTCTGCCTAGAATACTTCCAAAATGAATTCAAGCTTTTGATGCTGAATGAGACACAGGAAGTTACCTCACCCAGCAGTGTGGGGATAACCCATAATAGTTTGTTCTTCCAACTATGACACAAGTACCTAACAGCACAATTAAATCTAAACTGCCTTTAAACTCTTAAAACAATGAATTTCTTAAAAATAGAAAAAGCAGAGCAAGTCAATTAGATTCTGCAGAGAAAGTACAAACACAGTCTGGGGTGTTAGCCTTTACAAGAACTTGATTTATTTCTTGTGTTCCAGTTAAATAATCCTCATACAACGATAGTAAAAGATGGGAAACAGCATGCAAAAAGACTCAAAATTTGGAATTGCTGATTGACTTAAGGTTACAAAATTAATTTTAACATGCCTTCTGCATCCTGTGCTGCTAGTTAACTCTCATGTTGATTATTCTAAATGTTGTGCACCTCTGTAGGCCTGCAAAGTACTTAATACTGTTTGCAAGTATAGACAGGAAGGCAAAAACAGTGAAGTAGAGGTCAACTAATTCCATCAACGATTAAGAGTCAACAGCAAAATCTCATTACTTGATCTCCAAAAACTGTAAATCATAACTGCAATGCCTCAGCAAAAAAATCCCTTCCAATCATGTGGCATCCACAGAAGGTAACCAATTTAAGATTCTATCAAAGTCCAAGTACTCAAACAGATAAGCCCAGACCAAGTTAACAGATGACTGAATATATGAACTCCTACTGGGAACGCTAATGATCACTATCTTCACAAGTGCACTGTGTGCGCATCTTTGAGCGAAAACTATTGCTGGATAGATAAGCAACGCAGCTGAATGGCCAAACATACCATTTCAACAAGGAAATGATGCTCAGCAATGAGCACAGTGCAAGCACAACGAAGGGCAGGTAAAAGTCAAAGTGGCATTTGGCTCACAAATGAACATACAACACAATGTCTTCTCCTTCCTAGAGTTATTGGCCCATAATTTCCCAGTTCTCCGCACTTAGGGGCTACCCCAATGATGCATTCACTGGGGAATCTGTCTAGGAAGTTTCCATGTAAGGATTTACCGTGGCAATTGTCCAGAAGTGCTAACTTCCCCTGGACAACTGCACAGGACTGGGAACCATTCAACAGAAGCTATTTAAATTGCTAACTTTGGATGGTTGTGTCTGTTTTATCTTGACAGTTATTCTGAAAGAATTAAGAAAAAAAATCATTAACTCCAGAGTAACTATTCAAACACCCAGATCAGGTCATGCACAGGTCACCCCACCCACACACAATCCCAACTCCCCCCTCCGCTCCCCCGCAACGGATCCCCACACTATCCCCATCCGACCCAAACCCATGCTCTATGGGAATTTTGCATGGGGGCAGAACAAGGAACCCTCAAGTCAAATGGCCTCAAAAGTGGCAACTGTAGTAAGTTATATTATGTCTTGTGACAATTTAGGATATTTATATCCTGCTGACAATTCATACCACTAGCAACAAGGTAGACAAGAGTACCAGTACTCCAGTCATCAAGCCTAAATGTGCTGTTGATTCTAAGTTCACAAAAGGATGAAATACCACCAGCTGGCATACAAAATAATTGTTGCACAAAGTGATTCCCATTTACTGATCTTTAACACGTGCACTATGTTATTTACAGCAAGGAAAATGGCACAGTGCTAGCTCTGTCCAAAAGTGGCAACATAATCAGCCACCAAATAAAGAGTCATTGACCTTAAACGTTAAGTTCACAAACACTGGCAGACCTGCTGAGCATTTCCAAATTTTTTGGATTTTGTTTCTCTATTTCACACCTGCAATAACATTGATCCAAATATGAGTAATTATATTGAAGAAGTGAAATTACTTGTCCTTAGGAAAGACATTTTTCAAGTTTCAACCCACAGAATGCAAAATAACTTACACCCACAGGGAAATACAATGTGTGCAAAACACAAGATAAGCATTGGAAATTTACATAATGTCCTCATGTATTTTATTTTTATTTTGTTTTAAGAACAACAACACTTTAATCAACTGGAATAATCCAAGCAACCAGAACAGGAGCTCTGATTGACAAGGCAACGAAGGATCCTCTTGGAGAGAGTGATCATTGTATGGAGGAGTTTCTGGTGCAGATGGAGGAGGAGAAAGTGGGTTCCCGGACACGCGTCCTTTGTTTGAATAGAGGGGAGTACGGTAGGATGAGAGAAGAATTGGCGAATGTGGACTGGGGGAGTGCATTGGAGGGAGGGTCTGCTGAGGAGCAGTGGAGGATCTTTAAGGAGATCTTTCTTGGTGCTCAGCAGAAATTTATTCCGATGGTCAAAAAGGACCGTAGGAGGAGAGGTAATAAGCCGTGGATAACGAAGGAGGTGAAGGAAAGTGTTAAATTAAAAGCGGAGGAATTTAGAGTAGCTAAGAGTAGTGGGCGAGAAGAGGATTGGGAGAGGTTTAAATGTCAACAAAGATTGACAAAGAAGTTGATAAAGGAGGGTAGGAGAAACTATGAAGCTGGGCTAGCGCTTAATATAAAAAAGGATAGCAAGAGTTTTTATAAATATATAAAAAGGAAGAGGCTGGCTAGGGTGAACGTTGGTCCTTTAGAGGATGAGAAAGGGGACCTAGTGGTAGGGGATGGGGATATGGCTAAGGTATCGAATAACTTTTTTGTTTGTCTTCACGGAGGAGGACGTGAATAATTTGCCGGCTGTTAGCGATGGAAAGGTGGTAGGACTGGAGGGTCTTAATGAAATTACTGTTACTAGAGAGGCGGTGCTCGACAGACTGGAGGGGCTGATTGTGGACAAGTCCCCAGGACCGGATGGAATGCATCCGAGGGTTCTGAAAGAAATGGCGGAGGTTATAGTGGATGCATTGGTGGTTATTTTCCAGACGTCGCTGGATTCCAGGGAAGTGCCAGAAGATTGGAAAACGGCTAATGTTACGCCGTTGTTTAAGAAGGGTGCCAGGCAAAAGGCAGGGAATTATAGGCCGGTTAGTTTAACGTCTGTGGTGGGTAAAATGTTAGAATCCGTCATTAAGGAGGAAATTGCGAGGCATCTTGAAGGCAATTGCTTGATAGAGCAGACGCAGCACGGTTTCATTAAAGGGAAGTCGTGTCTGACAAATTTACTGGAGTTCTATGAGGATGTGTCTAGGGCGGTGGATAGAGGAGAGCCGGTGGATGTGGTCTTTCTGGATTTTCAGAAGGCGTTTGACAAAGTACCTCAAAAGAGGTTATTGCAGAAGGTCAGGGGACTTGGAGTTGGGGGTAGGGTGTTAGCGTGGATAGAGGATTGGTTGTCAAATAGGAGGCAGAGAGTGGGGGTCAACGGGTGCTATTCGGATTGGCGGATGGTGACTAGCGGAGTGCCCCAGGGGTCGGTGCTGGGGCCTCAGCTTTTTACCATTTATATAGACGATCTGGAGGAGGGAACCGAGTGTAGGGTGTCAAAATTTGCGGATGACACCAAGATTGGGGGAACGGCAAATTGTGCGGAGGGTGTGGAGAGTCTGCAGAAGGATCTAGATAGGCTGGGCTAATGGGCCAGGAAATGGCAAATGGAATTTAATGTTGGCAAGTGTGAGGTGGTCCACTTTGGTAGGAATAATGGTAGGAAGGACTATTACTTACGGGGCAAAAAACTGCAGCAGGCGACGGTGCAGAGGGACCTCGGGGTCCTTGTGCATGAGTCGCAAAAACCCAGCTTGCAGGTGCAGCATGTGGTCAGGAAGGCGAATGGGATGCTGGCCTTCATAGCGAAGGGGATTGAATATAAAAGTAGGGAGGTCTTGCTGCAGCTGTATAGGGCATTGGTGAGGCCGCAGCTGGAGTACTGTGTGCAGTTTTGGGCGCCGCACCTGCGCAAAGATATTTTGGCCTTGGAGGGAGTGCACAGGAGGTTTACTAGGCTGATACCGGAGTTGAGGGGGTTGAACTATGAGGAGAGGCTGAATAAACTAGGCTTGTACTCGTTGGAGTTTAGAAGAATGAGGGGAGATCTCATTGAGACGTATAAGATGATGAATGGGATGGATAGGATAGAGGTGGAGAGACTCTTCCCACTGAAAAAAGACAGTAGGACTAGGGGGCACAGCCTCAAGATAAAGGGGGGGCGTTTTAGAACGGAGTTGAGGAGGAACTTCTTCACTCAAAGGGTGGTGAATCTCTGGAATTCTCTACCCATTGAAGTGGTGGAGGCTGCCTCGCTAAATATTTTCAAGAAGCGGGTTGATGGGTTTTTGATAAGAGAGGGGATTAAGGGTTGTGGGGAGAGGGTGGGAAAGTGGAACTGAGCCACGACAGATCAGCCATGATCTTATTGAATGGCGGGGCAGGCTCGAAGGGCCAGATGGCCTACTCCTGCTCCTATTTCTTATCTTCTTATGTTCTTATGATTAGCCAATTTCAATTAGTTTTTGGCCAGGGGAGGGGGGCTTTATTATGTAAAATTGCAATGCCCTGTAAAGAAAAACATTACTTGCTTTTAGAAATGTACCTATTTATTGCTACCATCGTACAGTTGAATCTTTAAAAATACACTCAACCCAGAAAAACTTTTCAGCTTTGTGATACGCCTGCCAACAGCCACCTCTACACATCTGTTCATCTCTTGTATGTAAAAGACTGTGATCCCCTTCATAACAATCAACACTCAACTGCAAGGGCATTACATCCAATTATAATGACCAATAGTTTATCTCACCCTCTACTTCCAGCATTTCCAATTCAAATAATGCATCCATAGGGCCGAAAAACTGATGCAACTTTACATTAGCTTAGCTGATTCAAGTCTAAAAGTTACAAGACAGCTGTACAACCACATGAAATTCTTCCATGTCAATTGCAGCAAAAATTAAAACAAAATCTCAGAACTGGGAAAGTATAAACATTACATGAAATGTCCTCCAATTCCAACCACAGCCAGATTAGTGAAGACACAAGCCTAAAGACTGCACTTATTAAATCATTAATTGAGAATCAGAAATTGAAACATGTCCATTAGTTGCCGTGAACAAAAGTGTGCGAATTAAGAGTTCAAGATCTCAACATTATCAAATCATTGTACAAATACTGTATGATTAGATTCATGTTGGTTAAATGGATCTGTACTCACATTTCAACATTCAGAAACAATCATTCAAATTATGTACAAAACAAACTTAAAAAGCAAAACAACCCAAAGACTTTTTGCAGTTCAAGGCATTTCTCTGTTACAAAAGGTTAATCGAAGGAAGAGTTTGTAATCATCATAAGTATGAAACAATCCTTTTGTATTCAAATTTTGGCCAATAATAATACAACAATTAGCCTGTCAACTGATCAATGAAATTCCTGATAAATTGGAAACAAAACTTCTTCAACTGGACCTTTTAGTCATTTGACCCTGAGAATGATACTTAGACATCAGATGGAACATCTCACTGTGGCACAGGAAAACCTGAATCAACTGTTCAAGCACACCTCTGGTGCACAACCAAAATCATCACAATCCACCTGCACAGCAACAGTGAAAAATGGGGTCAAAAATAAATCCAGTGATGCAAATTCAGAAAAATGTTCATACTATAGAATCAAACTAGGTTAAAGCTCAGGACGCCAGTCAGCCTGGCAAATCAAAATCAGCTCTCTGCAAGAGCAATTTGAGTTAGAACCACTCACCCATCCTTTCTCCCTAGCCCTGTAAATTTCTTTGCCTCAGGAAAGCAACACATGCTCAAATAGGGTATTCCAGATTCTAACCATTTGGATATTTACATTGGCAGAATTCACTGCCCATCCACAATTGCCAGATGAAGGTGAGCTGCCTTCTTGAACCGTTGCATTCCAAATGATGTAGGTATGCCTACAATGCTGTTAGGGTGAGGGTTGCAGGATTTAGAGCAAGAGTGGAGGAACAGCAATATAGTTCCAATCAAGGTTTGGAGGGGATTTTCCTGATGATGGTGTTCCCATGTATTTGCTACCTTGCCCTTCTTAGATGGTAGCAGTCATGGATTGAGAAGGTGCTGTCTCAGGGTCCTTTGGGAGTTCCTGCAGTATATGTTATAGATGGTATACACCGTTACCACTGTGGAGGAGTAAATGAAGTGCTAAACAGGCTATGTTCTGGATAGCGTCAAGCTCGTGTTGTTTGAGCTGCCCTAATCCTGGCAAGTGTAGAGTATTCCATCACACTCCTGAACTATGCTTTGCAGATGGTGGATAGACTTTGGGGAGTCAAGAAGTGAGCTACTTGCTGCAGGATTCCTAGCCTCTGATCTACTCTTGTAGTCACAATATTTGTACGGTTAGTCCAGTCCAGTTCAGTTTCTGGCCAATGGTAACCTTCAGGATGTTGATAGCGATGGTAATGTCATTGAACGTCAAGGGGCAGGGTGCATTAAAAGGTAGTATTTTCTTCGTTTGTCTTTGGTTCCTTTCACAATCAATGTCCTCTGGTTCTTGACGCTTCCGCCACAAAAATACTTGAATTCAAAGTCTATCATTACCACCCCGCCCAGCTCAAAAAACTTCCAAGTTTGGCGTCAATAGGTAGCAAAAGAATGCTACGAATTGCATAAAACCCATAGCTGACAAAAGCTTATCCATATTTTCAGATTTGAAATTACATGATTTCAAAATTAATTTTGAAAATGAATGGTGCTAAACACTTAAAGGATTTACTAACAAGTTACTAAGCTTACTAACAATTTAGGACATTATATCAAGCCACGTTTTACTTTTTACGAGCCAAAGACTTTTGGTACAAGGCATACAAATATCACTTGTCAAGCACAACTAAAAATGATATAGCACCAAAATGCTTTATTTGCTAGGAAACCAATACTACTAAACTTTTGTCCAGAGCCTATTTTTCATTTAAGCTAAGGAACTGCAAGTGGAGATCCACAGACAGCAGATGAAGTCTCATCCAGGGTTGCAGCTGAAGGACAGGCACATGATACAAGTACCTTGCATTGGAGTATATGGAGTCATGTTTTGTTACAAATGCATTTCTAATTTAAAGAAAACCCAACACAACACAAATGAAAACATAGGACAAAATCATCTCAGTAGCATATTCTTACAATCTTAGAATAATTACAAAGGAAGAAGCCAACTGGCCTATTGTTTTCACTGGCACACAGCAAGAGCAACTCAGCTAGCCCCACTGTAGGGCCCATTTAGAAAGAAACCACCTTACAGTGCAGGAGGCCATTCGGCCATCGAGTCTACACCTAGGCCCTATTCCTGTAACTCTACATATTTATGCCACTAATCCTCTAATTTCCATATCCCAAGACACTAAGGTGCAATTTAACATGGCCAATGCACCTAACCCACATATCTTTGGTGGGTGGGAGGAAACAGGAGCATCCAAAGGAAATCCACACAGACATGGGGAGAATGCCAGACAGACAGTGATTCAAGGCCAGAATTGAACCCAGGTCCCTAGTGCTGAGAGGTAACAGTGCTAACCACTGAGCCGCCGAGCCGTCATGCCACCTTGCACGTTTTCCTAATTTAGGTGATTATCTAATTTCTTTTTGAAAGCCACAATTGACTGTCTCCACCACACTCAGTCAGTACATTTCAGATCCTAACCACTTGTTGCATAAAAGTTATCCCTTATGGCACGTTTGCTTTTATTTTGCCAATCACCATAAATTGGTGTACTGTGGTTTGCAACCCAATCATCAATGTGGATTCTCTCCATCTAATTTATATTCAAATCCCTCGTGATTTTGAGCACCTCCGTCAATTCAGTTCTGAATCGTTTCTTCTCTAAGCATCAACCTTTCCAATGTAATCACATAACTGAAATCCCTCAGCACAGTAATCTTCCTTGCAAATCTTTTCTGCACCCTCACTAAAGCCTTTTGTGGCTCCCAGAAATGAACACAGTTGAGACTGAACCAGTGTTTTATAAAGCTCAGCATAACTTTCTTTTTAATTACATTAGGTCTATTTAAAAACCACAGATCCTCTGTGGACCTGAATCATTCAAAAATGTGAAAATTGAATTCAAAACAATTATTAGTGGAACCATTTACTACCACAGCTATCTTGTGATTTCCTCAAATCCTGCTTCTTGTGAGGACTCTATTGCATTCTCCCAATTTCTACAGATCTTATCTATTCAGATGATACAGCCTTCTATGCTAACCATCCCAGCGTGCCTCACTTTTACCTCAACTCATGATTCATCCCTTGGCTTTGTCCATTCTTTTCTAGTCCTCATTCCTTCTCCTCCCTTCTAGAACCACAATTGGAACCCCCTGAACATTGACTAGCCTTTGTATTCAGACTATTCACCACTGAGCTACCAAACGTATCTTCTCTTTCTGACCCGGCGTCCCACGGGGATCTTTACTTCAGTGATACCTTAGACCACTCCCCTCAACCATCCTCAACCCCTACTCCTTTCTCCTTGAGAGTTTTCTATGCAAGTGCAACAGATGTAATACCTGCCCTTCTACCTTTTCCCTGCTTCTCATTCAAGGTCACAGGCCTTCCACACCTTCCAGGTGAAGCGATAATCTATTTTTAATTTAGTATACCGCCTTCATTGCTCACGATGAGGTCGCCACTACATCAGGCTGGCCAAACACAAACTGGGCGACTACTTTGCAAAACACCTCCAAGCACGACCCGAGACCCTCAGACTTCAAGCATATCTGCAAGTTTCCAGTCGTCTGATGTTTTAATTCTCCACCTTTCTCTCACCCTAACCTCTCTGTTCTTGGTCTGATGTGGATAAGCCAGCGTCAGACTGGGGTAAACACAGTAAAAAGTCTGACAACACCAGGTTTAAGTCCAACTGATTTATTTGATAGTAAACTCATTCGCTTTCGAGGTTTCCCTCTTCATGTGAATGGAGAGTTCTGGCCTCAGACAGAGCATATAAAGCACAGACAGTTTACAGATTACTGATTAGAATGCTAATCTTTACACCTAACCTGCTGTTCAAGCCCTGAAGTGGCCGACAATGTGAGTGGAAGGAGCACTGATCACAGGTTAAAGAGATGTGTATTGTCTCCAGACAGTACAGTAAGTGAGGTTTTGCAAACCCAGGCAAGTCATGGGGGTTACAGATAGTGCGACATGAACCCAAGGTCCCTATCTGTAACCCCCATGACTTGCCTGGGTTTGCAAAACCTCACTTACTGTACTGTCTGGAGACAATACACATCTCTTTAACCTGTGATCAGTGCTCCTTCCACTCACATTGTCGGCCACTTCAGGGCTTGAACAGCAGGTTAGGTGTAAAGATTCACATTCTAATCAGTAATCTGTAAACTGTCTGTGCTTTATATGCTCTGAGGCCAGAACTCTCCATTCACCTGAAGAGGGAAACCTCAAAAGCTAGTGAGTTTACTATCAAATAAATCGGTTGGACTTGAACTTGGTGTTGTCAGACTTTTTACTTGGTCTGATGCAGGGTTCCAATGAAGCTCAACGAAAGCTTAAGGAACATTTCATACTTTCACTAAGCAATTTATACCCTTCTGTGCTTAACACAAGAGTTCAAAAATTTTAGATTGCAACCTCTGCTATTTTTGTTTCTCTGTTGGTTACATTGCTAGTTTCTCTTATTTCCTTTGCTTTTTAATAGCAGCTATTTAGGACCATGCCATTCACACATCCCATAGACAAATCTATTGTTTATTTACTCATCCCATTACAACTCCCTTTAGCCCTGCACCATGAAAACTTTTTGCCATTTAATCTCTCCTGCCTTTTAGCTTATCACAGAACTTCCCATTTGTTCATCTTCCCATCCTGCCTTCTTTAACTTAAGATTTATTAAATTTCTAACTCATGGAAAAGCTCAGATCTGAAACATTAACTTTCTTCCTCCATAGGTGCCACCAGGCCCAAGTGTTTTCAGCATTTTGTTTTTATTTCAAATTTCTACATTCATTATAATAATGGGACACTTGGTCAGTGAATCAAGAGCATAATGAATGTTTCTTGCTTCCTTTGGAAAGAATCTGTAGAGTTTGAGCACAGATTCAAAATAAGCAGAAGCAAATAGGGGTTTAAAAAAAACGACAGAGCTGTAATTTACTTTACAGCTTGATACAAACTGAAAGCACATATGCTATTTTTATGTTGCAACTAGCAGTTGGTGCAATTTAGCAAACCCAATCATATTGCCTGGTACATACCACTTTCAAAGCAGAAAAACAAAGCTGAAGGAGAATGCCATTTAAATATCTATGCTGGTTGGTTTGAAGGCTCAATTCATTGTCTATTCTAATTTTGTTAATCTCAACCAGGGATGTTCAGCTGTCTGCTGACAATTATCCCCTATGCTCCTGGTACTGAGGATTGGCCAAGGAAGAAACTAAGACGTTGTCATGACAAGGAAATTCACTTCCATGGAAGGCACGTAACGGCATAATCAGGTACACCTGTTCAACAACAGTAAAGGCAGCCTATGGACATTTTGAACATTCTTTGGGAGCCAAAGTATAGCAAGAACGAGGCCATATGCCTTATCAATAGTTAGACTGATCCTTGGTCCTCTTCAACAGGTCAGACTACCTGAAAATGGGGGGACTTTGGTTCCAAGAGGCTGGGATGCATATGCCAAAAAGCATAGGAGCATAGAGCCATTGTGAAACAAAAACTGGACATGTGGAAGTGACACTCATTGCTGTTAAGGACCTGGAGGACATCAAGAGTAAGATGCTCTTGGTATTACTCTTCACAGTGCAGGTCTGGGGCATATCCCATTACTACGCTGTGGTGGTCACCAAAACCATCATCTTTTTCACTAACCATTGGTAGGAAAACCCTAAGTGTCATTGCATGCCTTATTATGCACTCTATACCTTGATTCCATCAATCCTGGTATTGCAAAGCTTGGGTTTGGCATTTTGCCATGAAACACTCCGCCCAGTTGGACTGTCCCTAGTGGAAAGGTAAGTAGTTAGGTACATTGAGGGAGAATTTGGCATGGCCAATGTACCCAACAGGTGCCAGAGTGTGGTGACTAGTGAATTTTCATAGTAACTTCATTTCCATGTTAATGTAAGCCTACTTGTGACTAATAAATAAAATTTACTTTTAAGTGCTGCAAAAATCTGACCATAAGTCTATCAGACAGTGGTCTGCATGTGATGTTTTCAAGTCTCTGTGGGAAAAGGAGATGGTGGATCTTATCAAATGTTTGCCTGAGCAGACTGTCAAAGTCCTTTGGCAGAATGCCTCATCTCCAGGAGTTTCAAATAAGCACCAAGACGTAGCTTGACCTGTGGTAAGAAAGGCCTTTGCCAGTCAGATCCTTCCAGGGGCAGCACAGTGGCCAGCACTGCTGCCTCACACAGCCAAGGACTTGGATTCAATTCCCGGCTTAGGTCACTGTGTGTGGAGTTTGCACATTCTCCCTGTCTGCGTGGGTTTCATTCAGGAGCTCCAGTTTCCTTCCACAGTCTGAAAGACATGCTGGTTAGGTGCATTGACCCAAACAGGGCCAGTGTGGCGATTAGGGGAATTTCACAGTAATTTAGTTGCCGAGTTAATGCAAGCCTTACGTGTGACTAATAAATAAATAAACTTTAACTTTAGAGTCTCACCATCCCCACATGCTGTCCTTGAGAAAACTGCATCAGTAAAACAGGTCTGGAAAGATGTGCAGAGGTTTTTAATCAAGGTTTATCCTGAACAGCTCCGTTATCCAGGACACACTACTCTCGGGGCTGTTCTTAAGGACACACATGGTGATAAACATCAACTGCTGCCGGAGGATAAACTTGGTGAAGGATGCCCTTTGATCTGCCCAAGCATGTCATGTTCCAATACAAAGAGCTGCCAGTGACTGAGTATTGCAGACTGGCACATTCCAAGGTCCAAGAGACAAGGTGCTGAGGGAAGCTTAGGCAGCAGTCACAGAAGCTCAGTACAAAAAGGCCACTATCCAAGCTCCTCCCTCCACAGTACACAAAGGGGCTGATACACTTGGGCTACACACACAAAGAATATCCGACATGAGATGAAAACGTACATTGTAAATATAACCTATAATGGCAAGCATAATGAGACAGAAACCGATCGTTATCAGTAGTAGTTTTTTTTTGGGGGGGGGGGAAGAAGACGAACAGCCCGTCGCACCTGAAAAATGGCCATTATGATAGATTCTGTCAACATCCATGGAGCCTTTCCATAGCAAAAGTCTGAAGAATTAGCAACAATTTTCTCCTGTTTCAGGTTTTGGGAACCTTGGATAACGAGGGATATTGGGAGCCTAGTCAAAGAGAAAAAGGAAGCATTTGTCAAAGCTAGGAGGCTGGGAACACGTAAAGCAAATGTGGAATACAAGGAAAGTAGAAACTTAAGGAGTAAGAGGAGCTAAAAAGCCCACTCAAGAGCAAGGGAGGGGATCTATGTGTGAGCCAGACAAAATGGGTGACGTATTAAATGAGTACTTTGCATCAGTATCCACCAAACAGAAGGACTTGGTGGATGATGAGTCTGGAAAAGGATGTGTAGATAGTTTGAGTCATGTTGAGATCAAAAAGGAGGCAGCATTGGGATTCTTAAGAAACATCAAGGTAGACAAGTCTCCAGGGCCTGATGGGATATACCCCAGAATACTTAAAGAGACAGACAAAAGACGACATCGCTGGGGCCTTGAGAGAAATCTTTGCATCTTCACTGGCTACAGGGGAGATCCCAGAGGACTGGAAAATAGCCAATGTTGTTCCTTTGTTTAAGCAGGGTAGCAAGAATAATCCAGGTAATTACAGGCCAGTGAGCCTTACATCAGTAGTAGGGAAATTATTGGAGAGGATTCTTTGAGACAGGATTTATTCCCACTTGGAAATAAGTGACGTATTAGTGAGAGGCAACATGGTTTCGTTAAGAGGAGGTTGTGTCTCACGAACTTGATCAAGCTTTTTGAGGAAGTTACAAGGATGATTGATGAGGGTAGGGCAGTGGATGTTGCCCTCATGGCAGACTGGTGCAGAAGGTGAAGTCGCATGGGATCAGAGGTGAGCTGGTAAGGTGGATATAAAACTGGCTCGGTCAAAAAAGACAGAGGGTAGCACGGAAGGGTGTGTTTCTGAGTGGGGGGCTGTGACATGGTGTTCCTCAGGGATCAGTGCTGGGGCCTTTGTTGTTTATATATAAATGGTTTGGAAGAAAACGTAACTGGACTGACCAGTAAGTTTGCAGACAACACAAGGGTTGGGGGATTTGCAGATAGCGATGAGAACCAGAGGATACAGCAGGATATAGATCAGTTGGAGACTTGGGTGGAGAGATGGCAGATGGAGTTTAATCCGGACAAATGTGAGGTAATGCATTCTGGAGGGTCTAAACAGATAGGAAATGTACAGTAAATAACTAACCCTGAGGAGTACTGACAGGCAAAGGGATCTGGGTGTACAGGTACACAGCTCACTGAAAGTGGCAAGGCAGGTGGAGAAGGTAGTCAAGAAGGCATACAGCATGCTTGGTTTCATTGGCCGGGGTACTGAGTTTAAAAATTGGCAAGTCATTGCCAATTTTATAGAACTTTAGTGAGGCTGCACTTGAAATATAGGATTCAATTCTGGTCACCTCGCTACCGGAAGGACGTGGAGGTTTTGGAGAGGGTACAGAAAAGATTTACCAGGATGTTGCCCGGTATGGAGGGCATTAGCTACGAGGAGAGGTTGGAGAAATTTGGTTTGTTCTAACTGGAGCGATGGAGGTTGAGGGGAGACCTGATTGAAGTCTACAAGATTATGAGAGGCATGGACACAGTGGCTTTTTCCCAGGGTGGAGGCATCAATTACTAGGGGGCATAGGTTTAAGGTTTTAAAAGATGCGTATGAGGCAGATTTTTTGTAAAAAAAAAGTGGTGGATGCCTGGAACTTGTTGCCGGGGGAGGTAGTGGAAGCAGATACGGTAGTGACTTTTAAGGGCATCTTGACAAGTACATGAATGAGATGGGAATAGAAGGATACGGTCTCTGGGAAGTGGAGGGGGTTTCAGTCAATTCAGGTAGCATAGTTGGTGCAAGCTTGGAGGGCCGGAGGGCCTGTTCCTGTGCTGTAATTTTCTTTGTTCTTTATATGGCAAATGGTGGATTAATACTACTTGTTTTGTTATATCATAATCACAAGATATGTGAATTCCCTTTCACCAACGTACACAGAATTTTTTTGCCAACCCATTGTGGAAATAAACAATTATCTCCACAAGATGGATGAGGTCCAAGTCAAAAGCTTTTCATGAGGACATTACATGACTGGGGGAGGAAATTCAGCTGTTTGCCAAATCACTAGTTAAAATGCTAATGACCACAAGAACATAAGAACATAAGAACATAAGAAATAGGAGCAGGAGTAGGCCATCTAGCCCTTCGAGCCTGCCCCGCCATTCAATAAGATCATGGCTGATCTGTTGTGGCTCAGTTCCACTTTCCCGCCCTCTCCCCATAACCCTTAATCCCCTCTCTTATCAAGAACCCATCAACCCGCTTCTTAAAAATATTTAGCGAGGCAGCCTCCACCACTTCAACGGGCAGAGAATTCCAGAGATTCACCACCCTTTGAGTGAAGAAGTTCCTCCTCAACTCCGTTCTAAACCGCCTCCCCTTTATCTTGAGGCTGTGCCCCCTAGTCCTACTGTCTTTTTTGAGCGGGAAGAGTCTCTCCACCTCTATCCTATCCATCCCATTCATCATCTTATACGTCTCAATGAGATCTCCCCTCATTCTTCTAAACTCTAACGAGTACAAGCCTAGTTTATTCAGCCTCTCCTCATAGCTCAATCCCCTCAACTCCGGTATCAGCCTAGTAAACCTCCTCTGCACTCCCTCCAGGGCCAAAATATCCTTGCGCAGGTGCGGCGCCCAAAACTGCACACAGTACTCCAGCTGCGGCCTCACCAATGCCCTATACAGCTGCAGCAAGACCTCCCTACTTTTATATTCAATCCCCCTCGCTATGAAGGCCAGCATCCCATTTGCCTTCCTGACCACCTGCTGCACCTGCAAGCTGGGTTTTTGCGACTCATGCACAAGGACCCCGAGGTCCCTCTGCACCGTCGCCTGCTGCAGTTTTTCGCCACGTAAGTAATAGTCCTTCCTACCATTCTTCCTACCAGAAGTATAATACTATTTTTCACGATGTGATTAGATATAGGTGAAGACTTTCAAGTGTTAAAATATTATTTGACAATTCTGATTTGATTTATTATTGTCACAAGAATACAAGTATACAGTGAAAAGTATTGTTTTTTGTGCACTTTACAAATCATACTGTACATAGAGAACTGCAACTACCCAATGTAATTTTACACACTGTTGTGTGCCTCAGTAGGGCAATTTAAGCTCCTAGGTGAATCCTGCACATACAATTTCCCAAAGGTGCTTTCTAGCTTTCATTATTATTTTCCTGCATTGATGTATCATTCACAGGCAATGAAATTTAACTTGCTGCCCCTAAATTTACTTAAATGCACAGTAGTCTTCATGCAAGAGATATCTCCTTAGCGCCAATTATTTCTCTCTTATTCAAAAGTCATATCAATTTTTACATCCAAACTGCATCAGCCAAGATCATGCGAGCCAAAAGATCAAACATGGGATTTAATGATCAGCAATTCATCTTTATCAAAGAAGTCTATTCAAATCAACTCACCTTAATAAATTAAATTTTGGCAGTATGATGGCACTATGGTTAACATTGTTGTCCTATAGCGCCCAGGGCCCCGAGTTCAATTGAGCTCAGGTCACTGCGAGTGAAGTTTGCACATTCTTTTCATGTCTGTGTGAATTTCCTCTGGGTGCTCCGGTTTCCTTGCAGAGATCAATGCTGTACAGATTAGGTAGACTGGCCATACTAAATGGACACCAGTGGCGGGGGATTAACAAGGTAAACACATGGGATTACAGGGATAGAACCTAGGTGGGATTGTTGGACTCAATGGGCTGAATAGCCTCCTTCTGCACTGTAGGGATTCTATGAAGTCAGATGGCTTCAGAAGAAATTCTTTCATTACAGAAAAAAAATGGATGTGAGGGAATAGAAAATGACAAACAGAACTATTCAGAATAGAAGCAATATATTAACAATGGTGCTAATGGGGCTTCAAATTAATCTTGGCAATTAATCTTCATTCATGCTTTAATGTAGACAAATAAATTTCCCCTTTCAAAGAACTGTTCAAGAAATTTGCATTACGTAGCACCTTTAATATTGCAAGATGCTTTACAGAGGTAAAAATCCGACAAAATGCAAAGTGAACTAATGAACGAGGCATCAGGAGTGAGCAAAAACTTGGTCAGTCATAGAAGATTTATGAAGGGAATTCCAGAGATTTGGCCAAGATGGCTGAAGGCACAGCCAACAATGCTAGGGCAAAGGAAAGGTGAATTAATGCACAAGGCCGGAATCAAAAAATTAGAGTTCTGTGGATTGCAGCAGGTTACAGAGTTGGAAATGGGAGAGGCCATAAAAACTAAAAGATGGAAATTTTAAACTGAAAGCAACTAAAGACAGGAAACCAATTTAGATCAACAAGATCATGATAGGCGAGTGAAATTTGGTATAAAGTAGGGTATGGGCAGCAGTTATGGATATGCTGAAGTTCACAGTAGTAAAGGAGCCAGGAGAGCATCACAACAGGAGCTTGGCGGCGTGGGAAAAACAAATGGCAGTGATTATCTTCAAGAGAGTAATTGCACCATTCTCACAGTCAATGAATGCCATGCTTGATTTTGATTAGGTCAATGCAAGTGCTGATTCAAGCACAGAAATTCGATAGGGCAATTCAAACATTGGGCTGTGGGAAAAACAATCAGGGACTCATGAAGCAATGAGTTCAAGGACTTAAAGGTCAGAGAATGGAGTGCGTTTTTTGAGACGAGTGAAAACATGAGTTTTGAAAGGGAGAGGGACAGTGCCCAAGATATAGCCATTTAAAATGTCAGCAAGCATGGGGGCCAAGAAAAAAATGGGAATGGGTGGGGGTCAAGGGAGCAGGGGAGTGGGCATCACAGCTGGGAAAAGCTTGGAAGGTGGTTTGACATAGGAAGATGCATCAGAGGTAGCTTAACAGATAGGTTCAATCTCAAATGATAAAGAATTCTTTGAGCTCCTTGCTCTTGAAGTTGGAGGTGACAGTGGGGCAGAACATGGGCAAGCATGTTGGCACAGTGGTTAGCACTGCTGCCTCACTGCACCAGGGACCCAGGTGCAATTTCAGCCTTGGGTGACTGTCTGTGTGGAGTTTGCATTCTCCTCGTGTCTGTGTGGGTTTCCTTTCTAGTTCAAAGATGAGAGAGTTAGGTTGATTGGCCATGCTAAATTGACCCTAGTGTCAGGGGATTAACAGGGCAAATATGTGGGGCTACGTGAATAGGGTCTGGGTCAGTGTAGACTTGATGGGCCAAATGGCCCCCTTCTGCACAGCAGGTATTCTATAATTCTCACAGAGAAGGTACTTTTGGTATTGAAAAACCAAACAATAGTGATCATCTTCAATCTCCATTCTGAAATAGTTGATAGTTTTGACAAAGATGTCTTATAATATGAGGTACATATGATCATAAAAACAAACAGCAGCACTCCATTCAGCCCCTGCAGCCTGCTCCATCATTTAATAAGATACTAACCTCAAATCTGCACTCTGCCTGCTCCTGATAACCTACCATCCCCTTGCTTATCAAGAATCTATCTACACTACCTTAAAAAAACTGTTCCTTCATAGCTTTTCAGGAAGTGTTCCAAAGACTCCCAATCCTCAAAAAGTGGGTTGCATCATCTGTTTTAAATGGGCAACCCTTTATTTTTAAACTTGTTGGGTGCCAGATGCACTCAAGTCTGCATTTCTAGAACTTAAAGGAGTTAAGATGTGCGCCATACCAAGAAGAATTAACAGGATAAATGAGTGTAAAGGCTTTACTGGGGCAAAGGCAAAAATGAGGAGGCAGCTGACAACTGCAAAAAATATTGAAGTGAACGCAGGGCAGAGATTTGACACTTGGGTTATTGAAAATACAACCATAACTTGAGTTATTTTCCCAGGATAGATGAAAAGGGGAGGGTGTTTTGGTGGAACGTAGGGTTGGTGGAGGAAACAAGTGGAGAGAGATACAAGAAAGTGGTAAGAAATGGCCCTATGAGCAGATTTGCCTCATGACATTACAAATCAAATATCTGTGAGAGAGAGAGTAGTAATGTGCATTGAAAATGGTAATGCAATAATCTAGTTAGTAAAATACTGCTAATATTGACAGAATGATTCAACCTAGTATAACAGAATACAATACTTATAATTCGGATTTGGAGAAAAGTGGGAGTATGACCTGACAGCATACTGGATTTAACTAAATGACTGCTGTCACAATTTATTGTGCTAAACAAGGCACTTTGGAATTAAAAATAATCTTATTAACCAGGTCATTCATATAAGCTAAATTTACATATACAATAGCTGGGAATTACACAGCTGTAATTCAAT
This sequence comes from Carcharhinus amblyrhynchos, assembly GCF_965287045.1. Classification (NCBI taxonomy): domain Eukaryota; kingdom Metazoa; phylum Chordata; class Chondrichthyes; order Carcharhiniformes; family Carcharhinidae; genus Carcharhinus; species Carcharhinus amblyrhynchos. Next base: position 41,022,623 of record NC_137344.1, on the reverse strand, counting down.
CTTGGTCCACTTACCAGTTATAACGTCTGCAAAAAATTACTGTGGATTATGTTGGCATGTGAAATCTTAGCACATCAATCTGAAATTCCCTTGCTTTGTATCAGAACAAGGCATAGCAAACCTTTAAACAAATGGGTAAACGCTTCTGTTAAGGTGTTGGAGACAGAAATTTTGGAGAAACGCCCTGAGCATATGTATGCTATCATGCAGCATAAATTCAGGCCTGAGAGGAATAGAAACCCAAGATCGGATTACAGCTTCATACCTCATGCCAAAGAATTAAGATGGCTTATCAGGAAGACTAATTTTCCTGTAAAATTGCTCACGATAAATAGAGATTACACAATTTTATAATGCAATGCCTTTCAGTCCCAACAATAACCCACTCTGGAGTACCTGAAATAGCCCTCCAGCAATAGGGTACCTCTCACTCTCCACCCCTTATCCAAACAAGAATTGTCTGTCCTACTCTTTTTAACCCAAGCAAGACCTTTTTCTCTACCCTGTAAAAACCTCTCTCCCTACTCAAACATTTCCCCAACACAAGTTGAGGACGATTTAGAGAAGTATTTTGATAAATGTACCTATCAAGGCTGTTGACTAAATGAAGGAAGTAAATGTTCCTTTGTGCATGCACTGGAACCCCAGCTGCACAGCGGCTCCAGGGAATTATACTCCTTTACAGAGCCAAACTCATCTGTAAGCACATTTTGTTTGTTTACTTTGGTGTTCCAAACATTTGGAAGGCAAATGTGGCAATGAAGAACATATTGGACAGCTGAGGGAAAATAAAGCAAGGATGAGGGTGTACCCAGAGTACAGGCAATCAGTGGCCCAGCAGATAAATTGTCATGTTTGTGCAAGTAAAGTGAGAGATGTGGTTTATTGGCATTATCTACTTCAGTGAATTTATGCCTTATCTATAATTTTTGAGAGTCATGAAGTGACCAAGAATTGTCAAAGCTACATCCTTTTTGCTGGAATAAGATTGTAAAATTGTTAATGGGAAGAGGATTTCAAATAGGGAGACAGGTTTTGTATGATACACTTGCTGAATATCAAAGAACAGAGGCATTTTAGTTCATTCTCAGGGCATGGGTGCTGGTGGTAATGCCAGTATTTATTAGCCACCCCACTTTCCCCAAAGAGGCCTTTGTAACCCATCTTCCAGGAGTTTGATACAGGCCACTTCAGAGGCACAAACACATTGGTGTGAACTAAAAGTCCCATACAAGCCAGAACAGATTAAGACAGGCTTCTTTCCCTGAAGGATATCAGAAAACAAGTTTACAACTATCCAACAGCTTCAAATTCACTTTTACAGATGTCAGCTTTAAAACACATGGAATTTAAATTCTCAAATGCAATAGTTGTTTGTATTAATACTCTCTAACTGCTCATCCAGATTTCAAGATTACAATTGCAGTAACAATCACTACACAATTGCAAGTCTTTGCGTAAAAAGAAACTAATATCTACTGAATGAAGCTGACATGAAAAATTAGAAAGATGCACTTTCTCGAACCATTTTGCAATAGTAAACTGCAGAATGAAGCATTGCAGTATACAAGATAGACTAAAGCTAAGTACAATACTGATGCACATCCTTTAATACCTCAAGGAATCTATATAGAGGGCATTGATAAAGTCAGTGAAAATTTATATTTTAACTACTTTAGATGTACACATGATAGAAATAAATTGTAAATGGCATAGAAAAGTATCACCATTCCTTCACTGTCAAAAAAATATGAAACTTCTTTCCTAAAAATAGTGGGTGCACCTATATCAGATGGACTGCAGTGGTTTCAGGCAATGGCTCACCATCAAGTTCTCAGGGAAATTAAGGATGGGCAAGAAATTTGACCTTGCCGGTGATGCTGACATCTTATGAAAGCATAATTCAAGGTGTTTTAATGCTAATGCTGAAACAGGATAGTGTGCAATTCTGATCTCCATAACTAAGATATACTTGCCTTGGAGGCAGTACAAAGATTCAATAGATTGATTTGTGGAATGAGGGGCTGCCCTATGAGATGCTAGTTAAATTGGGTCTATATCCTCTGCAATTTGGAACAGTGGGAGGGATTGCACTGAAATGTACAAGATTTAAGGGTAGACACACAAGAGGCAATTTCCCCTGGCTGGGGAATGAGGCCACAAACTCAGGATAAAGGGTTGATCGTATAGCATTGAGATTGAGACATTTTTTCACTCGAGTGTTATCTTCAGGAGGGCTGTGGATGTTATCGTTGAATATATTCAAAGCTGAAATCGACTTTTGATTTCACAAGGAATCAAGAGATAGGGTGAACGAGGATGATAATGGAAGCTGAGGCAAAGATCAACCATAATTGTAGTTGAACAGCAGAGCAAGGCCCTGCATGATCTACTCCTGCTCCTATTTCTTATGTTAGTTGGTTGAAAACGGAAACAGAAGAAAATTGTATGAAAATCAGACTTCATGATGCATTGCAAAAGTGGTGATTATGTTGCAAACCTAGAAACTTCCAACATATTGTGTTAAAACTTTATGAATTGCGCTTTCACATGTAGATCTTTGGATGTATACATGTGGAGATGCCAGCGTTGGACCGGGGCAAACACAGTAAGAAGTCTCACAATACCAGGTTAAAGTCCAAGAGGTTTATTTGTAGCAAATGCCACTAGCTTTCAGAACTGGCTGTTCCTTCGTCAGGTGGATGCGAGTTCTGATCACAAATAGGACATATAAAGACACAAACTCAATTTACATAAATAATGATTGGAATGCGAGTCTTTACAGCTAATCAAGTCTTAAAGGTACAGACAATGTAAGTGGAGAGAGCATTAAGCACAGGTTAAAAAGATGTGTATTGTTTTCAGACAGAAAAGTTAGTGAGATTTTGCACGTCCAGGCAAGTTGTGGGGGTTACAGATAGTGTGACATGAACCCAAGATCCCGGTTGAGGCTGTCCTCAACTTGTGTGCGGAACTTGGCTATCAGTCTCTGCTCGGCGACTCTGTGCTGTTGTGTGTCATGAAGGCTGCCTTGGAGAACACTTACCTGAAGGTCAGAGGCCGAATGCCCATGACCACTGAAGTGTTCCCCAACAGGAAGACAACAGTCTTGCCTGGTGATGGTCGAGCGGTGTTCATTCATCCATTGTCGTAGCGTCTGCATGGTCTCCCTGACGTACCACGCCTCGGGATATCCTTTCCTGCAGCGTATCAGGTAGACAGCATTGGCCGAGTTGCAAGAGTATCCGTTGTCGTATCCTTCAACGTGTCATTGATGAAGATGAACATCTCACCAAGGCCACCCCCATTTCTTGCCTTCAAGCAACTGCACAACCTCAATCAGACCATTGCCCGCAGCAAACTACCCAGCCTTCAAGAGAACAGTGACCACAGTATCACACAACCCTGCTACAGCATCCTCTGCAAGACATGTCGGATCATCAACACGGATGCCATCATCTCATGTGATAACACCATCCACCAGGTACACAGTACATACTCTTGCAACTTGGCCAACATATACATGATAGCAGACTTTATAAACACCTTGTATAACATATTCGATCACACAATATAACAGACACTGTGCTTAACCATACATTGAAAATGACTCATCTATTGCAGACTAACACTACCAGGAAAGAACACAATTATTTTCCATTTGCTGCAAAACTTGATCACAAAAATGTCACCAATACTTCATTAACTACAACATACCAATTCTGTATTACCTCTGCAAAATTCTAGAAAAATTAAAACAAACTCACTTTACTACAAAGTTTAGCAAGAATTGTACAGAAACACATTAAGGCACCTCTGCAGTTCTGAGGGGAATGTTCCTACTGCCGTGACAACTCAACCTCAGTTCTACCTAACATCTTTAAAATTCATTCTTTATAGATACGGGGTTTGCTGGCCAGGTCAACATTTATCCCAAGCTATGGTTGATGGTGAGTCTTCTTGAACTGCTGCAGACTGAATGGTGAAGATACTTTCACAACCTGTCCTGTAGAGAAACAGACAAGATTTTGACCTAACCACTGACAAATGTTGAAGTACATGACTTGATAGTGGTGATATTCTCATCGTTCCCCTTCCAGGTAGTGGAAGTCATGCGTTTGAAAGATGCCACTGAAATGGTCTTGACGAAATGCTGCTGTAGATCTGAAAGACAGCAGTCAACATGTGGCAAAGGTGGAGGATATGAATATTTAAAGATGGGTAGACACCAAACTGGATCAGCTTAGATACTGTTGTGCTTCTTGAGTGTTGTTGCAAATGCACTCATTCAGGCCAGTTGAAAGTATTCCATCACACTTCTAACTTGTAGGTCAAGAGGTTTTGGTGAGTCAAAAGGTGAGCCATTCATTGCAGAATATCCAGATTCTGATCTATTCTTATATCTATAACTTGTGTGTGATTGATCCAGTTGAATTTTTAAATCAACAGTGAATTCCAGGACGGTGATTATGGGGATGTAGTAGGACTCTCTTGCTGGAATGTCATTTTTTTGGCACTTAAATGGCAAGTAAAATTCACACTACAGATCAGCCTAAGCTTGGATGCTGTACAGGCATAGTCTGCTTCATTATCTGAGGAATTGCAAAGGGAGCTGAATACTGTGCAATCATCAGCAAATCGCCCCAATTCTGACATCATGATAAAGGGAAGGTTATTGCTGAAGCAGCTGAAGATGGCTGGGCTAAAGATGTTGCCCGAGGAACTCCTACAGCAATGACTACAAGCAGAAATCGCTGCCTTCCTAACAGCCATGGCTAACTTCCTTTGCGCCAATTACACCTCCACCCACAGCAGTGCTTGTCCCAGCCCCAACGTCGATCAACTTCAGTTTTGCTAAAGCTTCTTGCTGCTGCACTCAATTGAATGCTGCCTTGATGGAAATGGTAGCCACTCTTGTCCCACATCTGGAATTCAGCTCTCTTGCCCATGCTTGAAACAAGAGCACAAACCAAGATAAGCATCAGTGAGCAGGTCCAGTGAATACGCACCACTTGATACCACTGCTGACAATCCCTTCCTTCACATTTCTTGACATCAAGAAATAGGCAAATTTCCTGATAACATCCCAAGCTATAGCGATGATGATCTGGGTTTCAAAACTAACCAAGTTTAGTCAAGCTGTTTTGAGACAGCTGAGACACCTGCCATTTACAGGGCAACGTGGAAAATTGTCAAGATATGTCCTACCACCTACTGTCAATCAACAATTAGTTGGGTTGCATTTGTCCTTTTTGTAAAAACAACATACCTTGACATTTTTCCACATTGCCAGGAAAAGGCAGGTGTCTCGGAACAATTCGAGAGAGACATGGCTCGTTCTGAAACCCAGATCATCAGCACTATATAGCTGGAATGTTGTCACAAAACTTAACCATTTCTTGATATCCTGTGCAGTGAAGTAATTTGGGATGAAGCCTAGTATTTGAGAAGGTATCTCGAGAGGCAGTGTTGACGCTTTTGGCTCAAGGTAAGTACAAATGCTTCAGCCTTATCCGCTGCTGTGAAAGAGGATGGGGTTAATGTTAAGCCTCATGCACTAGTTACTTGCTTAATTCTCCACCAGCATTCACGACTGACACTGCAGAACTTTGATCTGATCTATTGGTTGCAGGATTGTCTATCTTTGACAATAGTATGCTACTTAGCATGCATATAGTCCTGTGTTAGCCTCAGCAGGCAGAAATCCCATTTGCAACCTGGTGTTGCATCAGGCATGCTCCCCTGCACTCAATCCTTACAGTGCAGAAGGAGGCCATTCGGTCCATCAAGTCTGCACCAACCACAATCCCACTCAGCCCTGATCCCCATTACCCCACGTCCCTGACACTAAGTGGCAATTTAGCATGGCCAAGCAACCTAGCCTGCATATCTTTAGACTGTGGGAAGAAACTGGAGCACCCAGGGTGAACATGCAAACTACACACAGACAGTGACCCAAGTTGGGAGTCGAACCCAGGTCCCTGGCTCTGAGGCAGCAGTGTTAACCACTCTGCCACCCTGTTCAGTCCTGATTCAATCCTCAGAGTGTTAATAGGGTTCAACTTGCTCATTTAGCTCGATGGCAATGGAAGGTCAAGGTACATTCCGGAGAGCTATAATAGATAGCATTGGGATACAATTCTGCCAATGCCTCTACAACATCTTGTGACTATCCAATACTGAACTGCTATACCTATTAGGAATAAATAACTTGCATTTATATATTTCCTTTCATGAACTTATGAAATCCCAAAGTGCTCTTAGGGATCTTTTACACCCACCTGAAAAGGCAGACTGGGCCTCAGATTAACTCATCAGAAACATGGCACATCCAACAATGCAGTACTCCCTCTGGAATGCACTGAAGTGCTCAATTAATATGCTCATGTCTCTGACATGGAACACGAACCCACAACCTTCTAACTCAGATGACAGTGCTATACACTATGCCAAGGCTGGCACTAAAATCAACCCTATTTAGCATAGTGGCAGTGCTGTAACACATAACGGAGGTGGCTTTCGGGTGAAGAGGGAAATTGGCATTCACAAGTTCAAAAAGATTAAGTCACTCTTTATGATTGCTTAATATAACTGAGTGGTTTGCTAGGTGATTCCAGACCTAGGAGAATAGAAGAGTCAACTGCATTGGCATGGGACTGAGATCATACATAAGTGAGACTGGGGAATAAAGGCTTTCCTTCTCTAAAGGACATTATTGAATCATTTCGGTTTTTACAACAACCCGACAGCTTTGTGGCCACTTTACTGATAATCAGATTTTAATTCCAGATTTAGTTTCTTTAAAAATAACCGAATACAAGTTCACACGTTACATATTGTCTTAAAATTAAGAGCTCTGACAACATAGGTAAATGAAAATGGCAAACATCTCAGTACGCAACACCTTTACTGATTACTATACAAAAGCCAACTAAAAACAGAACATTGAATATACCACACACCCAAACATACTATGTAGGTGGAGCACTGTAGCCACTAATTTTCACTGGAAGAACTTTCTCTATTGCATTGATTGGACACACCCAAGGATGCGAAAATGTATAACTGCCAAAAATCTTTTGCACCTAACATCACAGATGAGCAGAATTTGCACAACTTAGACTGATTTTACACAAAATTAAGATGGCAATTTGTTTCAACATTAATAAAACAGTTCATGGAAGACCTGGAAATGTTCCCTTCCTTTTCTTACTGAAATGCTTGGCAAGCTCTTGACAATGGATATTTCTAAAATCCAATTTTTTTTGTCAACTAATACATTATAGCTATTTTGAGGTGTTGTTTTTATTTATTAGTGTCACAAGTAAGCTTACATTAACACTACAATGAAGTCACTGCACAAAATCTCCTGATCGCCACACTCCAGTGCCTGCTCAGATACACCAAGGGAGAATTTAGCATGGCCCATGCACCTAACAGCACATCTTTCTGACTGTGAAAAGAAACCAGAGCACCCAGAGGAAACCCACGCAGACATGACAAGAACACGCAGACTCCATACAGTGATCCAAGCTGGGAATCGAACCTGGGTCCCTGCCACTGTGAAGCAGCAGTGTTAACCACTTGTATTGGTCCAACAGATTGTCAGTTTGCAGGAAGCAATGACTCCCAAAGGTACAACATCCCATTTTGTTGTCTACGGTTTGTGTTATAACTAAGCGCAATTCATTTACAATAACCAATAGGCCCATGACTCAAAACGTTAACTGTGTTTCTCTCCTGATAGATGCTGGCAGATCTGCTGAGATTTTCCAGCTTCCTCTGTTCTTGTTTCCGATTCCAGCAACCACAGCATTCTGCTTAATTAATAAATTTTTACAATGTCGTATTATCAAATTTATATATTTGTAATATTGAGTGCATTTCTGAATTTTACATTTATTACTTTGATTAAATGATTACATCACATGATTATTCTCAGGTATGTGCTAGAGAACACACAAGTCAGTGGTAGCTTTCACAATATTGGATACCAACACAAGGCAATGGACTGGGTAAACCTAAACTATTTTATAATGGGACTATCATGGTCCTCTGGGATAATTAAACTACTGAACGCTCTAGACTAGAGAAAAGTGTATAGTAGTTGGTCATTTTGTCTATCACAAGTTGGATTAAGGAAGATCTTTACTATGGAGCAAGGCTGTAATTGCTGCATTGTTTTGGAATTAATCGATGACTAAGGTTCAGTGTGACTAGAATAAAATGCTGGCAAGGCTGGACAGTCACATACCAGACTGACGTGCCATCACAGACCAGTCTCAGATAGAACATGGACACAACTCTCACCTATTTGTTTGTTCTAAATGTCACCTCTAGAGACTACATGCAAAAGTAGGCACTACCTTTTGCCGGGGGGGGGGTGTGTGTGTGTGTGTGTGGTGGTGCGTGTGTGAGAAACCTCAAATGTTTAATTATCTCTAATTAATAACTACAGCAAGGTTCACAGAGGTTGGGGTTAAATAAGTCGACCATATATTTAAACCATGGTGTAACGTTCAGAGACACCTCAGGAGGGGCAAAGTGAAAAAAAAGAAACATAGCTTTCAAAGGTAAACCAAAACAATGGATAGTTGAGTGAATTGCAAAACAATAAATTAGTGATGCTAGTCTGATAGTAAATTATGACAATAGCTCAACTATTCAATAATATTACCAGCACAAGATTAAAGTTTACTGCCTAGTTGGCAATAGCTAAGTTACAAGTTCTAAGTTTGTCATATTGTTTTCATTTTGCTGAACGTAATAAGCGAAGAGTAGGATATGGCTGAGAGAGCAGTAAAGATCACATGAACGAATAAATACCTTTTGACAGAATACCAGGAAAAATACCTTTTCGTCCTGGCGGCAATTTTGCAGCTAGTCACCAACTATTAAACTTACATAAAAAATAAGCAAAATACTGCAGATGCTGGAATCTGAAACAAGGACAAAGGAAGCTGGAAAAACCCAGCAGACCTACCATTATCTATCAGGAGAGAAACAGTTAAGATTGAGTCAAGGACCCTTTGCTGAAACTTTACTGTTAATGGAAATACATATATTGAACTGTAACAGAGGGGGTAAATGGGGCAGTGTACAAGCATTTGTATTCCAACACTACTACACTAAGCCACAGCAAACATTCACAGTAACATTCCAAAGTAATTCACTATGTTTAGCACTTTGGGACGTTTAGGTGTACAAGGTATTACTTAAATGCGAATTTATATGATTGCCCGGTGTTGTATAATCATTAAAAATGGACATGTAAAATGCATGTGAAATCTTTTAAGCATTTAATGTAACACCCTACAAGCTAAAAAGATTCAAAAATATTTTTGTTAACTACAATTATTCACATTATATCCAATCACATTCCAGCTAGATGTCAAATACAAACTTTATCACCCTCCAAAATAAATTTAGCCTTTAGTGTTACACTCCAAGTTCATCAATGCCCTCTTTATCTATTCTGTGTATCTACATTATGCTTACACAATAAGGCTTATTAACTTTACACAGAAAATCCCCACAATCCAATTACTGCACCATTTTCCAAAAAGTGGAAACTGAAGCTGTAAAATAAGTGAAAGCAGGTAGCAATATCTGTTAAGTAATAACTAAATGTAACCCTGTTTAACTAAAGCCCTAATTTCAGACAGGCACCCATTACTCTTAATGCAGCAAGCCAAGAAAAATAACTATAAAAAACGATGATTGCCAGAGTGAAAAGACATATCTGAACTTAAAATACGTCTATTGTTCAAGGAATTATAATATATTGCACTGTAACCAGGGAGAGGAAATGGGGTAGTGGACAAGCATTTGTATTCCAACACCACTACACTATGCCATAACAAACATTCACACTAATGTTGCAAAGTAATTCACTATGTTAAGCACTTTGGAATGTTTCAGGTGTGCAAACAGGCAAATATTTATTACTCAGAGTAAAAGGCAAAGGTAGAATAGGAGCCAAAAATTGAATTAAAAAAAAACACACACACATTAGTATCCTGCAATTTTGCGAATCCTGAAGGCATCAAAAAATAAGCTTCCCCCTCCCTCCCCCAATATTAGTAATAACAGTACATGTCAAAGTGCAATGAAATTAGAGCTTGTCTAAAACACACACACCTTGCACATCTCTGGACACAATGAAGAGGGGTGGCTTGGCCCTGGAAGCTGTTGGCTGTACAAAACAGTAACTACTAAACACTCCCTTGAAAGAAATATAAGAGTGGCAGCGGGGAGGGGGTGGGTGAGAAAGAGACACCTACAATCACAGACAAACACAAGACACGCACATACACACACCATTACAGATGATAACCACTGCACCAAGACAGCGGGCGAGGTGGCTTACCCTGCATGCAGGTAGTTGTGTTTTGCTGTTGACTCTGTTGCTGCTGTGCTGAGCTGCTGGAGTTGTTGCTGTAGCTGGGAGTCGCCATTGTACAGATAATATTCCAAAGGTTGTGGGGGGGTGGGGGGAAGAGGGGGTGGGGGGTGGTGGTAGCAGACAGGAGTGTGGTAGTGGGGGGGGGGGAGGGGGGGTAGAGAGGGGGAGGGAAGCTGCAATGCAGCAACTCTCTCGCACAGTCACTGGCTTCCCTTTTTTTTGTTAGAAAGAAAAACACCCCCCCTCTCCTCCCACACACACACACACACTTGCACCCAAATAAATCTCTTGAGCACTTCCACAGCCCGGCGCCGTCAACAAAAAACGGTTGAAATCCGCCTCCTGTCTTCCATATCAGAAATCCGTGGATTAGATAAGTTTAGAAAAAAAATAAACCTCTCCGGGGAAAACAAAATGTAAATTTATCTGAATTAAATGCCTCCCCAAGGCGTTGAGTGAGAGAAAAAAATGGTTTCCACGGTGAAAAGCCCACAGCTTATAGTCTCTATAATCCAATTATTATTTTTTCTCTCTTTCGTTTTGCTATATATATATATATTAAAAATAAGAATTTTAATCTAGGAGCTGCCCGAGGCGCCGCCACTGCAGCCCTGACAAAGAAGCCATGGAAACCCTGCTGCTCCCCTGCTCTCCAAACGGCCAGAGACTCCCTCTGTGTGTGAGAGAGAGAGAGATTTTATAATTTTTTTTACGGAAAAAAAAAACGAGAATCTGTGTGCAGAGCCCCGGCGAAGATGTAATCACAGAAAAATTCGGGAAAATCCCATGAAGAATGCGTCTCTGCTGGCCTCACATCTGTCTGAGTGAGTGAGTGAGGGAACAAGATGGGGGAGGGGAAGGGCGCTCTCTCACACACTCACTGCGCAGGCGCGCAGCCGGCTGCCTCCTCCCTCCCAGCCGCCGCGGCGCACTCTGGGATCTGTAGTCCCGCCTGCCTGGGGAGAACGGGGGAGAGCGGCGCGCCTCAGCCACGCCGAGAACTACATTTCCTAAGGTGCCACCTGAACCCGGGGGAGAGAGCAGGCGGGGCGGCGAGGCCAATCATGCGCCAGGCGTCAGCCCCGTCCCCTCTCTCCCTCCCCCCGCGCCTCCTGATTGTGACGTAGGCAGCAGCCAGGGTGCTTGCTGCAAAGTGGTGGAAGTGTATCTCTGGAGCCTAGCCTGAGTGACTCAGTGTCTAATTCCTGGACACAAAACCTTTCTGAACTGGTGTTTTTTTTTCCCTTCTTCAGTGGGCCTGTTTGCAATTTCCAAAAAAAAAGTTGTAAATGCACACCCAAAGCCTGAATTTACTCCCCCCTCTTCTGTTTATTTATTATTGTCACAAGCCACCCATCCTCAAACACAGAGAAGGGGCAAAAGTGAATTCAGGCTTTGGGTGCGCATTTATAACCTTTGGAAATTGCACACTGAAGAAGGAAAAAAAAAGCAGGGGATTACTGTGCCCAGTAATTAGACGAGTTAAATCAGTCAAGCTACAAGTTGACCAGAGACACGTTGCCCAAGAACAGTATGGTGGCACAGTGGTTATCACTACTGCCTCATAATACAGGAGGTCTCACAACACCAGGTTAAAGTCCAACAGGTTTATTTGTTGGACTTTGGCCTGGTGTTGTGAGACTTCTTGCTGCATTTACCCCAGTCCAACGCTGGCATCCCCACATCATTCCTCACAATGCCGGAGACGTGGGTTCGATTCCTGGCTTGGGTCACTGTCTGTTCTACTCGTGTCTGTGTGCATTTTCTCTGGTTGCTCCTTTTTCCTCTCACAGTCCAAAGGTAAAAAAGAAGTTTATTTATTTGTCACAAATAGGCTTACATTCACACTGCAATAAAGTTACTGTGAAAATCCCCTAGTCGCCACACTGTTTGGGCACACTGAAGGAGAATTTAGCGTGGCCAATTCACCTGCTCATCTTTGGATTGAGAGAGGAAACCGGATCACCTGGAGGAAACCCACGCAGATACAGGGAGAATGTGCAAGCTCCAAATAGACAATGACCCAAGCCAGGAATTGAACACAAGTCTCTGGTGTTGTCTCTGTGAGGCAGCAGCGCTAACCACTGTGCTGCCCTAGGTGTGCCGGTTAGGTGCATTGGCCATGCTAAATTCTCTCTCTGTGTACCCAAACAGGTGCCAGAATGTGGTGACTAGGAAATTTTTACAGTGACTTCATTGCAATGTTAATGTAAGCCTAGTTGTGACTAATAAATTGTGACTAATAACTGTGGCGGCACGGTAGCACAGTGGTTAGCACTGCTGCTTCACAGCTCCAGGGACCTGGGTTCGATTCCCGGCTCAGGTCAATGTCTGTGCGGAGTCTGCACATTCTCCTCATGTCTGTGTGGGTTTTTTCCAGGTGCTCCGGTTTTCTCCCGGAGTCCAAAGATATGCACGTTAGGTTGATTGGCCATGCTAAAATTACCTCCTAGTGTCCTGAGATGCGTAGGTTAGAGGGATTAGTGGGTAAAATATGTAGGGATATGGGGGTAGGGCCATGGTCAGTGCAGACTCGATGGGCCAAATGGCCTCTTTCTGCACTGTAGGGATTCTATGATTTCTACCACAGAGTCAGCTCATGGTCAGTTTTTAATCTTATTTGAAGCCAATCCACTATGTACAGTCATAAGATTTTCCCATTGGCAGGGAAGCCAAAATGACAAGTTATCTCTGATGGTACTTCAAGAGCTTTATACTTAGTTACAAAGTGCCATTTGCAAGGCCATTGGAAATGGTTGCCCACTTGACTAGAAAAATCAAAATGGGGAAGGAAAATACTTAACCAAATGGGGGAAGTTCCATGCCTTTGACTCATCCAGCGAATTACAATAGGGTCATGAAATGCTCCAATCATTCTGTTGAAAGACAAAATTACCTTTAAGTCACAATTTTTTTGTGAGCTTTGTAAAAATTTATCATGTGCAGTGCAAAACTGAATCAACATACTGTGACTGGAGGCATATAAACCTGTTTTCTATCTACAGTTTGCCATATGGTGGACTCCAATCTTAGCACACAACCTGGATAGAAACTGTGCTGAGTCATTCCTCAAAGATCGAGGAGTAAAAGGAGGTCTGTCAATACTGTCCACTTTTATGCAGCTCCCCAACATTATACAGAGACTAACAGACTGGGAAAGAGATTTGATTTCATAATTTCTATCAATGTATTTATCAAATAGGTTGCTGGAGCGTCCATGACTAGGATAACTGAACTCAAAAATCGCCCTTGCTTCTTTGTGGTACAACATTTTGTCTGGCCTTTGTTTTCCTGAAGGAATTACAAAGCTTCTGAAATATAAAAAAATCTGAAATGGAGCACTCACTATCTGGGAGAATCTTGTGCAAGCACCCACATCTGTGATACACTGATAAGCTACATTTGATGTAACAGCGCATGCCTGAGAAAGGTCATCCATTTAAATAAAATATTTCAGATTGTAACACAACTTGGAATTTATTACGAGGGAAAGGATGCAAAAAGTGGTGGCTCCTATGTACAAGCCACCAGATTGTAATCATGTTTTCAGTTATAAATGTTAAAATATTTGCACATTTCAAATGCATCTAAAAAAGCTATTACAGTATTGATTCTTTTTCTTTTTGTAGAAACACTCATTAAGTAATTTGTCAGTGGCTTTCCGGATAGAGCTTTTGTAAATGAAACACTGGCATGATTTTACTTGTTATCGAAGTGCGTGCCAATGCTGAATAATTAGCCTCAAGGTGAAATTTTATTTGTTCCACCAAAGTAAACAAATAAGACCTACAATTATATTGTTGGGCAAGACTAGGCTTAAGATTCATGGATCTTAAATGAGTACAAAATCAGTTTTCAAACATAATTCTGAGACTTCTCAACCTGAATATGTTCTTAGCCAAAGTTCACAAGGATCTTCCTCGATTAGAGAGGAGTGGCGGGCATGGGAGTGGCGGGCATGGGAGTGGCGGGCATGGGAGTGGCGGGCATGGGAGTGGCGGGCATGGGAGTGGCGGGCATGGGAGTGGCGGGCATGGGAGTGGCGGGCATGGGAGTGGCGGGCATGGGAGTGGCGGGCATGGGAGTGGCGGGCATGGGAGTGGCGGGCATGGGAGTGGCGGGCATGGGAGTGGCGGGCATGGGAGTGGCGGGCATGGGAGTGGCGGGCATGGGAGTGGCGGGCATGGGAGTGGCGGGCATGGGAGTGGCGGGCATGGGAGTGGCGGGCATGGGAGTGGCGGGATGCAATTGGTTGTACATAGCTTAAGGGGCACAGCTTCTGAAGGGTGAGACAAGGCAAGAAGGCAGGCCTCCATGAACTACCTACAGCCAACACACAGATTGAACCCACATCATTCTATTTCATGCTCAACCCACCCGACCAGTTTTTTAAAATGCCAGATGTTTTTGGCACGCTCACAAGATTTGGATCTGTACTCTTTCGGCACCTGTACTGAGGGATTGTATTTAGTGCCCATTACAGTTCATCACCTAAATTCTCTCAATGCACCACCAAAAGGTAAGTTACCCATGCAATAATTATTCTGCTTATATCATTATGGTTATGTAATGATGCACACTCATGAACTTCAGGAACGCAAAAGTATTTGTTAACAAGGAAACATTTGTA
The DNA here is from genome assembly GCF_965287045.1 of Carcharhinus amblyrhynchos. Lineage (NCBI taxonomy): Eukaryota > Metazoa > Chordata > Chondrichthyes > Carcharhiniformes > Carcharhinidae > Carcharhinus > Carcharhinus amblyrhynchos. Next base: position 41,007,588 of record NC_137344.1, on the reverse strand, counting down.
CACAGACTGGCAGCCCCTGGCTCTCCCAGTCCCTACATGCCTTCTCAATGCCTTCTGTCCAAGATAGGCCTCCACCCCCTGGAGTGATTACGCAATTTCAGTCCCAATTGGTTCCTCAAGCCAGGTGACTCTCTTCCGCTGTATTTTCCTTAAAGGGACAATCACCACATGTTAGTGTGCTCTGATTAGATTCCATGTTAATTCCAGGTGAAGTTTCTTTTTCCCACCTGGTCTCTTTGACTTAGTCATACACCGCCTGTGCGATGTTAAAAGTTAAAGTCTATTTATTTGTCACAAGTAGGTTTACATTAACACTGCAATGAGGTTACTGTGAAAATCTCCTTGTCGTCACACTCCACTGCCTGTTCAGGTACACAGAGAGAATTTAACATGGCCAATGTACCTAACCAGCACGTCTTTCAGACTGTGGGAAGAAACCGTTGAAAGACTCTTTAGTAGCAACTCAGTGAATCAGAATGGCAGCCAAATGATTACAGTACTGGACTAGCAACCCAGAAGTTGAAAGTAGAAATCAGACAAGGGAAGTTCTAAATAATTTAATTGATCCAATAATATTTGGGCAAACACCAGAAAAATAGTGACAAAAATTGTTGTGGTGACTTAAAAATGCAATTTGTTCACTAATGTACTTCAGAGATAGGCTAACTATGTTGTCACATGACTTCAGCCCCGCAGTAGGCCCAGAAAATAACCTTGCAATAACTAGGGTGGAATAATAAATAACAATCCATTTCAAATCTTGATTTAAATCCCCTATCAATTAACATGGGAATTATATAAATGTATTAGTATAGAAATTACCCTTGAAATGGATAGTGGACCAATGCTAAGCAAGCCCATATGCCACGTATCCATTTGGTGACACAGAACTTAAGAATTGCTCAAATCCCCAGGACAATATATTGACTAATCACAGTGAACAGACTTGGTTTGAAATTAAACAAAACTTGGGAGTTAAGTGTCAGTTATCAGTTAACTGGCGCATTTTCCATGGAAATGCCTCTACCAGTCACAGTCCACTTGGCAATCAATCAGCATTATCGTTTTATGCAGTATAAATTGTTGTTTCCTTTACAATTTGGCATGTGTCCTTTTTTTCATCAATACTCATATGGGGTGCTCTATCTGATATATCAACTCAGTGTTTACCCATTTAAAATAAACAGGTTAGAGCCTGCATTAAAAAAGTCAACTCAGCAATATCATTTGGTTCCATTGTGCGCTTTTCTGATTGTCTCCAATAACAACAAAGTGCTCACCCTCAATAGATCAGAATATATTTTCCTCTTAATCTTGATTTAAATAATAAGAAAGAGAGCCCAAAATAAGAAGGAAAAGAAGAAAGCCCACCAGTGCTTTTTCAAGAGGATTGTAGAGTAGAATCCCTACAGGGCCGAAAGAGGCCATTCGGCCCATTGAACATGCAATGATAACAATCCCACCCAGGCCCTATTCGCTGCCTCAGAAAAGCTGCCATTTGTGTCTCTGTCTATATATGCCATGTTTATGAACTTACTTCTCCACTCACCTGACGAAGGAGCAACGCTCCAACAGCTCATGATTCCAAATAAACCTGTTGGACTTTAACCTGATATTGTGAGACTTTTTACCATGCCTACCTCAGCCCAACACCGGCATCTCCACATCATGGGTATCAGATGGCATCTTGCAACACAAGTGAATGAGGAAGTGAGATAAGTTTGCATGACAACAGTACACACGTGGTAATTTCGTCAACATTTTCAACTTGCACAATATTACAGCACAATTTTTAATAATGTTTTGTATCAGGCAAAGCTATGTCAAGGCAGAAAGCAGATGACGTATTTACAATAATATTTTGTTACATTCTACGTGAGCACAAAGGGGGAAGTGATGGCCTAGTGATATTATCACTAAACTATTAATCCAGAAACTCAGCTAATGTTTTCAGGACCCAGGTTCAAATCCCATCATTGTAGATAGAGGAATTTAAATTCAATAAAATAAATCTGAAATTAAGAATATATTAATGACCATGAAACCATTGTTGACTGTCCCCAAAAAAACCATCAGGTTCACTAATGTCCTTTAAGGAAGGAAATCTGTTGTCCTTACTTGGTCTGGCCTCTGTGTGACTCCAGAGCCACTCTCAAGTGCCCTTGGGTGACTGGGGATGGGCAACAGATGCTGACCAGCCAGCGATGCCTGTGGCTGACAAATGAATAATAACAAAAAGCAAGATCTTTTGGAGATTTTAATTTTACTTATTTTCCATTTCCCTTTAGTTAACTACTCTTCCCTTATTCGTTTTTGTTCTCTCAGTCAACATATTTTTCCAACTAAAAAAAAAAACAGGAAAGCAACTTTCTACCAAAGCTCATTAATAACCAACATGCAGGAGAGCAAGCATGTGTGACTCATCCTCTTGATTTTCCAACCCTTCTCATGGAAGGTGACTCATTTCTGCTGTCTCTTCTGTCAATGTGAGAAAGGGTTTCTTCTTTCTGAATAATTGCCACCATACCTATCCAATTATGGCAATATTTTTTAACTGCAAGAAAATAGTCTCATGGAGATGCTAATAGATGGTTACCACAACATCACTTGGAATGGTTTCTAATATGACCTTCAACTATTAAAAATCAAATTTTTGGTGGAAAAATGTAAGATGTGTACTCTACAGGAGACTACAGTATCCTGGGAAAATTGAATTGGTGTCTGTAAGAATTGTCAACACTTCATTAATTTATTAACAATCCCGAGAAGGTGGATGAATTTAACCTTAGGTTTTGTCCTCCAGCCGACACACACTATTTGACAATAATATCAGAGCCTGATTACTCATTTCCTGTAAGTCCTTGAAAAAAAAGCAAACCTCAGCAGATGTTAAAAATCTGAAATGGAAACAAAAGTAAAATGTTGGAAATGCATGACAGTTGGTCAATCAGCATCTATGTGGAGAGAAACAAGATTTAACATTTTAGGTCAATGAAAGCTCAAAAGATGAATTTAAGTTGGTGGAGGGGGGGGCGGGGGGGGAAGTGTTTTTTTTTCGATAAATGTTAACGACCTGGACAGGCCCCATTTCAAAATTTGCAGATGACACAAAACATGGAAGTATTGTGAACTGTGAAGAGGATAGTGACCAACTTCCAGAGGATGTAGACAAGTTGGCGAAATGGGTGGACAAATGGCAGATTAAATTTAATGCAGAGAAGTCTGAAGTGGTTCATTTAGGAGAAAAGAACGAGGAGATAGAATAATATAACCTCTACAGTGCACAAAATGGTCTTTGGGCCCATCAGCAACAGCCAACTGACAATAGTCGCACCCAGGGTATTCACAGAAGGAGGAATCACAGGGCAGAAGGAGGCCATTCGGCTCATCAGGCCTGCACCGACAACAATCTCACCCATCCCCATAACCCTATTTATTTGCCCTGCTAATCTCCCTCTCACGAAGGGGCAATTTAGCACCGCCAATCCACCTAACTTGCACATTTTTGGACTATGGGAGGAAACTGGAACACCTGGACAAAACCCACAGAGAATGTGCAACTTTCATATGGAAAGTCACCTAAGGCTGAAAATGAACCCAGGTCCCTGGCGCTGAGGCAGTAGTGCTAACCACTGTGCCATCGAGGCAATATAAAATACACAATACAATTCTATGGAGTACAAAGCGGTTGGAGGAACAGTTGGACCTGGGGGTAAATGTGCACAAATCATTGTGCACATATACCCCCAGGGCCAGGGCAGTCTGAGAAAAGCATGTAGACTTCTGGCTTTATCACCAGGGCAATGGAGTATAAAAGCAAAAATGTTATGATAAACCTATGCAAAAATAATTGATTAGGCCTCAACTGGAGGTCTGCATCCAGTTCTGAACACCACACTTCAGGAAGAATGAGAAGGCAGAAAGGATGAATGAGAATGGTTCCGGGGATAAGGAACTCCAGTGACATGAATAAATTGGGAAAACTGAACTGTTCTCCCTAGGAAAGAGAAGGTTGAGAGGTGATTTGATTGGAAAGCATGAGGGACCTGGCCAGGGTGGATAGGGAGAAACTATTCCCTTGGGGGAAGCGTTGAGAATCAGAGGACACCAATTTAAGGTGATTGGTAAAATCAGGAAAGGCGAATGAGGGAAATGTTTTTTACCTAGTGAGTGGTTCAGATCTGGAATGTACTGCCCGAGAATGTGGTGGAAACTGTTTCAAAGTTTAATTGAGGCCCTCAAACGAGAATAGCATTATTATCTGAAGAGAAAAAAAAGAGAGAAATTGGGGATTGGGACCGCTTTTGTAGGCAGCCATCTCAGACATGAAAAACTAAATAGTCTATTTCTGTGTAGTAATACTTCAAGGGGAAGTGGTGGTGTATTGATAATGTCACTGAACTAGTAATCCAGATAGCCAACCCTAATCTTCAGGGAGCACATGGTGGAATTTAAATTCAGTCAATAAAAGAAAAAGGAAATCTGCGATTGAAAGCTAGTCTCAGTAACGTGACCATGAAAATATAATCGATTATTGTAAAAGCCCATCCGTTTCACCAATGCCCTTGAGGGAAGGAAATCTGTCATCCTTATTTCATCTGGCTCATTTGTGACTCCAAAGCCACAGCAATGTGGTTGACTCCTAACTGCCCCCTGAAATAGCCTGGCAAACCATTAAACTGAGGGATAATCAGGGATAGGCTACAAATGCTGGTCTTGTCAGCGATATCCATTCTAGCAGTCTGTGATAAAAAGCTAAGGCGAAAATACTGGATTTGTGCACAATTAACATTAGACAGAATTAGGAACAGTTTTATTGTAGATAATATTGGACACATTGTAGATAATCACCAAAGACTTCCCCATCTTATCTGCAGATACATTGTAGATAATCACCAAAAACTTCCCCACCTTATCTGCGGATATATTGTAGATAATCACCAGAAACCGCCCACCTTGTATGCGGCTGCGATTCCCTGGTGCGGTTGTAGTGAATGGGGTTTTGGCTGAGCGCCATTCTAGCTGGTGGTGGCTGGCAACAAACATGATTGGAGAATCCCACCCAATATTTATAATGCGCCTTTTCATGTTGAAACACTTGACACAAATCTTAAAATTCAATGTCAGTTGCGTAGGCTTATGTTCAGAAGCTGGTTGGTCTGTTGTACTTTTCCAACTTTTTTGTAATGACATGATTCCAGCGTTGAGGTCTTATACTTGGAAAGGGACGCATCATCCACCTAACTTCTTGAAAGTACATCTTAGATCAGTGGATTGCACGGTAGTCCTGTTGACAGTGAGAGATAGATAGATTTGTTACTGTGCAGAAGGAGGCCATTCGCTCCATTGAGCCTGAACTGACAACAATCCCACTCAGGCCTTATTCCTGTAGCTATTTACCCTGCTAATCCCCCCTTACACTAAGGAGCAATTTTGCACGGCCAATCAACCTAAAGTGCACATCTTTGGAGTGTAGGAGAAAACCGGAGCACCCGAAGGAAACCCACACAGACATGGGGAGAATGTACAAACCCCAAAGAGACAGTAACCCAAGGCCAGAATTGAACCCAGGTCCCTGGTGCTGTGAGGCATCAGTGCTAATGACTGTGCCGCCCTCCAGAAGAAACCTCCAGTCCGGACCACCAGGCTGCTCAACTGAAGAGGGTCAGACAACAGTTTTGTTGGTCGATTGGGGCTGGTGGGGAGAGAGGATGGGGGAGCAGGGGATTGCGGGTGGATAAAGAAGCTGTAAGTGATGAAACCGACAGAATAGGAACCATCCACAACACTAAGTAACTTTGATGTTTGAAGAAGTTAATTACATGATGTATGTTTTATGGCAGTTGCATTTAAATAAGCAACTGGAAACAAGGGGGAGAATAAACAGAAGCACGTTTGTGCCATTGGACCAGCAAGAAGGACTTTGTTTTTTTTTTGCATGTCATTTATTACAAGTTCAACCATTTCATTATTGTCCCTCCTCTTTGAGCATCTCAGTAATATATTTAAGCTGCCCTAGCTCTTGTGTACAGCTGTTGCCTATGGTGCAGTTTGGTCTCAACTTGTTGTTCCTGGCAAGCCATGTACATACCCAACATTTTAGAGAAGTTTTGGCACTTGTCAGCCTAAGTTACTTCAAACATCAGGGAAACAGAACCAGGATAGACTGCACAATCTGTATCCAAGGTCATAGCCGCATCCTTATCCATGAAGTTAACTGCCAGCCAGTACAGTGCCTTAAGTTGATGAGCAGAGTGTACATTGACTACGACACCAAACAGTTACTATACCAGTTGACATCTTCCCCAAAGTCAACTGGATTGGCCAAATCAGTGTTTTGATTACCAGAGTCTGGATATTTTGTGGCAGTAACTCATCCGCCTCGCCATCATTCCATCATCTATGTTGGAGTGATTCAGGAGAACGATGGAATACTCTCCACTTGCCTGGATGACTGCAGCTGCAGCAAGGCTCAAGAAGGTCTCGATACCATCCAGGACAGAGCAGTCTGTCCCAATCACCACCTTAAATGGTTGCTCCCTCCATCACTGGTGTAACTGGGTCACAAGTGTCTTACAGAATGCACCTCCACAACCCACCAAGTCTACATCATCAGCACCTCCCATGACCTCCACCGTCTAGGAGGAGAAGGAATTCAGGTGCTTGGAAATACTGTCAGCTCCAATTTACCCATCAAATCATTCTGACATGGACATACATGTTTTGTTTGGGGAAATTTTCCCATCCTGTCCACCACGGGGAACCTAGTGGGTGGGCGGGGTGGGGGGGAGGTGGGGGAGGTGTTGCGGACTGTGCAAATCTCCGTTGCCATGGGCAGGATTTTCAGGTTTTGGGGTGAACAGGGCTGGAAAACGGAAGTTATCTCTGAGTCATAATTCTCAAACTCGACACTTAGTGGCAATGGTAGTAACACGTTCACCACGTGGATAGCAACAGCTTAAGGAGTTGTTCCAACATCATTTTTTCAAGGACAACCAGGAATGGACAACAAATGTCACCTTTGCCGGTGATGTTCATATCGAGTCATTGAGGTTTAACTTGTCCATGCCACCCAGTTTTTTTTTAAACCACTAAACTAGTCCCAATTGTCTGCATTTGGCCCCATATCCCTCTATACCCACCTTGACAATGGATTTCTAAAAAGTGGGGACTGACAGACACGCGGAATAGTGGACTCTGGTGAGTGGCTGAGGTCTGACTGGGGACTAACAAGGAGACACAGGTTGTATTTGCCTCTCCAGCACCAGTTTCCTTTGCCCGATCAGCGTTTGTACATTTATCTCTTGAGCTTGAAGTTGGTGCATTTTTTAAAAAAAATCAACATAATCAATGTTGGAGGCTCGCTCACTTCATCAGACTCCCTTTCAAACGTGCAAATCCAGAGGAATTTCAACACAAATCAAAGAAATTTTCTTTTCCAAACTCAGTTCAATTTCAGGTCAGACACAATAAGTGGAAATTCAAAACCAGCAGTGAGAGGTAGAATTGGAGACAGGAGAGGGGATTCTGTTGGCTGAGGAAGCTGAGCTGATAATAACTAACATGACTTAACCTTTGTGTGTGTGAGGGTTTGAAGGGGTTGGGTGTGCCTGCAGGCGAGTGAACCCCTTTTTCTCTTTGTTGCAGTTTCAATGGTTCATCTGTTCCAATTTGAACCATTGGGTTTCACACTCAGCTTTTTTTAATGCATTGAAACTGAACCCAGTGCTGCAAGTTATGGAACTGCAGTCAGTGTGTTGTGATCGCCCCCTAATGGTCATTGTGATATGATAAAACATCACAGACTGAATCGTGAAATCTACATATTGTTTCATCCACAGTTTTTTAAAAAAATGGTTATTAAATATCCAAGAATAATTGTAGCTATGGAAATGTTGCAAATGTACCTATCTAGTATGTATGAAGAATGAAAAAAATCAAAAACACTGCAAAGCATTGCTTCGTCGGAGATTTCTCAATGGCTGAGTGGCCTGCTTCTGCTCTTAAGTTTATTTATTAGTGTCACAAGTCATAGATTCGTATAGGTTTACAGCATGGAAACAGGTCTTTCAGCCCAACTTGTCCATGCTGCCCTTTTTTTTTAAACCCCTAAGCTTATCCCAATTGCCTGCATTTGGCACATATCGCTCTGTACCCATCTTACCCATGTAAATGCTTTTCAAAGACAAATTGTACCCGCCTCTACTACTAACTTTGGCAGCTTGTTCAAGACACTCACCACCCTCTATGTGAAAAAATTACCCCTCTGGACACCTTGTATCTCTCCCCTCTCACCTTAAACCTATGCCCTCTAGTTTTAGACTCCCCTACCTTTGGGAAAAGATGTTGACTATCTAGCTGATCTGTGCCCCTCATTATTTTATAGACCTATATACGATCATCTCTCTGCCTTCTGCGCTCCAGAGAAACAAGTGCCAGTCTATCCAGCCTCTCCTTACAACTCAAACCATTAAGTCCTGGTGATGATTTATATCAGCACTGCAATGAAGTCACTGCGAAAATCCTCTAGTCACCACACTCCAGCATCTGTTTGGGTACACTGAGGGGGACTTTAGCATGGCCACTGCACCTAACCAGTACATCTTTTGGGACTATCAGATGAAACCAGAGCACCCGGAGGAAACCCACGCAGACACAGGGAGCACATGCAGACTCCACACAGAAAGTGACCCAAGCTGGGATTCAAACCCAGGTCTCTATCACTGTGAGGCAGCAGTGCTAACCACTGAGCCACCATGCTGTCCATAGTGATTCTGTGATTCCATGAAAGTCGTTTTCCAAAACATTTTCATCAGTTCTACCACGAATAACGCCCACAATTAGAACTGAAAATGCTGGAAGCATTCAGCAGGTTAAGCAAAACCTGTGGAGAGGAGGTGGTCAGGTTATTGTTTCCGGTTGATGACCATTCGGCCCTGGTTTAGAAATTACAGCATGATGAGCATTGAAATGTGGCAAATCATTGTTTCGCCTGGAAGGAGGCTTGGCTGGTGGTGTGGGGGATGAAGGGGTCTGTGTTGCATCTCCTGTGCCTGCCTGGGAAGCTCCTGGAGAAAGGAGGACAAGCGCGAGGAGTGACGGATGTGTGCGTTGGAGTGTCGCAATGGGAAGTGAAGCCTGAGAGATATTATTTCCCCAATCTCTCTCGTTTTGTCTGACACCATTATCACTTCTGTCATTTAATTATCTCCCACACATCACCTAATTCTGTTATTTATTCATCTCCTGTGTTTCTTGTGAGCTGTCACATCTTCTGGCAAAAGGTCATTGACCTGAGACATTAACCTGGTGACAGCTTCCAGAATCTTCTGTTTAAATTTCCAGCAATCTTTGTTTTCATTCAGGAATTGCTGCTGCCTCAAGTTATTTGGATTCATCCCCAAAAGCCAACAGGCCAAATTGCTGTTGTTAACTCACCAACATCAGAGCTCTGAGGAAGGATCATCCAGACGTAAAACATTGACTCTACTCTTTCGCCACAGATGCTGACAGACCTGCTGAGACTTTGTAACATTCTCTGTCTTTGGGTCACCATTTCAATGTCTTGCTATAGAATGTGAGGCATTACTACCGAGCTGCACTTTTTCTTGCCACGGTACACACAATGTACTTTGTGCCACTGGACTTTAATATTAATCAATGGATAAAAGCAAATTACTGCAGATGCTGGAATCTGAAACCAAAAGGGAAAATGCTGGAAAATCTCAGCAGGTCAGACACCACCGATAAAGGAGAGAAAAGAGCTGATGTTTTGAGTCCAAATGAAAGGGACTCAAAACATCAGATCTTTTCTCTCCTTACAGATGCTGCAAGACCTGCTGAGATTCTCCAGCATTTTCTCTTTTGGTTTAATATTAATCGTCTGGCATCTCACCAACCCTGTTGTGGCTTTTCAATACTCGGTCTCACCATATCTATCCATTATTGCCTTAACAATCACCTCGCAAGACTGTTTCATTCAGTTACGGCTACTTAGAGTAACAATCTTTTTCTGGAAAATGTGGGTGACACACGTCCGTTTTATTGCCCCCATTTTCAGTTTTTTTCCCCCCAACTTAGCACTGAGGTCCATGTACTTAATGGATCTTTGACATCGCTAAAAAGTACCTGCCAAACTCTTGCTTGGTGAGGGAGGATGAAGAGTGGTGAGGAATTTTTATCAGCATGACTGTAGTTAATAAGTTAAGAGCAGTTATTAAAAACAACAAGGATTTCTTTTCCTCTCTGTTTCATTAAGGTGAAAGATTTGAATGGGGAATGGAACACTTTGTAATCTGAGCAACCGCAGTCTGGATTGAGATCAGCACAACGTAGTTAGATGCAGATTAATCATAGCATCACAACAGTGTTCCATCTACTCCTCCCTAACAATGAGCCACAGTCCCAGCGATGCAGCTGGAATCTGTACTCCTGATTGAATTATGTTAGCTTCCTCAGTGCATTAACTGACTTGACGAAAGAGGCGTTTGGGGTGGTCTGGACCCACCGCAGGATCATGATAATGTCCTGATCAACTCCGTGTTCAGCCCCACCGCCTTAACCATTTGACCTGGAAAAGGGATCCAGATAAAGTTCATTACTCATTGGGAGCTCAGTCCAAAACAACCAAATCTATCTGAAGCTAGCGTTTTACAAAAGCATATTGTTTCACATCTGCCTGGAGAGGGACAGCAGCAAATGATAAAAGCTCGTATAAGGGGAGCTGCTTACATTAAACTCAGATGCAGTGAGACTCCACTTATGTTTGCGAGAAATACATGGCTGCTAACTAATGGAAATGTAGTGAAGAAAAGGGGAAGGAATCTCTACTTTTGATGAGGTTGAATCTTCACAGGCACCCTGCAGACCTTTGTTCTGTATATTTGCAAAGGATGTTAATTACCATTCATCTTGAGGACATTACCTCAGGCAGGCAGGCAGTCAGAAGAGACACAAAATGTGTAGAGCTTAGTAATGTTCCACAGCTCCATTCCTGAATTCTGAACACCTGTTATTTATTACACCGTCAAAAGCCGTAGCTGTCCCGATTAACCCTTTCCACTCCAATCCAATACCCAAAGTTATCATCTAATGGGCCACTGTTGTTTGTAATTTTTATTAATGATCTGGATGAGGGTATAGTTGGGTGGATTAGTAAATTTGCTGATGACACCAAAGTTGGAGGTGTGGTAGATTGTGAGGAAGGGTGTCATAGTCTGCAGGGAGACTTAGATAGGTTGCAGAGCTGGGCCGAGAGGTGGCGGATGGAATTTAATGAGGAGAAGTGTGAGGTAATTCACTTTGGTAGGAGCAACAGATGTGTCGCGTATAGGGCTAACGGGAGGACTTTGAATAGTGTGGATGAACAGAGGGATCTAGGTGTGTGTGTACATAGATCCCTGAAAGTTGGGAATCAAGTAGATAAGGTTGTCAAGAAGGCGTACGGTGTCTTGGCGTTTATTGGTAGGGGGATTGAATTTAGGAGTCGCAGTGTAATGTTGCAACTGTACACTACTCTAGTGCGGCCGCACTTGGAGTACTGTGTGCAGTTCTGGTCCCCGCATTACAAGAAGGATGTGGAGGCGTTGGAGAGGGTGCAGAGGAGGTTTACTAGGATGTTGCCTGGTATGGTGGGGAGGTCCTATGAGGAGAGACTGAGGGATCTAGGGTTGTTTTCGTTGGGAAGAAGGCGGCTAAGAGGGGATCTTATTGAAACATATAAGATGATTAGGGGTTTAGATAGGGTGGATAGTGATAGCCTTTTTCCTCGGATGGAGAAAGCTAGCACGAGGGGGCATGACTTTAAATTAAGGGGGGGTAGCTACAGGACGGATGTCAGGGGTAGGTTCTTTACCCAGCGGGTGGTGAGGGATTGGAATGCCCTGCCTGCTGCAGTTGTAGATGCGTCTAGTTTGGGGGCGTTTAAGAGATCTCTGGATAGGTTTATGGACGAAAAGGGATTGGTATAGGCTAGTGGGTCATTGTTTTTGTAACTGGTCGGCGCAACATCGTGGGCCGAAGGGCCTGTTCTGCGCTGTAATGTTCTATGTTCTATGTTCTATGTTCTAATATCAGGTCACTGTGCAGAGTTTGCACGTTCTCCTCGTGTTGGCATGTGTTTCCTCTTGTGTGCTCCGGTTTACTCCCACAGTCCAAAGATGTGCAGGTTGGGTTGATTGGCCTTGCTAAATTGACCCTTAGTGTAGGGTAAATATGTGGGGTTACAGGAATAGGGCCAGGGTGGGATTGTTGGCAGTGCAGACTCAATGAGCCAAATAGCCTCCTTCTGCACTGTAGGGATTCTATGATCTATGAGCCTTATATTGCTCTTAGCCTGTTAGATCAAAAGATTATTCAAAATAAGCTTTATTCTCCACTTTAACACTTCTAGTCAGCAAAGCCTGAGCAATTCAACATACTTTACTTACAGAATATAAAAATAAATTGGAATGCTAAAGATTAGAAAATTCTGGTGTTTGTGCAATGTTTATTTAATTTGACATTATCATAGAATCCCTCCAGCGCAGGAGGTGGTATTTCAGTCCATCAAGCCTGCGTTGACCACAGTCCCACCCAGACTCTATCCCCATAACCCAATGTATTTACCCTGCTGGTTCCCCTGACACTAAGGGGCAATTTAGCATGGCCAATCCACCTAACTTGCATACCTTTGGAGTGTGGGAGGAAACTGGAGCACCCGGAGGAAATCCCACGCAGACATGGGGAGAACATGCAGACATCCAAAGATGCGCAGGTTAGGTTGATTGGCTATGCTAAATTTCCTCTTAGTGTCCCGGGATGCACAGGTTAGAGAGATTAGGAGGGTAAATATGTGGCGCTATGGGGATAGGGCCAGGGTGGGATTATTGGCAGTGCAGACTCAATGGGCCAAATGGCCTCCTTCTGCACTGTAGGGATTCAATGATTCTCCACACAGACAGACACCCCAGGCTGGAATTGAACCCAGGGCATTGGCTCTGGGAGGCAGCAATGTTCAAAATTATGAAAGGTTTTGAAATAGCGGGGGCATGGTAGCACAGTGGTTAGCACTGCTGTTTCACAGCTCCAGGGACCTGGGTTCGATTCCTGGCTTGGGTCACTGTCTGTGTGGAGTTTGCACATTCTCCTCGTGTCTGCATGGGTTTCCTCCGGATGCTCCGGTTTCCTCCCACTGTCCAAAGATATGTGGGTTAGGTTGATTAGCTGTGCTAAAATTGCCCTTAGTGTCCTGAGATGTGTAGGTTAGAGGGGTTAATGGGTAAAAGTGTGGGGGTAGGGCCTGGGTGGGATTGTGGTCGGTGCAGACTCGATGGACCAAATGGCCTCTTTCTGTAGTGTAGAGTTTCTATGATTTTTCTATAACAGAATAAACTGGCAAGAGAATCAATAACCAGCAGATACAGATTTGAATTAATTAACAAAAGAACTAAGCGGGAACTGAGAGAAGAAATTATTTATCATGGTTATGATCAGTCTTATTGGAAAGCAGAAGCAGATTCTGTTATAACTTCCCAATGTGTGTTTGGAAAGGAAGGATTTGCTGGTCTGTGAGGGAAGGGGAGGGGAAGTGGGACCAAACCGGGCTGCTCTTCTAAAAGACCAGCACAGGCAGAGTGAGATGAATGGCTTCCTACTGTGCAAGGTTCCACGGTTCTATGGCATGAAATGTCTCGACTGATTCATTGGTAACAATATTTATATGAATTTATGTTCAGCCAAATAAAATTGGTGCAAGATTTACATAGATATTCTCTTCATTGTGAACACTATTCTATATACTCACAGTTCCATTGGATTGCTTTGATAAATTCACTAAGATTACACAAAATTATTTAATATGCAAGCATATCTCTATACAAGGAATACATACATTTAAGAATATTAGACAATATCAGTAAATAGAGCTTGATTTAAAAAAAAATCATTCCCAATTGTGGTCTTTACAGGCTAGGCCTGCGCATCTTTGGACGTCTGCACGTTCTCCCTGTGTCTGCTTGGGGTTTCCTCCAGGTGCTCCAGTTTCCTCCCACACTCCAAAGATGTGCAAGTTAGGTGGATTGGCCATGCTAAATTGTCCCTGAGTGTCAGGGGAACCAGCAGGGTAAATAAATTGGGTTATGGGGATAGGGTCTGGGTGGGATTGTGGTCAATGCAGGCTTGATGGACCGAAATACCTCCTTCTGTGCTGGAGGGATTCTATGATAATGTCAAATTAAATAAAAATTGTGCAAACACCAGAATTTTCTAATCTTGAGCATTTATTGCTTATTTCTGAGTTGCCCTTGAGAAGGTGGTGGTGGGCTACCTCCTTGAACCACTGCAGTTCATGTGGTGTAGCTACACCCACAGTGCTGTTAGATTCTGAGTCCCAAGATTTTGATTCAGTGACAGAGGAGGAACGGTGATATAGTTTCAAATCAGGACAGGAGTGGCTTGGAGGGGAAACTTGCAGGCAGTGATATTCCTGTGCATCAGCTGCCTTTGTTCTTCTAGATGGCAGAGATGTGGAAGGTGTGGTTGAAGGAGCCTTGGCAATTTGCTGCAGTGTGTCTTGGAGGTGGTACACACTGCTGGTGGACAGAGTAAACTTATACGGAGACGGATGGGGTGCAACGCATGCAAGCTGCTTTCTCCCAAATTATGTTGAATTTCTTCAGTGTTACTGGAGCTGCCCTCATCCAGGCAATCGGCAGGTCTCCTATCACATTCCTAAAGTTTATTTATTAGACACCGCAAACATTAACATTGCAAAGAAGTTACTGTGAAAAATCCCCTAGCGGCCACGCCTGTTCGGGTACACTGAGGGAGAATCTAACACGGTCAATGCATCTAACCAGCACCTCTTTTGGATGGTAGGAGGAAACCGGAGCACCCGGAAGAAGCCCACACAGACACAGGGAGAACATGCAGACTCCGCACAGACAGTGACCCAAGCCGGGTATAGAACACAGGTTCCTGCTGCTGTGAGGCAGCAGTGCTAACCACAGTACCACTGTGCTGACTTGCTCCTTGTAGATGGTGGGCAGGCTTTGGGGAGTTAGGCAGCGAGTTATTCATTGCAGAATTCTCACTCTCCACTTGCTCTTGTAGCCACAGCATTTGTATGGTTGATCTAGTTCAGTTTCTATTCAATACTAACCCCCCAGGCTGTGGGGGATACAGTGATGGGAATTCAATTATACATTAAAACGAGATGCTAGATTCTTTCTTCCTGGAGATGGCAATTGCCTGGCACTTATATGGGACGTATTTTATTTTATGTTATATTAGATCAATTCTTTGTGGCAAGAAAATTATTCTGGCTATGAGGGATAAGGAACAGGTTAGATGAATTTAAAAAAGACAAAATGATTATTTGTGTAATGGATAGGGGAGAAGGGTAAAGAGTTGGAAAGCCTGAATGAAACAAAGAACAAGGATAGTACGGCACAGGAACAGACCCTACGGCCCTCCGAGCTTGCGCTGATCATGATGCCTGCCTAAATTAAAACTGTATGCACTTAGAGCCCGTATCCTTCCATTCCCATTCTATGGATTCATCTAGTTGTCCCTTAAATGCTGCTATCGTGGCTGCTCCCACTACCTCCCTGGGTAACGTGCATCAGAGGATGAATAAAATCTATAGGAGATTTCACCAGCATGAAAAGAGGTGGGTCAAAAGAAAAATATTATTTTTGATTACAATAGCTTGTCACTGTCTCATATTTTGGTCTACTCAATGAAAACTTCAATATAATTCTATTAAAGTCAGCCTGTCTCTAGTTATTTTCAGCAATGTCTGGAATGTTCCAGACATTCACCATCCTCTGTGTAAAAAAAAAACTTTCCTTACACATCTCCTCTAAACTTTTCCCCACGCACGCACCTTAAACATATGCCCCCTCGACAGATAAAGATGTCTGTGCGAGACTAACCAATAAATAATTCTGAAAATAAAAAGTTGACCTCATGCAATACTCTTTCTTCATTACCAAAACACGGTGGTCTCGATATCTCTGTATTAACCCTCACCAATAGATGGAAAATGAGGGTCAAAGAGTTAAGCGTGAGGAAGGTGACTCCAGCTCACCGTGCATCTCATTGGCAGATCACAATATCAATACTCTTAGTGTGGCTATCAGTTTGAATCAATATGTAACTGAGCATTACAAATGTAACATGGTCAGAAGACATTTTGTGCCAACATTTACATAAGAAGCATTATTGGAAACCAATCAGATCAGTTAAACAGATGGGCTTAATTGTGAGCAACTAATCAAACAACACGTTAGTAAGGCTGGTAAAATATCCAGCAACACAAAAATGTAGAATTTTCCTCATTATAAACACTTAACGTCACGAGAATGATAAAATGTTACTTCTGGATCTTTTGTTAACCTTGACTGAAGGAATGAACAGGCCTTTATTTAAGATGTCCCAATTACAAATGTTAACCAATTATTGTTTATATTTGGGCTGGCTCAAAATAAGAGATACAGCTCAAGTGAAACCCATCGCCTTAAGGTTAAGGCAATGATCGTGCTGGACCCGGGGAATATAGTGTCCGCTCACCTGATGAAGGAACATTGCTCCAAAAGTTTGATTTCAAGTAAACCTGTTGGACTTTAACCCGGTGTTGTGAGACTTCTTACTGGACTGAAAACTTGGTTTTGCACCCGATGCCAAACGCTTCATGAATCTCCCGGCCCCTTTCCAATGGCGTGAACTGGATCACGCCTAGAAAGGGCATGGATCCAATTAGCATATTTAAAGTAGTATTTGAATATGCGCAGCCCATTCAAACCCCAAGCGCACAGAATTCCCTGGACTTCAGGCGCAAAGCAATAACGGCGAGAATCACTACTGAAGTCCTGGCGCCATGGCCATGGTGGCGGGCTCGGTGACCACTCAGGCAGTACCCACCTGGCGATGCATGCTGGCAGTGTCGGTGGCCACTGCCAGTGTACCAGGTGGGCAGGTGGCAGTACCAAGGGGGTGGAGCCTGAACAAGTGCTACACTGCGGGGGGTGATGTACAAGGACAAATCATGTCAGGATCTACATGGGGGTGGGTCATGCCAGACGTCATCGTGGGGGGCATGTCAGACCAAAGATGCAATCCTTCAAAACTGAGATGAGGAGGAATTTCTTCAGCCAGAGTGGTGAATCTGTGGAACTCTTTGTTGCAGGAGGCTGTGGAGGCCAATTCATTGAGTGTCTTTAAGACAGAGATGGATAACTCTTGAATAATAAGGGGATCAGGGGTTTTGGGGAAAAAAAAACAGGAGAATGGGGATGAGAAAAATAATGGGGATGAGCCATAATTGAATGGTGGAACTGATTTGATGGCCTAATTCTGCTCCTATGCCTTATGATCTTACGGTCTTTATATCAGGGGTCAGGTAGTGGCTCGATGCTGGTGGCACATGTAAGGGAGGGGCTGGGGGAGTGTGCCACCGATGCAGGAGGAGTCCTGATGTCCAGGCTTGGGAAGAAGGGATCTCCCATTGCACTGAGAGATTGGGGAAGCCTTGCAAAACAGCCGTGTGCTCTGAAGCTGGGTTCACTGGCACTAAAAGCCACTATGATTCTAGTCACATTGGCCAGATTATATTGCAGGAATTCTGCTGAATAAATCAAACATCAGAACCTGTGCTTGAAAATACCAATGGTGGTTTAATGATCAATTTAACCGAAGCTGAAGTTTTATTACATCTCTTCTCTGCATCATTAAATGGAGCTGGCAGTGCTGTTGTTAACCAGGGAAACAATGGCTAAAGCCAAGATTCCTGAGAAACTGGTCATTAAATCCTTGCCTTGCTTTAAACAAAAATGGAATGATGTTTCGCTCCAGGACAAAGACATTGTGGGAACAGCCAGGGAACCTGCCCTTCACGATTTTCAATCTATGTATAGGCTGGTCCTCTCCACAGAAGCCACTAGCCTACATGGGTCACATCAATCACACTCCATGCTACGAGCAAGCCTGCAAATCAGTGGATGCCAAGGGCTCACAGCCCCCTGGGATCCATGAAGAAGGGAGTAAGAAGTCTCACAACACCAGGTTAAAGTCCAACAGTGTGTCGATATGTGCGATCTTCTTGGAGATCCTCTCCACTTGGAGCTGACAGTTTGCGGTGTCGCTGGTAGGCATGATGTGGAGATGCTGGCGTTGGACTGGGACAAACGCAGTAAGAAGTCTCACAACACCAGTGTTTACCCCAGTCCAATGCCAGCATCTCCACATCCATGAAGAACACAGTGCATTGATGTGGTCTGATGGCTAAGTGATCTGGCAGATTCACCTATGCATTGAAACTGGTTTATGCACCTTCTATCCGCAGTGGCACCAGAAAACCTCCAGTGCTAGAAGTGTTGACTGATTTAGTCACCTTCATTGGCATTACAATGTCACTCAAGGCAGGCTGCACAGCCCTCTGATCAAACCAGAGGCAACACAAAATAACTTGGTGTCATTAACAATTAAATTTCAGACACATGTCACCTCATTGTGGGAAATAAAACAATTCATAAAGACTCTCTACTTGAAAAACTGCTTGACATCTGTCCTATGTAGAAATAAAGCATGGGTTGTTGGTCCAGGGGTATGATTTTTGCTTAGGACATTTCAGTCGAAGAGCATACAAAAGGTCCCAGGTTCAAATCCTGGATGAACCCTCTGATTGTGTCCTTTTGGGTGGCACAGTGATTAGCACGCTGCCTCACAGCTCCAGGGACACCAATTCAATTCCGGCCTTGGGTCACTGTGTGTAGTTTGCACGTTCACCCCGTGTCTGCAAATCACAGTGGCACGATAGCACAGTGGTTAGCACTGCTACTTCACAGCTCCAAGGACCTGGGTTTCAATCCCAGCTCGGGTCACTGTCTGTGTGGAGTTTGCATGTTCTTCCTGTGTCTGTGTGGGTTTCCTTTGGGCGCTTTGGTTTCCTCCCACAGTCCAAAGATGCGCGGGTTAGGTTGATTGGCCATTCTAAATTGCCCTTAGTGTCCCGGGATGCATAGGTTAGAGGGATTAGTGGGTAAATATGTAGAGCCATGGGGGTAGGGCCTGGGTGGAATTGTGGTTGGTGCAGACTTGATGGGCTGAATGGCCTCTTTCTGTAGAATTCCATGATTCTACGTGGGGTTATGGGGATAGGGCCTGGGTGAGATTGTTGTCAGTGCAGGATCGATGGGCTGAATGACCTCCTTCTGCACTGTAGAGATTCTATGATATATTAGCCCGACACTGCGCTCAACTTGATTTATTCAGGCAAACTGCTGGAAATAAGGCAAGGTTAATTCACATCGAGATAACCACACTTTGAATGTCGATACTTCTTGCTCCCAAAATCAAGTTGCTTCTTGAAGGAGCTCACTGCTTTTCACCAGCTGTTGCATTTTGCAGCTCTGAAGTGACCTGCAGCTGCAAAACACTCTGAATGGACTATTCAGAGCGTAAGCGAGTGGGAGGGTCTTTGAGTCATTTTTCTTTTAAGGCTGAACTTTCACCTAATTTTTTTGCGTCCAGTTCTATTTGTCATTATCTTTTCATTGGATTGCTGATGGATGTTATATACACAGAGGGTCTTCCACTTACTCACAACTGCATGAGCAAAAGGACATTTTAGTTTTCAAAATGCACAGCCTTCATTTCAAGTAACATCTGTCACAAAGATATTACGAACAACAAAACTGAAGTAATAACTTCATTATAATCTTATTTTTGTCTCGCTGTACTCAGTTGCTGTTTGGGAATCATTAGAATTCGATGTTTGGATTACCGTACATATAAAAGATTTTTAAAGTAGCAACATTTCTTTGCAATGGAGCCACTAATGTTGGATTTCTATTACCAAATTCTACCCAAATAATGATGCAGAAAATATTGCTTCTCCCGTCTTACATTTTCAAAGATATTCCCACGAACCTACGTTTTGACCATTTTACAATTACAGCAAGAAATGCCCGATTATACCACAAAAGTTTATTCTGAGGGATGCCATACAATTGAGCTGGCAAAATCAATTCATTATGAAGCAACATATTTGACCTTCCTTGGTCGTTCAGTTGGTAAAAACCTATGTAGAAGGCCTTAGGCCCCAGCTCCAGAAACAAGGTTAGCAACTTGCAGTCGGGGGAATGATATCAATGCTGCAATTAATTTCAATGTCCTTCATGTTAGAGAGGGGGGATACTCAGCCAGAGTTCCCATGGAATTGAGTCACTTGGCACTCGTGCCAATATGGGTGGCACAGTGGCAAGCACTGCAGCCTCACAGCGCCAGGGATCCGGGTTCAATTCCAGCATTGGCTAACTGTCTGTGTGGAGTTTGCACATTCTTCCAGTTTCTGCATGAGTTTCCTTCGGGTGCTCCGGTTTCCTCCCACACTCCAAAGATGTGCAGGTTAGATTGATTGGCCGTGCTAAATTGCCCCTTAGTGTCAGGGAGACTAGCAGGGTAAATACATAGGGTTGCAGGGATAGAGCCTGGGTGGCATTGTTGTTGGTGCAGGCTCAATGGGCCAAATGGCACTGTAATGATGTAATGAAATGACTTCTGCACTGTAATGATTCAATGCTTATTTTGCCAAAACATTGGTGTGGACATCAGATAAGGACTTGATCAGATTGAACTGAGACATTGCTTCCTGTGGCTACACCCCACAACCAAAGCTCGTACACACAGGATAGTCACCTAGATAAGATACTGCAGGGCAGCCAGCACCCATGGAATTGCACTCCATTCAAATCACGTGACCCAGCCTCCTGCAAACCAGCCTTTAATCAAAGTTAAAGGAAAGGGTTTAATGGAGCTGATGGGTCAGGAGAGGTTAGTAAGGTTTCCTGACCACATAATAGAACAGAGAGTATAGAAGGTGGCAGGAATCCAACCTCAGGCACAGCAAAAAAGATGACAAGTACAAGAAGGGAGGTGGTCAATGCAGGACTGAGAGTGTTGAACCTAACTGCACGCAGTATACAGGACAAGCAAAATGAGTTTGTTGCACACGTTGAAATTGGCCAGTACAATGTTGTGGGCATCACAGAGATGTGGCTGCAAGGGAATCAGGGCTGGGATCTAAATATCCAAGGATATGTGTCCTGTTGAAAGGACAGGCAGATGGGCAAAGGGGGCAGGGTTGCAATGTTAGTAAGGAATGAAGTTAAATCAATAGCAAGAGG
Source organism: Carcharhinus amblyrhynchos (assembly GCF_965287045.1). Classification (NCBI taxonomy): domain Eukaryota; kingdom Metazoa; phylum Chordata; class Chondrichthyes; order Carcharhiniformes; family Carcharhinidae; genus Carcharhinus; species Carcharhinus amblyrhynchos. The sequence continues at coordinate 40,986,424 of NC_137344.1, read as the reverse complement.
CAAAAGGCATAGAATCTCTGTGGGTAGAGTTGAGGAATTGCAAAGGCAAAAAGACCCTGATGCGAGTTATGTACAGGCTCCCCAGCAGTAGTCAAGATGTGGGGCAGAAAATAAATCAGGAGATAGAAAAGGCATATAAAAAAGGCAACATTATAATAATCAGAGGGGGCTTCAATATGCAGGTGGAGATCCCAAGAGAAGGAATTTGTGGAATGTCTAAGGGATGATTTTTCTGGAGCAGCTTGTGACAGAGCCTACTAGGGAACAGGTAATTCTGGATTTGGTGATGTGTCATGAGTCAGATTAGGGAACTTAAGGCAAAGGAGCCTTTAGGGAGCAGTGACCACAATATGATAGAATTTACCCTGCAGTTTGAGAGGAGAAGCTGGAGTCAGATGTAACGGTATTACAATTAAATGAAGGGAACTACAAAGACACGAGGGAGGAGCTGGCCAGAGTTGATTGGAAAGGGAGCCTAGCAGGGAAGGCAGTGGAACAGCAATGGCAAAGGTTTTTGAGAGTTATTCGGGAGGCACAACAGAAATTCATCCCAAGGAGGAGGAAACATGCCAAGGAGAGGATGAGGCATCCATGGCTGATGAGGGAAGGGCAGCATAAAAGTAAAAGAAAAAGCATACAAAGTGGCAAGGATTAATGGGAAGCCAGAGGATTGGGAAACATTTAAAAGCGAGCAGAGGACAACTGACAAAGCAATACAGGGGGCGGGGGGGAATGAAATATGAGTGTAAGCCAGCTAGTAATTTAAAATAAGATAGGAAGAGCTTTTTTTCAATACATAAAAAGGTAAGAGAGAGGTAAAAATAGCCAATGAACCACTGGAGAAGTAATTACAGGAATCAAAGCAATGGCAGAGGAACTGAATACTTTGCATCAGTCTTCACAGTGGGAGACACCAGTGGGATGCCAGAGCTCCAGGAAAGTCGGGGGCACAGACAAGTGTAGGTCATTACTAAGGAGAAGGTTCTGGGGAAACTGAAAGGTCTGGAGGTGGATAAATCACCTGGACCGGATGGAATACACCCCAGGGTTCTAAAAGAGATAGCTGAGGAAATTGTGCAGGCATTGGTGGTGATGTTTCAGGAACGATTGGAGGTAGGAAGGGTACCAGAGGACTGGAAAGTAGCTAATGTTGTTTAAGAAGGAAGGAAGGCAGCAGACGGGAAATTATAGGTCAGTTAGCCTAACTTTGGCAAGATTTTAGAGTCCATTGTTAAAGATGAGATCGCAGAGTACTTGGAAGTGCATGATAAAGTAGGACTGAGTCAGCATGGCTTTGTCAAGGGGAGGTCATGTCTGACAAATCTGTTAGACTTCTTTGAAGAGGTAACAAGGAAGTTAGATGAAGGAGAGCGAGCGGACGTGACTTATTTAGATTTCCAGAAGGCCTTTGACAAGATGCCATATAGGAAACTATTAAATAATTTGTGCCTGTGGTGTTAAGGGTAGGATCCTGGCATGGATAGAGGATTAGTTGACTGGAAGAAGGTAGAGAGAGGGGATAAAGGGGTCTTTCTCAGGATGGCAGCTGGTGACTAGTGCTGTGTCTCAGGGGTCGGTGCTGGGATCACCCAACTTTTTGGAGGAAGGAACTGAAGACACTGTTGCTAAATTTGCAGATGATACAAAGATACGTAGAGAGTCAAGTAGTATTGAGGAAGTGGGGGGGCGGGGGGGGGGGCGCTGCAGAAGGACTTGGACAGGTTAGGAGATTGGCAAAGAAGTGGCAGATGGAATACAATGTGGAAAAGTGAGGTTATGCCTTTTGGAAGGAGGAATGGAGGCATTTACTATTTTCTAAATGGGAAAATGCTTAGGAAACCAGAAACGCAAAGAGATTTGCCAATCATTGTTCAAGATTCTCTTCAGGTTAACATGCAGGTTCAGTCAGCAGTTAGGAAGACAAATGTAATGTTGGCATTCATGTCAAGAGGGCTAGAATACAAGAGCAGGGATGTACTTCTGAGGCTGTATAAGGCTCTGGTCAGATCCCATTTGGAGTACCGTGAACAGTTTTGGACCGCGTACCTAAGGAAGGATGTGCTGACCTTGGAAAGGGTCCAGAGGAGGTTTGACCTACTTCGCATTAAGTTCATTTTTCTCTACACCCTAGTTATGACTGTAACACCTCATTCTGCACTCTCCTCTTCTCTATGAATAGCATGCTTTGTCTATATAGCACATAAGAAACAATGCTTTTCACTGTGTACTAATACATGTGACAATAATAAATCAAATCAAAAAAAATCAAAGAACACTGTACATTTTAGTAGAGGAACAGGAGGAGTATATGAAAGTAGTAAGTTAATATTAAAACGTCTCGAGCACATAAACAACAATTCTGGTTTTGGAATAAATGATGGGAAATAAAGAATTCAAAAGAAAACAACAAATTAAAAATGCACTTTTTATACCTTAGATTAGATGTACATCTAATGTAGGGGGGAGTTATACAATAAATGGCAGAACCACCAGGAGTACAGACACAGAGGGACCTGGGTGTGCAAGTTCACAGATCTTTAAAAGGTGGCAGCACAGGTAGAGAGGGTGGTAAAGAAGACATATGGCATGCTTGCCTTTATTGGACAGGCCATAGACTATAAAAGTTGGCAAATGATGTTGCAGTTATATAGAATGTTGGTTAGGCCACATTTGGAATACTGCGTCCAGTTCTGGTCGCCACACTATCAGAAGGACGTGGAGGCTTTGGAGAGAGTGCAGAAAAGGTTTAACCAGGATGTTGCCTGGTATGGAGGGTCTTAGCTATGAGGAGAGATTGGGCAAACTGGGATTGTTCTCCCGGGAAAGGAGGAGAATGAGGGGAGACCTAATAGGAGGTGTATAAAATTATGAAGGGCATAGACAGGGTGAACAGTGGGAAGCTTTTTCCCAGGTCGGAGGTGACAAACACAAGGGGTTCAAGGTGAGGGGGGCAAGGTTCAACACAAATGTCAGGGGAACATATTATGCACTGCCAAGCAGGGTTGAGGTAGACACACTGGGATTGTTTAAGACTTATCTCAATAGCCACATGAACAGACTGGGAATGGAGGGGTATAAACAAATGGTCTAGTTGGGCTCATGAGCGGTGCAGGCTTGGAGGGCCGAAGGACCTATTGCTGTGCTGTATTGTTCTTTGCCAAATCATTGAAACTGCTTTGTGTAGAGTGATTATTGTTTCATAGGCAGGTTTTTTTTTTAAAAACTTGTTCACAGGATGTGGGCATTAATGCCTGGGCCAGCATGTATCGCCCAACCACAATTACCGTCAAGAAGTTGGTGATGAATCACCTTCTTGAGCTGCTGCTGTCCTTGTGGTGTAGGTACACCCACAGTGCTGTTAGGGAGGGAGTTCCAGGATTTGGACCCAGCGACAGTTCCAAATCAGGATGGTCTGTGACTTTAGAAGGGGGCTTGCAGATGAGGTTCCTGTGTGTTCACTGCCCTTGTCCTTCCTGGTGGAAGGGATTGTGGGTTTGGAAGGTGTTGACAAAAGATGTTTGATGAGCAACCATTCTATGTACAGATCCAACAAACAGCAATCAGATAAAATATTCATGAATTTGGTGCTGTTAAGGCATAATGTTGGACAACAATCCCAGCTTTCCTCCTGCTCTTTGAATAGTGTTGAGGGGACCTTTAACCAAAGGAACAGACATATTGGTCCTTCACAGTTTAATGTTTTCTCCAAATGATAGCATCTCCCTTGTTATAGTTAATATTGGCTCTCACAATACTCTTTTGTTGTGACATCCAATATAAAAAAAATAAGAAAAATTGAAGTAAATTGGATTTCTTTCTGTTCACATGTCTGAATAAATGGATCTAAAATTGATCTTTTGAGCATGCGAGACTCCCTGATTTTCCTCAACTCACTGCAATGTGCTTCAGGGCATGCATCGTTTGCTATTAAAGCCGTTAAACACAACATTTTTATGCATCCAGCTCATTAAAAATCAGCATCTACAAATCCATCTCACTGTGCTTCATGAGTACATATTCCTAACATCCCCTTTAATTCACTGAGCTCTGCCTCCTGTGTGGTTTTACCACTGGAGCTTGATACGTTGTCATTATTAACCTAGTGCTCACGAGCAGCTGTTTATCGAGAATTCTTATCAACACTTCACCAGGCAGTAAACACAGTTTGTCAGCTCAGTATCCATTAGCGTTGGAGCTGATTCATTCCAGAGCCAGATTTCCAAGAAGGACAGGCTTCCATAGCAACTCTAAGTGTCAGGATCTGAGATATTTGAGAGAAAAGTGGTGTTCTTGTACTCAGTGTCTACTGAATGTGCCAGATGTACAAATTTAATCTTCAGCACTCATTTTGCAACACGTTGTTCGAAAAAGGATAGCTCTTTCACAGATTCCAAAAACCCATGTGGACCTATTTATTTTTCTGTTTACTCCCAAACCCATGCGGGTTTCTGAATTAAGTATTGTATTTTTGTGTCAGCACAATTGCTGGTGATTTTCATTTCTGAATCTGACTTTGTGGAGGTCTTTTGGCACAGTGGATAGTGTTCCTGTCTGTGAGCCAAAAGCTCTGGGTTCAAGTCCCACCCCAGGGCTTGATGGCCAAGGAAAAGGCCTTTGTGATATGGCCAAACATGTTAATTATCAACCTGCAAATCCTTTCAACACATGCCAATGGCAGGCAGGAGAGATTTCAAGTGATGGCAAGATGGTTGGAGCCTCTGCCATCTTTATTCTTAACTCCAGACTACAACACGTATGTAAAAGTGGATGTTACTGCAGCAACTCTGATTCCCTGAGCAAACTGTAATATACCACCTTGATGTTAGAACACCCATTTCTATGGCTTGACACTGCAGCTGCATTACACCTGGAAAATACATGCCTAGGCATCCAAAATTTTGGACAGCCTGCGCAAGTACATCTCACTTCAGAAAAGACAAGAAAAGACATTCAGGGCTCACTTCTGAATCAGGTGTAATGTTGTGTTTTTATAATGATGGAAAGGCACCGATTACTCGTAATGAACTGTGTAAACACACTGTGGGTTCATTTATTTAGATTAGGCACACAAGATCAGCTATACAAATGTAGAACTCTTATCGGCAGCTGAGCTGTGTGCACTGTGTTCTGATCACAGGCTAAAGTGAAACTGAGATTAGATCATATGACACATTTCTCTTGTGTAATGGTATGCTATTATCACTTAAAGGCATATTAAAACATGCAAATAACAATCAAATACCTATTTAAGACCCCTCCTTGTACAAAGTTTGTGATCCTAAACACAGTTGATGCTGGGCCAGTTAGGAAAATATGGTTTACTTGTAGCCTTAAAAGGATTGAAGAATGCAACCGGAAAAGGTGCCAACTTGCATGTTGAGCCTGCAGATGCAGGAGTTTTCCCCTACAGTTTGAGACTGTTGTGATTCTCATCCGATTGCTTCTCTTCTCCAGATCCCTGCCTCCTTTCCCAGTGACCCCTTTTTCCCCAATCACCCTTTATCTTTTCAATTGCCCAAATTCTCTTCCTCATCACTTTCCCTCCTCTCCCAACCTTTTCTGGATATGCCGGACATTTCCGCTGTCCCCCACCCATGGGATCTAATGGAGGGCCACAGCCTGAAATCCAATATTAATTCATCACCGAGCTTCCTGTAGCTCGCTGGGATCGAATAGAGAATATCATATAGAGATGTAATTGTCCCAGCATGGGTATTGTTCTCTGTGCCCAATTCCTGATACAAGCCAATGCCTCAGCCATTAACTGCACACCCTCCTCCACATTGCACCTCCCTACAACTGACACAGTTTATTTTCAAATAGTGATTTCAGCCTCTGATTCCCCCTTCCCTCTATTCAACGCACTGACCCATGCTGGGAGAGAGTGCTGCAGATGGCACCATAAACCTCTGACACCTCACTCAAGTGGCTACTTTCCATCTGTGATCTTGACAGTGACACGTTTGGATTATTCAATGAGGAACATCAGAACCAGGACTGATCTTATTCAGGTCATACGCATTTGTACTTACCAGAAGGGATCACAGGATATAGTGACCAAGGAATTGAACCGAGTTTGATTTTACATTCTACGCCAGTGGCGATGTAGCCCCATGTCATGTCCCTGTGCCTCACTCAGATAAGGTCAGTTAACTCAACAACTTCCAGGGAGTGCATCTAGAATCTTCCTCCTCCCTGTGTGTAATTATTAACAACAGGCTAAGCTGACAACCCACTAAGCTGCCAATAGACTATCCTGCCTGACTTTTTAATAAGGCTTGCCAGGTAAAGAATAAATCTCAACTCACTGATTTGAGGTGACAGTCATTTGGCAGTCAAATCTTGGTGATGCTGACAAGACAGTCAAAATCGCTGGTTTGCATTAAAATTCTGCTGCGTGATTATCTGATGCAAGGTTCATTACTTGGCAAATCGAAAAGGCCTTGGATTAATATTCCGCACCTGGAACCTTTTTATAAGAACATATCCATCAGGGAAAAACAACTCTTTTTTAAAACTAGACTATTCTAGCCTGTTGGAGAATGTGTAAACAAATCATAAAACTTTGGAGAAAGAGAAAGCTTGTCAAAAGAGGAGGCAAAGGACTAAGAGGATCTTTCAAAAGCAAAGTGAGTATTGAGAAGGAAATCTTTGCCAAACATACGGGCCAGGATTCTCTGGCCGTTCAGGCCGGCGGGATTCTCCAGTCTCGCCGGCAGTGCACCCCCATCCATGGGTTTCCCGTTGGCCTGTGGTGGCATCAACAGGACCAGAGAATTCCGCCACTCGCAAACAATGCGCCACCTCCCACAAGTGGGAAACACGCAGTTGGGAAGCTGGCGAATCTCACCTATGCTCTCATTGACATACACGTGAAGTTCAATGACCAAGTTTGAAAACAGACAGAGGAAGTAATATTTAATGGCAAATAACGTCTGTTTTTTTTGTTCAGTGACCTCAGACCATTTTGCCAATGTGGGTTATGATATTTGTGAACGGCACAAGGTTGCTAAATACTTATGTGAAAACAAACCCATTCAAACGGTTGCATAAAGCCAATCTGTGTGAAAATGTTAATGATGCAAATGGCACATTTAAATACCAGCTGTGCCTACGGAAGATTCTGGAAAGGCTCCAGCTAGATGGGAGAAATGCAAATTCTCCTTGTAAAAAAATCAGACCCAGTGGAAATGGATCACCACACATTAACTAAAATATCAATTTGACCTTATTAGGAATTGGTCTCGTTTGCAGATTGTAATTTTGTGTTTTTTTAAACAGAGTGTTAACAAGCTGCAGGACAAACGATAACAGACTTTATCATTAAAGAGGTCCACAGAAATGAATAATCTTTTCAGAGTTGCTAAAAGGGGCCCTGTTTTTCCCAATGTGTCAGCAACTCTGATGCCAACATAGTGCCAGGTGGAAAATAGCACTTTGGCATTAAACCCTGTTTTGGCTGTAGAGTTATGTGAAGTATCTGAACAGTTATGTCCATTGTTATTCCTGCAACCTGCAGTCCCATCTTTTGCAGTCAGATATTCACCCAGCACTTTATTTCAAAGAAATTAATCGGCTTGTGAAAGGTTTCCTTAGTGAGCTACACATGCCAAATTGTAAGTCTGTTCCCTATAAATGGGCATATATGTTCCTGTGACAAAATCATATGAATAATATATCGCACTATAGAATCCCCACGGTGCAGGAGGCCGCCATTTGGCCCATTGAGTCTGCACTGATTCTCCGACAGAGCATCCCACCTGGGCCCTATCCCCAGAAACCCACGTATTTATCGTGCTAATCTCCCTAACCTACACATGTTGAGACAGTAAGGAGAAATTTTACCATTCCAACCCACTGAACCTGCATGCCTTTGGACGATGGGAGGAAGCACATGGAGGAAACTTGCAATGTGCAAATTCCTCACAGACCATTACCCAAGGCCAGAATCAAACTCTGGCCCCTGGCTCTGTGAGGCAGCAGTGCTAACCATTGTGCCAACCATTGTGCCACTGACTGACCTTATCAATTAATGCTGCCAAATTTATTCAAATTTCCTATTATTTTGTGAATAAGACTATAGTAATCTTTTACCTCACCTCACTGATTACGTACTAGCATTCTCATGCCTTGATCACAAATGAAGTAGAATTAGTTGGCTTGATCCACATTTTCGATGCTTTCAGCAAGTAAAAGGGATACACTTTTCTCCAATGAGTTTCTTCTACTCTTGCAACTCCAATCAATTGGATCTGGGAATAACCTTGTGGCTCTTCCCTGGATTTTTTTGGACTCATCAGTAATTGTCTGAGAGTGTCCAAATGCAATGTTCTTATTGCTATCTAACCAATATCTGTAAATGACTGAAATTTACTGTTTTTAATTAAAACCAAGTGAACTCTTGTGATGCCCCCCAGTTATTAGTGGCTTTGTTATCAATGGCCTTATGTCAGCTGGATGCTTTGATGGATTCATACCACATCTTTTTTCCTTCTCCACCATTGCCAATTCATATTCCTTCATCAGGTACAACATTTCTTGTGCCAGCATGTATTTCTCGACAGATTTCTTGGCTGCATCTAATACAATCAGCCTTTAGTCTCTCTATTAACCCAGGGAATATTGAAATCTATTGGAAAGAACACATGAGGTGGTTTGTTGCTAGGCCAGTTAAAGAACATAAGTAGGAGCAGGAGTAGGCCATCTAGCCCCTCGAGCCTGCCCCGCCATTCAATAAGATCATGGCTGATCTGTCGTGTCTCAGTTCCACATTCCTGCCCTCTCCCCATAACCCTTAATCCCCTCGCTTATCAAAAACCCATCAACCCGCATATTAAAAATATTTAGCGAGGCAGCCTCCACCACTTCAACGGGCAGAGAATTCCAGAGATTCACCATCCTTTGAGTGAAGAAGTTCCTCCTCAACTCCGTTCTAAACCGCCCCCCACTTTATCTTGTGGCTGTGCCCCCTAGTCCTACTGTCCTTTGAGCGGGAAGAGTCTCTCCACCTCTATCCTATCCATCCCATTCATCCATCTTATATGTCTCAATGAGATCTCCCCTCATTCTTCTAAACTCTAACGAGTACAAGCCTAGTTTATTCAGCCTCTCCTCATAGCTCAACCCCCTCAACTCCAGCATCAGCCTAGTAAACCTCCTCTGCACTCCCTCCAAGGCCAAAATATCCTTGCCTAAGTGCGGCGACCAAAACTGCACACAGTACTCCAGCTGCGGCCTCACCAGTGCCCTGTATAGTTGCAGCAAGACCTCCCTACTTTTATACTCAATCCCCCTCGCTATGAAGGCCAGCATCCCATTTGCCTTCCTGACCACCTGCTGCACCTGCAGGCTGGGTTTTTGCGACTCATGCACAAGGACCCCGAGGTCCCTCTGCACTGTCGCATGCTGCAGTTTTTCGCCACGTATGTAATAGTCCTTCCTACCATTATTCCGACCAAAGTAGACCACCTCACACTTGCCAACATTAAATTCCATTTGCCAGTTCCTGGCCCATTCGCCCAGCCTTTCTAGATCCTTCTGTAGACTCTCCACACCCTCCGCGCAATTTGCCGTTCCACCAATCTTGGTGTCATCAGCAAATTTCGACACCCTACACTCGGTTCCCTCCTCCAGATCATCTATGTAAATGGTAAATAGCTGAGGCCCCAGCGCCGACCCCTGGAGCACTCCACTAGTCACCAACTGCCAAACCGAATAGCACCCGTTGACCCCCACTCTCTGCCTCCTATTTGACAGCCAATCCTCTATCCACGCTAACACCCCACCCCCAACTCCATGCCCCCTGACCTTCTGCAATAACCTCTTGTGAGGTACCTTGTCAAACGCCTTCTGAAAATTAAGACCGACCACATCCACCGGCTCTCCTCTATCCACTGCCCTAGACACATCCTCATAGAACTCCAATAAATTTGTCAGACACGACTTCCCCTTAACGAAACTGTGCTGCGTCTGCTCTATCAAGCAATTCCCCTCAAGATACCTCGCTACTTCCTTCTTGATGACGGATTCTAACATTTTACCTACAACAGACATTAAACTAACCGGCCTATAATTCCCTGCCTTTTGCCTGCTACCCTTCTTGAACAACGGCGTAACATTAGCCGTTTTCCAATATTCCGGCACTTCCCCGGAATCCAGCAACGTTTGAACAATAACCACCAAGGCATCCACTATCACCTCCGCCATTTCTTTCAGAACCCTCGGATGCATTCCATCCGGTCCTGGGGACTTGTCCACAATCAGTCCCTCCAGTCTGTCGAGCACCGCCTCTCTAGTAACAATAATGTCATTGAGACCCTCCTGTCCTACCATCTTTCCATCGCTAACACCATCAGCACAGCAAGCCATGGCGCTAAGCAAAGCCTAAGGCCTAGGGTCGTACACAAGAGGAATAAAGCACAAATCGCAGCAAGTGATTGAACATGTCCAGAACTAGCCCCAGTGGAGAACTGTTCTTTAATTTTGCTATCTCCTGAAAGACTCCCCTTATGGGTTAATGGTTAAATGCACCGTCTGGCGTGGCTGAGTCATACACATCAGGAGTGTCCCAGGTTTGCAGCCCACTGTGCTGAGATAACATATCTTTCCTGAGACACCAGTGGTGCATTCCAATTGACCTCAGTACCACCAGTAAGTTTCTTTTCCTGCTTCCTATCCAAGCTGGGACTGGAACCCGGGTCCCTGGTGCTGTGAAGGCAGCAGTGCTAACCACTGTGCCACCATGCCTCCCACGATGCCGCACTGCCCATTTCTTCTTCAGCTGGGATTAGAAGATCCCAGAAAGAATGACCAGTAGTGTGGTTCGCTGAAACTTTGCAGGCAGCACTAATGCCCACAGCATTCCCACTGATCGGAAGATCTCAACCATGTTTAGTTTCCTGTGGCACCACTGCAGGAAGCAATGGGAAAGGAACACCCCCTTCCTCCTCTGCACTAAATTCCCAACTTCTGCGCTCAGTTTGTGACACGCTTTCTTCCTGATCCTGATTCTGGGTATCAGCAGACTCTGTCCACTTCTGTATAATGTTTTGAGCCAAATCCAAGATCCAACTGCTGACTCAGTTTCATGCTTTAGTAATGAGCTCTCTTTCTCTTGCCTTTGGCAGTCCTATGGGATTGAGGATGACTTGTTTTGATGGGTCCTGAGATGGCTGATAAGTCAGATGCTTGATTTACAGTAATTAGCTTCCATTCAGGCAATCACTTTGTTTAACTGCCACTGTTAGACTGTTTAGTTAATGCTGGCTAACCTGTAGTTCGTTTTCCAGTTTTTAAATGTTCCAAATTGAATTCAATGCATTAAACTGAAGGCTTGAACTAAATGTCAGTTAGACACTACCACAGTATTACTCCATCAATGAGTCCTACTTGAATCACATTCCCAGCTTTTGTTCTCTCCTTGTAATCCTTATTTCTCTCTGGAATGTAACTGCAGTGTGCTGATAAATATTTCACATCCCATTGAGGTAACCATGGGCAGCATGCTGGAACAGTAGTTAGCTCTACTGCCTCACAGGGCCAGGGACCCGGGTTCAATTCCAGCCTTGGATGACTATGTGGAGTTTGCATGTTCTCCCCATGTCTGCGTGGGTTTCCTCCAGGTGCTCTGGTTTCCTCCCACACTTCAGAGATGTGCCGGTTAGGTGGATTGGCCACGGTAAATCACCTCTTAGTGTCAGGGGATTAGCTAGGGCAAAATACTTGGGGTAAGGGAAAGGAACCTGGGTGGGTTTGTGATTGGTACAGACTCAATGGACCAAAAGGCCTCCTTCTGTACTGTAGGGATTCTATCCACATTTTAAGCAAATAAGGTTCAGGTATTCTTAAAACTTGATGTTTAATGTCACACATATATTGCACAATAAAAACAAAACATTCTGGAAAGCTGGTTTATTTCAAATTTCTAGCATCCACAGTAATTTGCTTTTAATAAATTGTTTATTTTGACAGTTCCCTTTTATTCCTTGAAGGCAATGCGTACAATATGCAGTTAGTCAGTTCCAAAAGCTGACATTAGCACTACTAACTTAAGTAATCATTACTGAGTGGTCATTGGAAAGTAATTACTATGACCTCTGTTCTAAATTCATTCCTATTTTGCTCACTTGAAGTTGAAACAATGGATTTGACAACTCCCAAGCTATCGGAGCTAATAGTGGCATTAATATGTTGCAGCTCAACTCTGTGGTTTCGAGAAGCATCCTCTTAAAAATTCAAATAAATCTTGTCTGAGTTTAAAAAAACAACCATCTTTACATGATTATAATTCAATGTCACAGAAACTTACCTAATCCTAACAAGAGTTTCCTCAAGCACAAAGTGTTCATTCCAAAGGAAAGTTAAAGTCACATTCTTCAAAAGAACAGGTACACAGTGAACTTAACAGTTCCAACTTTAGATCTCAACTTGCCCCAGTGCTCAGTAGTGGCACTGTCTTACCAACTCCATCTGCTGGACAGTCTTCAGATAATGCTACCTTGGAATCATAAAATTCCTACAGCACAGAAGGAAGCCATTTGGCCCATTGAGACTGCACTGTCAACAATGCCACCCAGGCCTTATCCCTGTAACCCCACATATTTACTTCGCTAATCCCTCCTCACCAAGGGGCAACTTGGCATGAAAAATCCACCTAAACTGCACAGCTTTGGGGCTTGGGATGAAACTGGAGCACAAGGAGAAAATCCACACAGACACGGAGAACGTGCAAACTCCACACAGTCACCCCCAAGGACCGAATTGAGCCCGGGTCCCTTTCTCTATGACACAGCAGTGCTAACCACTGTGCCACCCATACGATGGCTAACATGTATCCTTAGGTTTCCCACTATCTGGTAAACTCCCAGTGGCTTCTCTTAATTGGTACAAGATCCTATAATTTGAGTTACTGCAGTACAGCATTTTGCTAATCTGTGCAGCTAGAGATCCTAGAATTCTGCAGATCCAAACATTTTAAGGCTGATTTTCTGCTTCCCCCAATGGTGGGATTCAGACCTGGGCGGAGATTAGCAAATGATATCGTTTCTAATTTAACCTTTTCCCCTGGATCTGCAATCTGTATAAACCTCTGCATTCAGTTATCCTGCCAGGGGGAAGAACTCTTGAAAAAGATGAGAAAATTTCATTTCAGAAGTCTATTTCATGGAATTTAGAAGACAACAGACAGAATTCTCCCAAAAGGTATCTTAGTGTCATAATGGTGAGAAAACACAAGTGATCCATATCATCTCTCAGGCACGCCCCACATCACAGTCATCTCACACTTAGTCCCTTTTTTGGGGAATGGTGAGTTGTGAGCCAGTACCAGGGACGGGGAGGAAGGGACAACCTAAACACGCTGGTTAGCCCAGCTTCAGAGCGCTTGGACACCATTTTGTGAGGGTGCCCTGATCTCAGTGCAGTGGGAGATCCCTTCCCTTCACTCACTCATTGCTGGCATGTTACCCACCCCACCCTGACATCAGGGCCCTCCCAACATGCACCCCCCGCCTCCTTCATCAGGATCCCCTCCATTAGTTCCCCTCCCCCCCCCACCCACCCAAGATGGGTCCTACTTAGGCTCCAAACCCTTGGCACTGCCCTTTCACACTGGCAGTACCCAACCAGCACTGCTGGAGTGTCCAACTGGCATTGGCAGGGTGCCTGGTGGCCAGTGTTGGGGTACCTGGTGGATACTGCCAGAGTGCCAAGTAGGCACTGGCATGTAGACACCACTTGGCCATGCCCCAAATCAGCCCAGGGCTTTAATGATCCGAGTCCTCCAGCATGGCCATCGCGCCAGGTCTATGCTGATGGAGACCAATAGTGATTCATGCCAGTGTGACCTCCTGCCAGAGAGGTGGGAGCACTCCGTGAGGAGGGAGCATTGTGTTCTGAACTTGCTAATGAGACTGAAATCCAGTCAATCTTATGCAAATTGGCCTCGTGCCCTTTCTGGGCATGATCCGGTTCATGCCATTAGAAAGGGGCTGGGAACTTGCAAACTGTTTGGCGCTCGGTGTGAAACCAATTTTTAGGCCCACTAGCTATTTTCCAGGACCAGCATCATCCATGCCAGGCATGGCGAGGTCAGAGAATCATCCCCTGTTCTTGTGTAACTTCCTGTTCCAAATATTGAGGGTTACACAGTGAACTTAGGCTGTCCATATCCAATGGGCATTAATCTGATCTGTCAGTCAGGCTATTCTAAAACATAAATTGCGGAATGGAAGTATTCACCATCTCTTAACTTTCTGTAGCTGGAAGAAGATAATGAAAGAAGAGTTATTTTTATTATTCGTTCACAGGATGTGAACGTCATTGGCAATGCCAAGACTTGTTGCCCATCCCTAATTACCTTTGAGAGGGTGGTGGTGACCATCTTCCTGAACCGCTGCAGCCGATGTTACGGCTGAATGGCTTGCGAGGTCACCTCCGAGGACAGTTAACAGTGAAACACATTGCTGTGGGCATGGAGTCACACGTAAGCCAGACAGCACATTCCTTCTCTCATAGTAAACCAGGTGGGATTTTACAACAATTCCCACCAGCTGCCTTGGAAAACAAATCTGCAGAGAATGAGCTTAGGCCTCTGACATCTTAATCTAGTGACATTATTGCGACACCACCATCTGCTCTAATGCCTGGGTTCACCTATCAATCATTACTAACCTCATTAGAAATGAAGTCCTAATTGAAAATCAAGTACAGCTAGCTGATACTCGCTATAGACAATGCATCTACAGGTTCAGGTTTACCAATGAAACTGTGTTATCTGCTGAAAGCTAGCTGCAAGGAACCCTCCACCACAGGATGGCATTCCCATTAGCTCTAACTGCTGTGAAATTCTATCTCTACAAGTCCTTCTCAGCTACCAGTGAAGACACTTACAATATCAGCCAAACTACAATCCACAGATCCATCCAGCTATTCTCTGATGCCTTGTTCTTTAGGAAAATACTTTTAAATGGTTCACATAAAAAGGAAAGAACAGAATGGGAGGACACAAGGCTAAGATAGAAAGATTTTGGGAATAAGGTGGGAAATTGGAGTTGAGGATTATCATATCAGATCAGTCATGATCCTATTGAATGGGGGTGCAGTCTCAATGGGCTGAAAGGCCTCCTTCTGCTCCGATATCTGATGGTCTAACCATTTGTTTGTATGGCAAGATTCCCCAAAGTTCAAGAGGCTACTTGGTCATCTAGCTTTCGAGACAATACCATCACGTCAATGAATTCCATTCAATTAGTGTTCAGATGGGCAATGAAGAGCAACACAAAATAATGCAAGTGAATACTACTTTATAGGTGTAAATCATTTTGAAGCAATGATCTGCGCTCTGTTTATTTGAAAGAAAGCGCCGGGAGATCAGGGCCACAGTACAAAGCCCGGCTAATGCGTTACATTCAAAAAGAGTATTTTCTTCATATTTTTATGAATGGCTCACATATGGCCTAGCGAACAATACCTTATATATGGGGGCTGTGTTTGTTACTGGAACAACTTTAATCAGGCAACTGATGTGGGCCTGTTAGAATGTGTGAACTCCCTGATTAAAGGCCCTTCTGTGCCCGTTGGGCACCGCAAGGACTGGGGTGTATTATTGACCCCTTTAATCACATTTTGATTTGATGTTTTAAGTTTCCTTTCCACTTTGTCTTTTGTTCGGGCGGTTTCCCTTCTTGTAGGAAGCTGCCCTTTTCTGAGTTGTCCCTAAGTTAAGTTGATTTTGTTTATTTAGCTGAACACAAAAAGATGTCCCCGATTAAGGGCCCACTGAAATATATTCCTAATTGAGGGCCAAATTGATGTAATTATTGTCCACAATACTGATGTGTGAAGCACATATTTTGGGAACAGATTGAGCAATATGGAGACTTTTCATAGAACCCATACATTGCTTAAGGAGGCCATTTGGCCCATCAAGTCTGCACCGACAACAATCCCAATTAGAGCAAATCCCTATAAACCCACACATTTATTCTGCTAAACCTTCTAACCTACACATCCCTGGTCACTAAGGGGCTTGTGGAATGATTGAGATTTCTATAGTGTGCCTTTTGGACCATAAGATATAGGAGCAGAATTAGGCCATTTGTCCCATTGAATGGCAGAGCAGACTCAATCATGGCTGATATGATTCGCATCCTCTTTCTTCTGCTCTCTTCCCGTAACCCTTGATCCCATTATTGATCAACAATTTATCTATCTTTGTCATAAAGGCACTCAATGTCTTGGCCTCCGTAGCCCTCTGTGACGATGAGTTCCACAGGTTCACCACCCTCTGGCTGAAGAAATTCCTCCTCATCTCAGTTTTAAAGGAGCATCCCTTCATTCTGAGGTTGTGCCCTCGAGTTCTAGTCTCTTCCACTAGTGGAAGCATTCTGTGTCCACTCTATCTAGGCCTTTCAGTATTTTCTAAGTTTCAATTAGATCGCAGCTCATCCTTCCAAACTCCATCAAGTAGGATCTAGACTCCTCAACTGCTCCTCCAATGACAAACCCTTCATTCCTGGGATCATTCTTGTGAAGCTTCTCTGGACTTCCTCCAAGGCCAGCACATCCTTCCTTTAGGTATAGGGCCCATAACTGCTCATAATATTCCAAATGGGGTCTGACCAGAGCCTTATACAGCCTTGGCAGTATATCCCTGCTCTTGTAGTCGAGCCCTCGAGAAATGAATGCTAACATTGAGTTGGCAGTTAGGAAGGCAAATTCAATCTGCACGTTAACCTTAGAGTCCTGAACTAGGACTCCCTGGTTAACTTGTTAGTGTTGTTTTAAATCTTCTATTAGATCCCACTGGATAACGTTCTCTGAAGAAATTTGAATAACTTTACCAAAGAATCCCTACAGTGCAGGAGGCCGCCATTTGGCCCATTGCGGTTGGTGCATATTCAATCTCACCTATGCCCTATTCCTGTAACCCCATATATTTACCTCACTAATCCCCCTGATATTAGCGACAATTTAGCATGGCCAATCAACCTAACCCGTACATAAGAACATAAGAAATAGGAGCAGGAGTAGGCCATCTAGCCCTTCGAGCCTGCCCCGCCATTCAATAAGATCATGGCTGATCTGTCGTGGCTCAGTTCCACTTTCCCGCCCTCTCCCCATAACCCTTAATCCCCTCGCTTATCAAAAACCCATCAACCTGCGTCTTAAAAATATTTAGCGAGGCAGCCTCCACCACTTCAACGGGCAGAGAATTCCAGAGATTCACCACCCTTTGAGTGAAGTTCCTCCTCAACTCTGTTCTAAACCACCCCCCCCTTTATCTTGAGGCTGTGCCCCCTAGTCCTACTGTCCTTTCTGAGCGGGAAGAGTCTCTCCACCTCTATCCTATCCATCCCATTCATCATCTTATACGTCTCAATGAGATCTCCCCTCATTCTTCTCAACTCTAACGAGTACAAGCCTAGTTTATTCAGCCTCTCCTCATAGCTCAACCCCCTCAACTCCGGTATCAGCCTAGTAAACCTCCTCTGCACTCCCTCCAAGGCCAAAATATCCTTGTGTAAGTGCGGCGCCCAAAACTGCACACAGTACTCCAGCTGCAGCCTCACCAATGCCCTATACAGCTGCAGCAAGACCTCCCTACTTTTATATTCAATCCCCCTCGCTATGAAGGCCAGCATCCCATTCGCCTTCCTGACCACCTGCTGCACCTGCAAGCTGGGTTTTTGCGACTCATGCACAAGGACCCCGAGGTCCCTCTGCACCGTCGCCTGCTGCAGTTTTTCGCCACGTAAGTAATAGTCCTTCCTACCAAAGTGGACCACCTCACACTTGCCAACATTAAATTCCATTTGCCAGTTCCTGGCCCATTCGCCCAGCCTATCTAGATCCTTCTGCAGACTCTCCACACCCTCCGCGCAATTTGCCGTTCCACCAACCTTGGTGTCATCAGCAAATTTCGACACCCTACACTCGGTTCCCTCCTCCAGATCATCTATATAAATGGTAAATAGCTGAGGCCCCAGCACCGACCCCTGGGGCACTCCACTAGTCACCAACTGCCAATCCGAATAGCATCTTTGGAGTGTGGGAGGAAACTGGAACACCCGGAGGAAATGCACACAGACACGGGAGAATTTGCAAACTGCAGACAGTGAGCAGAGACTGGAAGTGAGCCTGGGTCCCTGGCACAGTGAGGCAGCAGTGCTATCCACCACCACCACACACAAAACACATTATGCAGTGCAATAGCTTCCTAATAAACCAATTCTTTAGACTGTAGAAGCACCGTAATTTTTCAAATATCATTTCGAACTAACAACCAGCTTCAACTCTTTCAATTATTGAGTTTTCCATCTGTAGAACACAGATTCAAATGGAGGACACAGTGTCCCTCAATGTTACATGAATCACAGTGATGAAATCAGACAAGAGAGATAGATTAAATGGCTTTCATCAACGATGCCAACACACACACTGCTGATAAAGTGGTGAGATAGTGTGGAAATCAGGCAGAGAACAGGAAATATACCAAACTTTTTTCTCATACAAAGAAAGAAGCTGTAGTGGCTTGTCCATATGTTCGAGGGATGCCTGACATCTCATTGCCAAACACAACACTGGAATGGTTTGGCCTGAGGGAGAAGATGGGAGAGAGCTGGATAGAGACAGTTGACATCGATGGAGCTCCGAAGAACACCAGTTTGACACTAGAGGGGGCAACTGCACTGGCCATGAATTGAAAAGGACGCATTTATATCAGAGTATCCCCTGTGTGCAAACAGCACGAATACTAAGGAGAAGGGATTAGTCTGTGAAATGTTTTGTTGCATAGAAGTACTGCTTTTCAAGTGTTTGAATATTTGCTTCCACAATTGTGAGATGGATTTGATTCAGTGAATTAAAGGGTTCCTCGGATTATGCAGAACAAAACCCACGTTGGTTTTGGGCATTTCGGACACACTTAACTGATGCTGCTTATATATAAGATCTCCTGAATAAAAGAGAGAGAGAAAGCGAGAGAGAGAGAGAAAAAATGAGACAGATATCAGTACCAGTAAAGAGAGAGAGAGCAGCAAAAAAAAGAGACAGACAAACACACAAACTCACAATAAGGAGACAGAAACAGAGACAAGCACGGAAATAAGTGTGCACCCAAGATAGCTATTGTTTCTGCATGAAAAAGCGCCTGCCTCAAATATCAGCATGATCGCTTCTCAGCCTTTTGGCTAAGATGAAGCGTAGTTTTTGATCCTATGTTTGATAGGAGTCGATGAGGTTACACCGAGGCTTCATTTGAAGCAATTTTTGAAAACGTCATCTCGGCCTTTTGGCTAAGGCGGGGCTCAGATGAAGCATTTGGGAGGTGGGGTGTAATGCCTGCTCCTATCAGCTTGGATCTTGTTGATTGAGCCCAAGACAGGAAAAGCGTGGCCTCTCTTGTCAGCTTGGATCTGTAATGTCTCTCTTGTAGAGACTTTGATTGGACCAATTTAGTTTTTGATTGGATTTAAATTCAAACAAAATGTCAGTACAATTCCCCTTGGTGTGAGTCAGACTCGCCACGAGCTGCGTGCATTCTAAAATTCCTTAAAAAAATGCTTTGAATGAAAAGTAATTTCAAATCAGAATTCAGAATTGCTGCCTCTCCAAAATCGTGGAAAACTAAAATTTGCTGGCTTTAAAGGAATCAAAGTGCGGTCAGCAAGTCGTTCATAGATGTGGAAACGTACAATTTGTAAACATAAAATTAAAGGTGGAGCCTCAGGATTGTCTCCTAAATGAGATGGAACTCTGTCAGGAAAGTTGAACCATAGAAACTCTACAGTGCAGAAAGAGGCCCTTCGGCCCATCGAGTCTGCACCGAACACAATCCCACCCAGGCCCTACCCCCATATCCCTACATATTATATCCACTAATCCCTCTAACCTATATATCCATGGACACTAAGGGGCAATTTCTTAGCATGGCCAATCAACCTAACCCGCACATCTTTGGACTGTGGGAGGAAACCGGAGCACCTGGAGGAAACCCACGCAGACTCGAGGAGAATGTGCAAACTCCACACAGACAGTGATCCGAGCCAGGAATCGAACCCAGGACCCTGGAGCTGTGAAGCAGCAGTGCAAACCACTGTGCTACCGTACCACCCAGTGATGTCCTAAGGAAGAGAGTTGGGTGATTGTGGGTGACAAATGTGAGGGGTGACGATGATTCTTATTTCTAGGCATGATTCAGTTCCTGATGGGTGAGCAATGATGGAATACTTAAACAAGGATAATACACTTTGATCTTGCAATTTGTGTGGTTCTTTTGCATAATTATTCACAATGACAGAAACAGACCTGTACTTTCACAGAAAGCATTAACTGAGAGAGTAGGAAACTGCACATTAGGTGAAAGGGAAATTGCAAAATAGCAGGACAGAAACGTCCAGTCTTTGAAAAGGATTCAAGCCTGAAACAGGGAACGCTAAAAGAATAAGATGATACCTCAATATGCAGCCTTGAACCAGCAGAACAATATTGGGGTAATTTTGCACACCATGATTGCTGAGGCAAAAGTGCTTCAGGTACTGCTGTTTATGATGGCCCTGATTAAGTTTATTTTATAAAGTTTTTTAATTTATTTGTCACAAGTAAAGCTTACATTAACACTGCAATGAAGTTACTGTGAAATTCCCCCAGTCGCCACACTCCGGGAGAATTTAGCAAGGCCAATACACCTAACCAGCGCATCTTTCAGAATGTGGGAGGAAACTGGAGCATCCGGAGGAAACCCACACAGACATGAGGAGAATGTGCAGACTCCACACACTGACCCGAGCCTGGAATCGAACCCGGGTCCCTGGCACTATGAGGCAGCAGAGCTAACCACTGTGTCACCGTGCTACCCCACCACACCATGACAGCGCTGCTGCATGCCTCGTACTCAATGGAGGCTATAGCTATGCCATCATGGTGCAGTGTGTTAGCTTCCGCTGCCTTTGCAGCTGTTTTGTGTTTGGCTCAGTGCTGACCTGGATCCCACGGAGACAGATTCCTGTGTCATTGGCAGGTAGGCGTAACAAGCTTGTAATTATGATTTGTCACATCTTGGTGGGTGGAACCAATCAGACTGCATGTTATGGGTTAACCCGGCATGCCTTCTTTCAACCAGCGTCATGGCCACTTGCCTGGGTGAATCCAGCACTCAAAAAGCTTGACACTATCCAAAAACAAACTTTAATTGGCGCCTCATCCACCACCGATTTGTTCACCATCACCAGGGGGATTGAATATAAAAGTAGGGAGGTCTTGCTGCAGCTGTATAGGGCATTGGTGAGGCCGCAGCTGGAGTACTGTGTGCAGTTTTGGGCGCCGCACCTGCGCAAAGATATTTTGGCCTTGGAGGGAGTGCAGAGGAGGTTTACTAGGCTGATACCGGAGTTGAGGGGGTTGAGCTATGAGGAGAGGCTGAATAAACTGGGCTTGTACTCGTTAGAGTTTAGAAGAATGAGGGGAGATCTCATTGAGATGTATAAGATGATGAATGGGATGGATAGGATAGAGGTGGAGAGACTCTTCCCGCTCAAAAAAGACAGTAGGACTAGGGGGCACAGCCTCAAGATAAAAGGGGGGGCGGTTTAGAACGGAGTTGAGGAGGAACTTCTTCACTCAAAGGGTGGTGAATCTCTGGAATTCTCTGCCCGTTGAAGTGGTGGAGGCTGCCTCGCTAAATATTTTTAAGACGCGGGTTGATGGGTTTTTGATAAGAGAGGGGATTAAGGGTTATGGGGAGAGGGCGGGAATGTGGAACTGAGCCACGACAGATCAGCCATGATCTTATTGAATGGCGGGGCAGGCTCGAAGGGCTAGGTGGCCTACTCCTGCTCCTATTTCTTATGTTCTTAGCACACGGTGGCAGCAATGTGTACCCTCTACAGCAGCAACTTGCCTTGACAGCATTTACCAAACCCACAATTCCTACCACCTAGAGTTTTATTAATTCATGGAGTGTGAATGTTGCCAGCTGGGCCAGAACTTCTGGCCAATTACCCGCGAACTGAGTGATTTGCTAAGCCATTTCGGAGGACGTTTAAGAGACGCTGCTGTGAATCTGGAGTCACCCATAAACCAGCAGGTTTCCTTCCCTAAAGGGCATTAGTGAACCAGAGGTGTCTTTACAGCAATGGTTTGATGGTCATCATTAAATGTCCCAGATTTTGACTGAATTCAAATTTCACCTTCTGTCGTGGTGGGACGTGAAGTCAGGTCCCCAAAGCATTGCTCAGGGTCTCTGGATCTGGGTCAAATGGCCATACCACAGTGCCATGGCTTCCCCAGGAGAATGCCACCGATTGAAAGCACCTTTCCAATTCACACAGCATCCAGGCTTGAAACTATACCGCCATTAATTCATTGTTGCAGGCTAAAAAAAAAATCAGGCGACTTACTTATGCTACACTGTCTATAAGATGTGGAGATGCTGGTGTTGGACTGAGGTAAAACAGAAAGAAATCTCACAACACCAGCTTAAAGTTCAACAAATTGGACTTTAAGCTGGAGTTGTGAGATTTTTTTTCTGACTACAAGAGACAGATATCACATATTCAACAGATACGATCACCATCTTTTTCACCTCATAATAAAGACAATTCTTGCAGACTGAGCAGAGATCTACTTTGACAGACAGCCACTGATAAGTCAGCATCCCAAGATCACAGATACTCCAACAGTCAGGAATCAGAAAAATCTTCAGGATTTGGAATGTAACCTATTCCCCTGGTACCTGCTAGTGGTTTCCTTCAGCGACTTTGTTCAGCTGTTAACTTTCCTGTGAATCACTATCAATGTAACTGCCTATCAAATATTGCATGAAACTAATATTTAGAATAATACGCTCTCAAACCAAGGAACATTAAAATTTACCAGCTTCTCCAGGATGTGTACAGTCGATGTAGATGCTGTAACTTTCCTGCCTGGACCTCTTCCTGTTCTTGTTGCCCTTAGGGACTGTTTTCTTCACAATTTTCTTGGACGCCCCAGCTGTTTTCTTGTCCTCAGCCATTGTACCGTTTCACTATAGATACAGAACATACCTACGGGAATTAAGGAGAATTATTTTATTCAACAGTTTCTAATATTGTAATCTCTGGTTTGTTTGATTCAGTCTTCTCCAGTTTATTCTCTAATCCATCTATAATCAGCAATACTTCCAAAGATTCTTTGAAAATTTGAGAAGCCAGATAAATTACATCCTATTCCGATCAGGACAGTTTCCAAGGATTTGCCCTTATATGTGTGAATGTTGAATTTATGTACTGTGAAATTACAATAGCCAAATGCAAAATAAGTTCTTTTTCCATGGCATAAGATTTAAGCTTATTTATTAGTGTCACAGGTAAGGCTTACTTTAACACTGCAATGAAGTTACTGTGAAAATCCCCGAGTCGCCACACTCCGGCGCCTGTTCGGGTACACTGAGGGCGAATTTAGCATGGCCAATGCACCTAACTGGCACGTCTTTCGGACTGTGGGAGTAAAACAGAGCATCTAGAGGAAACATACACAGATACAGGGAGGACATGCAGATTTCGCACAGAGAGTGACCCAAGCTGGGAATTGAACACAGGTCCCTGGCACTGTGCGGCAGCAGTGTTAACCATTGTGCCACTGTGTCAGACATTACTAATCTCAATCTTTTTTGTCTCAGTTGTCCCCATCATCTTGTCCTCAAGCCACTGATGACTTGCTGCAGTGCAGGTCTGCAAGCATCTCCTAATTCCACAACATTTACTGAAAATGTCACTTCAGCAAGCTTCCTATTGAATCAAATCTCTATGATTCTGTTGTCGTAGAGTCATTTAATGGTACAGCGCAGAGGAGGCCATTCGGCCTAGTGTATCTGTGCCAACTCTTTAAAACAGCGACCCCAATGGTCCCATTCATCTGTTCCTTATCCAACACCCTGTCCTTTATTGGTATTTATCCAATTTCCCTCAAAGTCACAGTTGAATCTTCTTCCATCACCATTTTAGTGCAACCCAGATCGTAACATTGGCTGTATCACCCTCAGTGTAATCACTGCCAATTGATGTTGATGTATAAAATCATCTCTTACAGACAGGAAATTAGCCAGTGTAACTACACCACATATCTGACTATTTCGAGGCCTAGGATAGGATGAACATTCTGCATTATCCATCACTATTAGAATCATTTTTTCCCATTCCCCCACAAAATCAATCTCAAACAACAGGACTCCACAAGGAACACTTTCACCAAATATGCTTGAAGATCATTAATTCAGTAAAGTGTTGGGGTGGGATTTTTCAACCGCTCTTGCCCCAAGGCTGGAAAATCTTGCAGTCGACAGACCTTTACATGGTCCACGTTTCGCTGCCATGATTCCCGTGGCAGGAGGGACAGGAAAATTCTGCCCGAAGAAATTTTCGGAAAAATCATAGCGAGATTTGCCTCACTCGACTGGTTTGTTCTAATTGTTTTACCCTGTAGGGGGAGCTGTAACAGAGCCTACTCAAATGGGGAAGTGGTGTGTTTCTTTTATGGCTATACCTCCCTCAACTCTATCTTTCTTTTCTTTTAATGAATGTTTTTATTGAAGGGTTTCCATTTTACCACAAGGCACAATAAACTCTCCAAATCTAGTGTAGAACAGAATGATCATTATTCCACATCTACATATGGAAAAGATCAGCTAATATACTCGTACAAATGGTTATCACTGTGGTCAGTGCCTCTTTTCGTACAAGTAATGAAAGGACACCAGAAAGTTTGGGAGATCTCAGGATAACAGGATAGAACATAGAAAAACTACAGCACAAACAGGCCCTTCAGCCCACAAGTTGCGCTGATTATATCCCTACCTACTAGGCTTACCTATAACCCTCAATCCTATTAAGTCCCATGAACTCATCCAGAAGTCTCTTAAAAGATCCTATCGAATGTGCCTCCACCACTACTGACGGCAGCCGATTCCACCACCCTCTGAGTGAAAAACTGATCCCTGACATCTTCTCTGTACCTACTCCCCAGCACCTTAAACCTGTGTCCTCTCGGAAGGATGAGGAGACAAAGCCATGAGCACATGACCGCACGGTGCACACCGTCCTCCACAGGATAATAAAGACAGATCTAAATAACATACAGCATCTCTTATGGGATAAAATGCAACCAATGAGGACCGAATTCAACATCCTGGGACCTCCAAGCAATGAAAGGATATCCCTGAAATAGGGGAATATCAGAATCTCAGCATCAGTGCAAGAGGTGAGTGGAAGTGTACACTCTCATTTACAGGAGCCAAGGATTCTTACACCACGTCAACACAACAGACCTCACTCTCCTCCGACCATATCAGAGACACCATTCAGACACCATCAACACCGGAAATCTTAACCATTTTCCACCAAGGAAATGTACTGATAAGGAGGAGGAAAGTCATCAAGCCACCTATCAGCAGGATTTCTTGGGGAGGGTTACCTTTCTCCTCCTGACAAGAGAAGGGAATTTAAACATGACAAATCAGAGTCTGTATCAGCACCTCAACTACCCAGATACAGAAAGGAAACCCTGGAGAGGGGGAAATACTAGGATTAGCTAGTATCTGCCAGATCTGGTCTAGCAGTGTACACTGTTTCACATACCAGGATATCAATAGAACCTCAAATGAATCAGGACACAATCCCCCAAGGTGGGTCCAAGCCTCAAGAAGCAGGACAGTTTAGAAGGTATCTATAAGACGACCACTTTGGAGGAGGGTGACCTATTCCTCTATCCAGCCTAATCTCCAACAGAAGAAAGACTTCTAACAATGCTGAACTGAAGCACAGGCATGGAATCAGGCCCTGCAGCCAACGGGATACTATATCCCCTGGGGAACCAGGTCCCAAGGAGAATAGTCCAGAAACCCCCAAAAGGTGACGTTATGGTTTATTTCCCCACCCAACATACCCTCCACCTGACCGAGACAAGCACAGTTATTGCTGCCCCAACCTACCCAATTGAGCTAAAGGATTAGCCAACCATGCCTGGGCATTCACTACTCACCCCATTCCAACTGTTCCAGAGGCACCAAGGACAGGAAAAAAAAGCACCAGTCATGTCCAGGATACATGATCTGTCTGTATAATCATAGGAGATGAGCAAAGATTCTTTACCCAAAAATAACAAATCGTTCTAACGGGGATATCCCTCACCCACAATGAGGATTTATAAGGCCACACCAACCACCTCTACACCAAACCACCTGCCTGCCACACTGTGCACTGTGGTGTTATTCATCTATAAATAAAGTGAAGGGTATCAAAAGTGCCTCTGTGTAAATGCAAGAGATACAGCACATAAAAAGATAAGTACCTCATGTCACACAGCTAACTCAGCATGCACCCCAGTAGAAAAGGAGGAGACAATCCCCAAACAAGGAAATATCTCGTATTGTAAACGCAGGGCCAGAAGAAGGTGGGCATCTTACCCATCTTGATCCCTGGTACCAATCACCAAAGCCAAGATTGAATGCAAATTATAATGTACGTTAAACTAAGGCCTCCCCCTTTCCACCATCGAAACGCGCCAGTGGACAAATACCATCAAGGAGATGTTTGCAGAGTAACAGGATAACGGGTGGTAACTACTTCTGTGCTCATTTATTATAAACACATGTCAGGGTAAAGGACAATCACTAAATCAGGAGTAAAATCACAAGGGGACAAAGGTCAGGATTAATTATGAACTGCAGGATACTGTAACCATCCACACTGCTTGACAAGGCCAAAGCCATGAATGGATGCTCAAGCAATCCATTCAGAGTTTTCCCGAAGCCCCTACACCTCCACCATGCTGTCATCCTGAAACCCTGGTAAAGAAAAAGCTGGTGGTTGGAGTCTTTGACCCCAGGCCTCAAAGACCAGATGCAATTTACTCCATCAAACTCAAAACATCCAGCCTTTAAATCGAGATTGTGAAAGCATGGCAGCCAATTCTCACATTCGGCCACAAATTCATCCCCAACACCCATGGGAGACTGGGTGTGCTTTGTATGTGGGGGTATAGCCCCTTAAAGGGAACAGGTCAGGTGACTGTGGGCGTGTGGTGACCTGCCCAGGGATTGCCCTGAGAGGGCAGTTGTCATTTGGCATGTAGAGCGAGTAAGTCTGCAAAAAGTACCTGTGTTCCCTGACACCTGTCTGTGGAGTGAGTTCTTACGTGTAAAGATAGGAACAGGAAGAGGCCATTTGGCCCTCCGAGCCTGCTCTCCCATTCATCATGATCACGGCTGATTGTCCAACTCAATAGCCTAATCCTGCTTTCTCCCCATAACCTTTGATCCCGTTCGACCCAAGCGTTATATCCAGCTGCCTCTTGAATACAGTCAATGTTTTGACATCAACTACTTCCTGTGGTAATGAACTCCGCAGTCTCCCTACTCTCTGGGTGAAGAAATGTCTCCTCATCTCCATCCTAAATGCTCTATCCTGTATCCTCAGACTGTGACCCCTGGTTCTGGACTCTCCCACTGTCAGGAACATCCTCCCTTTATCTACCCTGTCTAGTTCTGTTAGAATTTTATAAGTCTCTATGAGATCCCCCCCCTCATTCATCTGAACTCCAGCTAAAATAATCCTAAGCTAGTTATCTCTCCTCATACATCAGTCCCACCATCCCAGGAATCAGCCCGGTAAACCTTCACTGCATTCCCTCAAAAGCAAGAACACCCTTCATCAGAAAAGGAGACCAAAACTGCACACAATATTCTGGGTGTGGCCTCATACCTTGAGGCTACTCCTCAGTAATAAAAATATAATAAGACGCACTGATAATTCTTCTTCAGCCTCACCTCCCCGACTCAACCAGGATGTTTGACACACCATGCAGCAGGATTTTCGAAACTCCTTTCACCAGAAGAGAATGGTTTGCAGTCGGGAAACTAAAATTTTTTTCCTTCTTTGTTTTACTGCAGTCAAGTTGGTAAGAGTTTCTAAGCTCTGCCTCACTATTTCAGTAATGTAACTGGATTATAGGTCGCTGTGAGTGTTTGACTACATTATCTCATGTAACAGTCCTTACCTTTTGCCACCCTGAGCTCCAGGCAGACCAGTTTGCTTGGACTTGTGAGTACTGGTGGCCATCTTGGGCAGCCATACTGTGTTGGCAGGAGACAAAGTATATATAAAAAAAAACCTTTCCCTTCCTGATCTGCTTTCACAGGTGTTTGTCCTGAACTTCCCAGTCAGACACAGAACAGTCAAATCAGGTGGATAGCTTCAGCCTAAAACCACACAGACACATAATCACATTTAGCCAATGAGATTGTTAGAAAGCAACAATCAATTGGAAAGGGTATTGTGATAGCTGCCCAAGCACAATATATATCGTTTATACTCAATTTAAACAAGAAAGAATTTCATTTACATAGTGCCTTTACTTTGGGACATCCCAAAGTGCTTCGGAATGCATGAAGTGCTTTGTATTCTCCGGCTTGACTTGATAGCTCGATTCAAACTTCACCTTCTCCCAGCTGGAGCTGTCTTCCCCACACTGCTAATACAAATCAACTCAACATCTCCCCTCACACTCCCTATTTTGCCCTTTCATCTTTAGCTCCATTGTTCACTGCACTTCCTTGAACTTAATTTTTTTCAAAATTTAAAACTTCTTCATGTTTTTTTCCTATTGCTTCCACTTTTGGGATCAAATAAAGCATAATAACCTTTCCCTGTTAACTTATGAAACGTTTGCCAGCTATAAAAGCCTTTACTCTCCTTTGAAATTTAACGGTCAAAAGACAGAGGGTGGAATTTTACAGCCTCGCTCGACCCAAGTCCAGAAAATCCCGCCCAAGGTCAACAGACCTTCCCGTTGTCCATCCCTCGCTCACTCTGATTCCCATGGTGGGCAAGGTTGTAAAATTCCTGTGACAGCCTTCTTTAGGGAAAAGCACAATATTCCCCAAAAGTATTTTTGAAAATATAATGTATTCTCACGGTATATTTACCTTCCTGTCCCCTGGACCGAACACAAGGAAGGAAGAAAGACAGACACAGTTTTTTAAAATGACTTCAGGACATTCTGTATATTTTCTAATCATTAAAATACTCCTGAAATGCAGCAAAAGAAAAACAACTTGCGTGTAGGGCAGCACGGTAGCACAATGGTTAGCAATGCTGCCTGACAGCGGCAGGGACTTGGGTTCAATTCCCAGTTTGCATGTTCTCCCTGTGTCTGTGTGAGTTTGCTCCGGTTTCCTCCCACGGTCCAAAGACGTGCTGGTTAGGTGCATTGGCCATGCTAAATTCTCCCTCAGTCTATCCAAACAGGCGACTAGGGGATTTTCACAGTAACTTCATTGCAGTGTGACTGTCAGCCTATTTGTGACTAATAAATAAACTGTAAACTTTAGCCACAAAAATACTATAATTGATTAGGCAATCTGTGTTATTGGTGTTGGTTGTGGGATTAATGTTGGCTTGGACATTGAGGAGAACTCCTCTGTTCGTCACTGAAATGATGTCATGGTATCATTTACTCCCACCTTTGAAATCTGATGGGGCTTCAGTTTATCATCTCATCTGAAAGGTAGCGTACTAGATGGAGAAAGCAAACCAAAAGCATAGTCAATGCCTATTTAATTAGGGATCCAAAGTCCAGACAGTAATGTTTGGCCTTCCATGATATTATGGGTGAAACTCAGTTGCTTCAGATGTGGGATGATCCCATGTATACATAAGATAGGCCAGATAGGGTAGAGGTAGAGAGATTCTCTCCGCTTAGAAAGGAAAACAGAACTAGAGGGCACAGCCTCACAATAAGGTGGGGGGGGGGGGTGGAGGGGGCAGTTTAGAATGGAGTTGAGGAGGAACTTCTTCACTCAAAGGGTGGTGAGTCTCTGGAATTCTCTGCCCATTGAAGTGGTGGAGGCTACCTCGTTGAATATATTTAAGTAGATAGGTTTTTGACAGACAAGGGAATTAAGGGTTATGGGGAGAAAGCGGGAAAGTGGAACTGAGACACTTCAGATCAGCCATGATCTTATTGAATGGCGGGGCAGGCTCGAAGGGCTAGATGGCCTACTCCTGCTTCTATTCCTTATGTTCTTATGACAAAATGTGGGATCCCCCATGACTCCCTTCTTAGTTACCATGGTTAATGTGCGGATGGAGGCCTTTTACTGCCAGGCTGCAGGAATCCGCAAGGCCTTACTTGGTTCCATAATCGACCTGCAGTCCTTCACTCAGTTTTTGAATGAGAGAACATTTGGACAAACATATTTGACTTGACAAATTAATCTCAATTTATAAGCAAATTAATGATAAACAAATTCAGTGGAAAGTTTTGACCTCATGATAAGATCTGTTAATGTAAAGTCCAATATTTATACCACACTGAGGCCAAGAATGAGGGCAGGTGGGTGTTCCGAATAATCATAGAATTCCTACAGTGCAGGAGGAGGCCATTCAGCCCATCAAGTCTGCACCAACCACAATCCCACCCAGGCCCTATCCCCGTCATCCCCCCATATTTACCCTGCTAGTCCCCCTGACGCTACGGGGCAGCTTAGCATGGCCAATCAACCTAACCCGCACATCTTTAGAGTGTGAGGGAAGCCGGTGCATCTGGGGGAAACCCATGCACACACAGGGAGAATGTACAAACTCCACACAGATAGTCACCTGAGACCTGAATTAAGACCATAATACCATGAGACATAAGAGCAGAATTCGGCCACTTGGCCCATAGAGTTCGCTCCGCCATTCAATCATGGCTGATGTTTTTCTCCTGCCTTTTCCCCATATCCCCTGATACCCTTAATAATCAAAAACCTATCTAACTGAACCCTGATACCTGGTGCTGTGAGGCAGCAGTGCTAACCACTGTGCCACCGTGCCACTGTAACTGGTGTTTTACCAGTGCCCTCACTGTTCAGAATCAGGATGAGGGCCCAGCAGTACTACTTGCAGACAGCTGTGTTAGGCGCATTAAGTGCTACTTAAGGCCAATTTAAGGAAGCTAACTGGACATTTTCCTGGGGGCCAGTTTGACAACCTAGTGGCAGGAGGTCAGGATCCAATGCTCCAGACAGGTCCGGAAGCTCTATCTTCTTGTTTGGGTGGACCAGAGGCCACCCTGGTTTCTGGCAGGTAGAAAGGAGGAGTGTGTCTTTTTTGGGGTGTGATCTGTGCCCATTGGAGTCACTCCCCCCATACCCAAGATGCTATCCTGTCATTTGTTCCTTCCCCCTTGACCTCTGTAAACCAGTTCTCCTGCCCCCCACACCCTCTCCCCCCTCCCCAGTCGCTGGGGTCTCCTATCTGTGCCCGTTGAAAACCTTTGGCCTTAACCGACGTCCAGGAGACATTTTTCCTTCTTGTTCTGGACTGCTTGTGGTCTCAGCAGTGGCTGCTACTCTCTGTTGGGACTACAGAACTGCCCATTAATCAATCCTCTAAGGTGGGGCTTCCTGCCCAGGAGAGGGGAAAAGTCTCACTTTGATTTGATGATGGCCACCACTCCCAGTGTATTATGGCAAAGGGCAGCTAGATCTCTGGGTGTTGTGGCAATAATGGACGTTTTGGTCAGATGGATGATAATTTTCTCCTCCCATTCCATTAAAATTCACCCCAGTGTTAACATTTCAGGTCCGTGATCTAATACCTGAGCTGGAAAGTCTGTATTTCTCTCCACAGTGGCTGCATAAACTGAAAATCCCACCCATGGTGTTTTCCACCCACTGGAAGGGGCAGAAATACATGTAGCCCAGGTAACCACCCCCCCCCAGAGAAAATCATTGCACCTAAATACAGATTGTGCCAACCTACTCCCCATATTTCAGATCACAAGCCTACCTACAGAGAGTGCACTTTGTTAGGAACACAAGCAGGAAAAGTTGGGAAAGATTCCAAAGTGCAATAGTCAAGGGGAAGGACTATATCGGCAAAGGAAACAAAATTCCTCTCTGCAGCCAAATGTCGAGTATGATTGTAATGATTTTAATCAGGCAATTGAGGTTGGCATGCTCGAATATAAGCTCCTTGATTAAGGGTGCCAAAAAGAGGTCCCTGATTCGGGGCCAAATTGATGGTCCAGTCAGGGAGTCCCATCCTCTGTATGTGAGCAGGAAAGTCAGTTCCTCCGGCAGACTGTAGACTGCAGACTGACAGCACTCTGTATAGTGTTGTTGGATTTTGTAAGTAAAGGAATTTTGGTGAAGGGACTTGCACCCCTGAGGGCTTATTACAATGTTACATCCAAGTAGCATGGACTAGATCTTAGTGTGAGTGTCTTTATAGTGTCCCCATTACAGGAGACTCAAATTTCCATCAGCAATCTTCAAATAGCATGAAGTGTGAAACAATATTTTCAAAGGAAGAACAAGAAATAAAATTAAATCCAAGGATGTGCAAATTAGGTGGATTGGCCCTGCTAAATTGCCCCATAGTGTCAGGGGGACTAACTAGGGTAAATGTATAGGGTTGTGGGGGTAGGGCCTGGGTGGGCTTGTGGTCGGCGCAGACCTGATGGGTCGACTGTCCTCCGTCTGCACTGTAGGATTTTATGATTCAATGAACTGGACCCACAGCTATTTTGTCTCAGATATTGTCAAATGCCTAATGTGTTGAAAAGAGGTCTTCATTCAGGCGCTGCTACAATGCAAAACACAAGATGAAGAGCAAAGGTGAACAATTTCCGATTCCAATAAGAGCCCCAGACAGGACTGAACCATCCAGTGACCCTTCATCTCTGACATTTAGAATTTACATAGTAAAACACAAATTGTGGCAACAAATTCACCAAGCACAGTTGCACAGAGCAGTCACTTCCGTAACCACAAGGAAGCCTGGTGTTACCACAGGGTATTTAGTGTGTGTGATCTGTCGTAGGATTAGATTTTGCACATCTTTGCAGGTGTTTAATCTTGTAGCTACGGTGAATAAGCAATGGCCCTCCACCTGAGAGTACATTTGTCCTGCTAAAAACTCAATCTCAACGGATTTTATTGGCCCATCGATCTTTGAACATCCTTTTAAATTGTTTCTATGAAACTCCCACTGCAACATTGCGCAGTGATTTCGACAACCTGGTCCTGTGTTCCTCGCTCTTATTTTCAGTGCCAATTGATTTCAGTGCAGTGAACACAACTTGAGTATTGTCTTAATTTGGCCTTAACACTGTTGATTGTCAGGGGCCACTTAGCTTAGATGGCTAGTGTGTGGTTTAGAATAATATCAACAATGTAGGTCCAATTCCTGCTCTGTTTGAAGCAGACTTGATGCAGAGTGCTCCTCAAGCTATATAATCCATTGTCTCTCCCTAATAGAGAGATGCCCATGGCCCCTTGTAGAATAGACCTGTTACCTATCAATGTAGTTGTTCATTATCTTAAAACTTCCAAATGTTAAAGAAAAATTCTCCCCTCCTGTATTGACTTCAATCAGGCCATTGAGGTTGGCCTATTGGAATGCAAACTCCTGATTAAGGAGTCAATTGATGGACCAATCAAGAATCTTTTCCTTCTATTTAACTGGGAGTGTCAGTTCCTCTGACACACCTAAAGGTATGATGTGGATATGCCGGCGCTGGACTGGGGTAAACACAGTAAAAAGTCTGACAACACCAGGTTTCACCTAAAGGTAGCCTGCTGACTGACCTTTTTCCTGAAAAATTAGCCTGGCTGCTACAATTATAAAGAAATGTGCCGTTCATCTCTTGTGATAATATCCTAACAAAATAAACTCATGCGGTAATGACTATTTATTCCACGCATTACACTGCACCTCCCTCTCACTTCTTTCAAATACTTTTTAGTGATTCATTCGTCCTTGCTCGTTTTCTGAGCTCTTCTCTATCCACTCAACACGGCATCTAGGAAACGTGGAAAAGGACCTGCTGACTGGTAGCACTCTGTGTACTGCTGTTGGGATTGTAAATAAAGGGATTCTGGTGAAGGGACTTCCTCGGGTGCATCGGAAGCTGCCAATCATTTTACCAGGAAAACCAGTCCTGTCAGCCTGGTCACTGTAGAGTGGGGTGACTCAAACAGCAACTTAAATCATTGGCTGTTAAATCATTTGGCCACTGAGTAAGTCATATCACTTTTGAGTGTACGGCAGACACAATCTGGATGCTTAGAAATCCCAAAGAGAAATAATTCTTTCTGTATCCATGAAAGAAAGAGACTTGCTACAAACCATTACTGTTTATGTTGTTCCTCAGATTTACCCTTCCTCTCATGAAGGCAGGAGATCATCCTGACTTTTGTTTTCCACAGACATTGACAACTATATGGCTTGTTGCCCAGAGCCACTCTCAAGCCATGGGACGTGTAATAAATATTAACACCTGCCCTTGCTCCAACCTCCACTATTGGCTGTATACAGTGATACCAATATTCTGGGCAAGTAGAAGATGATTGAATAATATCCCTCTTTTAATCACATTGGGAGTCTGCATTGCTGTAAGTGACTGCGATTGCTCTTAAGCACATAATTCTTGTTGAATCTCTTTCAAAATAGTAAAGTTTATTTATTAGTCACGAGTAGGCTTACATTAATGCTGCAATGAAGTTACTGTGGAAATCCTTTAGTCACCACACTCTAGCACCTGATCGGACACACAGAAGGAGAATTTAGCGTGACCAACGCACCTAACTTGCACATCTTTCCGATTGTGGGAGGAAACCCATGCAGACTTGGGAAGAACATGCAGACTCCGCACAGTGACCCAAGTTGGGAATCAAACCTGGGGTCCCTCATACTGTGAGACAGCAGGACTAACCATAGTGCCACTGAGCCACCTCTGCTGACTGAAAAGATTTTTTTTGCTATATTATTTGCTGTAAATAAACTGCTGTAAATGGCGTGCTGGAAATGTCACCCTAACTCCAACTCATTGGTTACATACTGGTGTCAATAGGTGCCAAACAGCATAACTGGTCCTTGTCTCAGTTTGCATATTTTGAGCTATTGTTAGAAGGAAGAGGAACCCTGGGGTGATATTTTTCCTCCTTAACCTATTACAAAGATTCTGAGACCTCTTGCACAACTACCCTCCACCTGGGAGATGCCAACATAATATCGAAACCGGAGCAAAAATCCACTTTAATGAGACAATGTCTCACAACTGGCCACATGTTTTTTGTTTCCCTCCCTGCACCTAGTGGGGCAGAAGGCAGGTTCTTCATCTGTTCCCATGGCGTGTTTTTCCTGGAACAGACCACTCGCCTGTTGTCAGAGGTTTATAGCTCCACACCAAGCATGGCTGATCAGGAGTCTCTCCCAATCTTCAGAATGGACTTGCCAGATTCGGAAAGAAAGGTTGGCTCGAGGCAACCTGATCAGAAAAGATCGCATGACACAAGTAAAGCAACTGGTGAGTTCAATCTGGATCAGACTGTTTGGGTCAGAAAGTACTGTGGGACACCAAAGTGGATCCTAGGAACAAGCATTAAGGAACATTCCACTTCCTGTAGAATCTGGAAGAGGCACACTCACCAGACAAGAGAAGCCAAATTTCCAGGGATCTTCAGTGGAAGATTTCTGGGAAACTTCTGCTCCAGTTGGCAAAACCCGATGAACCTTAACTGTAGCTGCAACTGTTGAACCTGAACAGAAACAAATAGAACAGCAGAACTTTTCATTCCCAATTAGACAAACTGAGATATCTCAGCCAACACTCCTCCCTGCACCAAAATGAACGGTAAACTGTCTGACTGATTTGTCCCTGGCTAAAAAGGGGAGAAGGTGTGAAGCTTGTGTCTGAAGCTTTTGTAAAAGGACATGTTAGTGAAAAATAAGTGCTACATAAAACTTGCCAGTTGGGTGTGCTAGAGGTGGAGCTCCTGATATATTTCTCTTCTGTGTAGAAAAGAATAAAAAGCTCCTTCCTGTTTTGGTGGGCAGATCAGTTCAGGAGTTGTGTGTGCTTGCACTTGTGTTATTAACTGTTTGGAAGTGACAAAACACTTCAACCAGTTTACGCTTTTCTATCTATCTTTAACCTGAATAATACTTTTAGTTAGCTTTTATTCACCTTCAGCTGACAATCACATTCTCTGTTCTCTGCTAATAACCTGACAAAGTCCAAATTATCAAGAACTCCCTTCATTTTAAAAATGTACATTTAGCGGGAATTTCCGGCCTTGCTCATCCTGAAATCATAACATATTGCCCGATGTTAATGGGCCTTTCCATGATCCACCCATTCCGATTCCCTTGGTGGGCAGGGCGATAGAATTCTGGCCATTATATCCCTTTGTGTCAAATGAATTATGGCACATAAGTCATTTTGAGATTCCAATTTTGCTGTCTGTAATCACTTAAAAACACCAAAACTCACAAAATATGGAACTGTTCCAGAAGAATGTTGCTAGAGAATAGATCTCACTATAATCACCTTTGAATTCTGCTTTCTATCTCTACATTTCTATCTTAAATCTAATGTCAGCTCAGTGTTTACATGCTTGTTTCATTTCAGCCAGTTTGGGTCTGGAACCTGTGGACTTTGCGTCATAACCAGCCCTCCACCCTCCAGCCACTTCAAATTCAGTTCAAGCAAAACTGAACCACCTGTGGTCTAAACCCATCGAGTCCCGCTCACCCCTTTCCCCTGCTGTGCTCCCTGTGGCCAAAATGCCTCAATTTTGAAATTCTCACTTTGGAGTTCAAGTTCGTCCTTGGCCTCATCTGGCTCTATTTCTGTCATTTTTCCTACAACTCTTCCTTGTGCTATCTCACAGTCCCAGGGACCCAGGTTCAATCCCTGGCTGGGATCACTGTATGTGCAGAGTCTGCATGTTCTCTTTGTGTCTGCGCGGGTTTTCTCTGGGTGCTCTGGTTTCCTCCCACAGTCCGAAAGACATGCTAATTAGGTGTATTGGCCATGCTAAATTCACCCTCAGTGTACCCGAACAGGCATTGGAGTGTGGTGACTCGGGGATTTTCACAGTAACTTCATTGCAGTGTAAGCCTACTTGTGATGCTAATAAATAAACTAAAATTATCTCCCCTGATTTGATGCTTTTGGCATCCTTGTGGCCCAAGTCCTATTAGTCCCAATTGTTAGCCACCCAGCCAGGCATTAAGCTTTGAAACTCTCTAGTTAAAATCTCCTTTAATTTTCCACCCGCCTTCTAATTCCATTTCCAGAAAGTGTTTTTCGATGGCACAGCATGGTGGCACAGTGGTTAGCACTACTGCCTCACAGCACCAGGGCCCAGGTTCGATTCCTGTCTGGGATCACTGTACGTGTGGAGTTTACACATTCTCCCTGTGGCTGAGTGGGTTTCCTCCGGGTGCTCTGGTTTCCTCCCACAGTCTGAAAGACGTGCTCGTTAGGTGCATTGGCCGTGCTAAATTCACCCTTAGTGTATCTGAACAGGCGCTAGAATGTGATGATTTAGAGGAGTAACTTTCACAGTAACTTCATTGCAGTGTTAAGGTAAGCCTGCTTGTGGTACTAATTAATAAACTTAAACTTGAGAGATGCCAGAAAAATGCAGCTCTTGTTGGCTGGCATGGATTTAATGGGCAGAATGGCCCCCTTCTGTGCCATAATGACTCTAGAATGACTTTATGACCTTCTAAAAATAGAATATCACTTAGTCCTTCCCTATTTATTCCTGCTGTCTTCATTTAACTCTTCCATTTTTCTTTAGTATCCATCGGTGCAATAATAAATTAGTCTTTCATTTCATCAGGCTATCATACATGCCCAATATCCATCTGACATTTTTCATCCATTAATGAAGCTAGTTTTTGCCAATGTTCATTTTTCTCTTATAAAAATGATTCCTGCAGGTTAGTTATTTTTGAGTTAAATTGGAAAGGCAAAATACTGAAACGTCCCGGTCAGGTTTGGTGCATGCCAACTGCTATTAACGAAAACTCATAGGAAAGTCACAATGTGCGCTTTAAATGTAACTTATCCTCTTCTGCACCACTTCCCTTTCTTAAAAAAAATCATAAGAAAAGACAGAAGAATGAGCTTGGCATCAGCATCCATCTTTTGAGGCAGTAGGAAACAAACTTTTTCAACTTATGACCCAGCCTTCATAACCAGAACTGACTTATGAGATAAGGGTCACATAGGAATATTTTCTGTATCCGAGAGCAATCTGAAAGTATATTTTCCGTGCACTGTATCAATAAAGGAGATAATAAGGCTTTCAAAAATTGCTCATTGCTAGTGGGGGAGTACGATGGGGTCAAGTAGGACAAAAGCTTTTTTTTTCTGGAACCGAGAAACACATTTTTACTTTCCAAAGGTAAATGTAAATATTTAAAAATTGTTAAGCCATTGATATTGTTGGCATACAGCCACTTATACCATTTGTATATGGAAATAAAGTCATGTTTTTATTATAACTCATAAACAGTAAAACATTAGTACCTGTCTATTATTACTAGATCTGTTTTCTTGTAATCGTTACTTCAGGTTATTAATTTCAGCCACTTCGAGTTGGACAAGCGTTTGGCAAACAATATCGTATAAATCAGTCTGTAAAAATGCCTGTGAGGGATGGTGAGAGATAATAATTGACAGGATTCATGTTGTCATCAAAATGGAATTGAGATCTTTTTCCTAATGGTTCATAAACCAAGGGGAACTAGAACTGAGCCAACTGAACTGACTTGGGCAAGAGTTCTTTCTCCTAGACCTTTAGAACTGTTACCATTTCTTCCACATCTACTGTCAGACTCACTGATGCAGTTGAGTCTCACTTGCAAAGAGGTCAATTTGGGTGAACAATTCTCACTGTATTTGAGAACTAGTGACCTTGGAAGATTGCTTTGAAAGTTCACATTGACTTGTGCTGAATTAACAGGCAGCACAGTGGCACAGTAATCAGCACTGCTGCCTCACAGCACCAGGGAGCCAGGTTCAATCCCTGGCTTGGGTCGCTGTCTGTGCAGAGTCTGCGCGTTCTCCTTGTGTCTGTGTGGGTTTCCTCTGGGTGCTCCGGTTTCCTCCCACAGTCCGAAAGACGTGCTAATTTGGTACATTGGCCATGCTGAAGTCTCCCTCAGTGTTGGAAGGTGGCAACTGGGGGATTTTCACAGTAACTTCCTTGTGGTGCGAATGTCAGCCTACACGTGACACTAATAAATAAGATAAATAATTGCCTTCACTTAATCAGATTCAGTTCTTGCTTCTGCTGTTCTCAAGATGAACATAGTTGGAGTTTGCAGAAGCTAGGTAGCTTGGAATCAAGAAGTAAAGGAGAAACATGTTTCCATAGACTATTACTGTAGCCTTGTTCATAATCCCTAAAATATGACAGAAAATAGCAAACAAATCACACAGCAGGAAACTTGAAATGCTAGTCAGCGGAGATTCCACCCTTTTCTGATAAAAATCTACTTGGTACTGCAAGTGTCTTTAAAATAAAAAAAGAAAATATTCTTAGAAAGTACGCGGATAGAACCGTGGCCCTGAGGTTAATGTTCTGCATCTCTTACCCCTAGGCTGTTTTTTCCCAAAATTGAGTCCTGACCAGACAATTGTTAGAGTGGGGGAAGTATGAGATGTCTGCTTTGAGGATTAGCGATAGTAAAT
The DNA here is from genome assembly GCF_965287045.1 of Carcharhinus amblyrhynchos. NCBI lineage: Eukaryota > Metazoa > Chordata > Chondrichthyes > Carcharhiniformes > Carcharhinidae > Carcharhinus > Carcharhinus amblyrhynchos. The sequence continues at coordinate 40,946,911 of NC_137344.1, read as the reverse complement.
CCTTTATTTTGGAAATTAGCCGACAGCAACGCAAATCGTACCGAGAGCAACAAAAGCAAACAAACCGTACAGTTCCTGAGACATGTAACACGTAGATATTTGTGAATCCCTGCAGTCCACTGAATAGTAAAAGTCAAACAACAGAATGGATAAATGATAATTCAAGTCTTTCCATGTGATTGTACAAAGCAGGTATATTTGGGGGGTCCGAATTTTTCTTTAGTCTTTCATGAGATGTGGGCACCACAGGCAGGATGCTATAGTTAAGAAAGCCCATCAATGCCTCTACTTTCTCAGGAGACTAAGGAAATTTGGCATGTCCGCTACAACTCTCACTAACTTCTATAGATGCACCATAGAAAGCATTCTTTCTGGTTGTATCACAGCTTGGTACGGTTCCTGCTCAGGCCAAGACTGCAAGAAACTACAATAGGTCATGAATGTAGCCCAATCCATCATGTAAATTAGTCTTCCACCCATTGACTCTGTCTACACTTCCCGCTACCTCAGAAAAGCAGCCAGCATAATCAAGGACTCCCCGCATTCCAGACAGACTCTTTTCTACCTTCTTAGGTTGGTAAAAAGATACAAAAGGCTGAAATCATGTACCAATCGACTCAAAAACAACTTCTTCCCTGCTGCATCAGACTTTTGATTCAAAAGACTTACTTCGCATTAAGTTTCTCTTTCTCTATACCCTTGTTATGGCTGTAACACTACATTCTCCACTCTCTCCTTTCCTTCTCTATGTACAGTATGCCTTGTCTGTATAGTGCGCAATAAACAGTACTTTTCATTGTATACTCATACATGTGACAGTAATAAATTCAATCAAATCAAAATCATTTGTCATCCATTCCGAAATGCCCTTGAATAAGTAGCTTGCTAGGCCATTTCAGACAGCAGTTAATGTTTGACCGCATTACTGTGGGTTTGGAGGCCAGACCAGGTAACGATGGCAGATTTCCTTCCCCAAAGGATATTAGTGAATCAAATGGGTTTTTATCAAAAACTGTTATACTTTCAAGGTCATCATTACCAAGACTAGCTTTTATATTCCAGATTTATTCGTTGAATTTTAAATTCTACCAGCTGCCATGGTGGGAGTTGAACCCATGTCCCCAGAGCATTAACCTACGCCCCTGGATTACTAGTGCAATGATATTTCCACCATCTCCCTTCTACATGCCCCATTTGGTCATTGCATGTTCCCTTAAAGTAATGTCACAACAGTCACCGTTTTGAAATGTGAAAAAAATGAACACTGGTAGTTGATATTAAATTAACGTGGCACATTGAATGAATTAATCATACAAAGATATTTTGAACCACAATCCAAGCATTTTAAAACTGTCAAATTAATTGTCTTCAGCTTCTGACATAAGGATTTAGGCCAGAATTCTCCAATGTTGTTTTGTCTCAGCAACACTGCCAGCGTGAATGGAGAATTAGGAAATCGCTCCTGGAGAATGTCGTGCGGCTGTGATTTTGGAGACTTTCAGGTGTCCAGAGGGCATGGATATTACAGTGACCAGGCCACTTCAAAGGATTCATGGCACATGGACAAGAGTGAAGATCATGAAATGAAAGTTGCCTGCGATCACAATGCTCACCACATTGTGATCGCAATGAGGGTGTCACCGCTTTTTCCAGGGCTAGAAGGGACAGTCCAGCTGTCAGACCTTCATCCCAGGTGAGAGACCCGAAGCCAACCCTTTCCCCCACGCCTAAGCCCACCCAACCTCCATGTCTGCAACCTAAAAGCAGCAGAGGGGCACATGGGTTCAAGGCACCAGCTCTAACCTGTCAAGACTTGTGACAAATCCCACCCCCTGGACCTCATGCTGGGAGGGGAGTGGGGGGCAGGTGGTGGGTATCAGCTGGGCTAGAGCCTCAAACCTGGTAATAACGTGATCCGGGCCGATGGGGGCAAGCCAACAGGTTTGACTTCCGGTGCAATTCCCATTTTAGCCCCAGTGCCTGATTCAATGGGCCTGCAGCGATCCCACCTGGCGGCAGTGGAAAACTGCCCCTATCCCCAGAACTTTCACATTGCGAATTGCAATTTTCTGAAGCTTGTCTGTCAGGTCAATTTCATTTGCTGCTGGGGATGCTGGAAGTGGGGGCTGGGGGAGCGGGGTTGGGGTGTTTGGAAAAGGAGATTGGGAGTGTTAGGGAAGTTGGGTGGGTAGGGAGTGTTGTTAGTTTGTTAGTGAGGGCAGTAAGAAATCTCACAACACGAAGCTAAAGTCCCAACAGGTTTATTTGGAATCACAAACTTTCGGGGTGCTGCTCCTTCATCAGGTGAGCGGGGATTAGTTCACAAACGTGGCATATCTAACCAAAGGCACAATTGCAAGATAATTACAGATTGGAATGTAAAGAAAGGTTGGAATGCGGGTCTTTACAGGTAATCAATTCGAACTGGTACGAACAGTGTATGCGGAGAGAGGGATAATCACAGGTTAATGAGTTGTGAATTGTCTTAAGCCAGGACAGTTAGTAGGATTTTGCAAATGCAGGTAGTTATGGGGGTTACAGGTAGTGTGACATGAATCCGTCAACTCCACATCATGTTAGTGAGAGTGATGAGATTGGGCTTGGTGATACTGGGAGCACCAATAATTTTCACTTAAAGAGGGCAATTTACTGACATTTGGAAATTCAACAGACTAATACATTTTAATACACACAATGCAAGAGTAGATTCAGAAATGATACGGCCAGAACATTTTCTTGGAACCCTGGCACCCCAAAATTTGGCATTACACGCCTGGGTTTGGCAACATTGTAAAGATCCTATTCTAGGTCAGATGTGATGCTTCTGCCTTCAGAATCACCCTTCTCAACAAATCACCTTTGTCTCCTCCCATCAAATACTGCATTTTCTGAACGATCCGATTATATTTACTGCATATCCAGTGTTCCATGATTCGATAATGAAACCATACAGAGCAACAAGTGGAGCAACACACATATCTGAACTCTTTCTGGTTACTTTCCTCAGAACCACCCTCCCCACTTGTATAACTGCAATCTGGATGTTATTTCTCTGCTGGCCTCTCTTGATCTCCAGTTATCAGGATCTGAATGTGACATTAATAAGCTGCATTCTTTGATTTTTGATCTGATTTGATTTATTATTATCACATGTGTTAGCATACTGTGAAAAGTATTGTTTCTTGTGCGCTATACAGACAAAGCATACCATTCATAGAGAAGGAAAGGAGACAGTACAGAATGTAGTGTTACAATCATAGCTAGGGTTTAGAGAAAGACCAACTTAATATGAGGTAGGTCCAATGAAAAGCAGGGAAGAAGCTGTTTTCGAGTTGAAGCTATTCCTTACATGGGCCATACATTATAAATCTGCAACTTCACCCCAGCGTCATCCATCCAAGTGTTGTCATGGACATGCACAAACACTCCTACAGGGAACTTAATGTTGGGCGTGGCTTTCCATTTGAAAATGACCATAGCTTTAATTTTGTTCCCAAGACTATGCAGGTTATTACCACTGGGAATCTTGTCTTCTCCTGCCCTGTAGTTTTCACAAAAATTCAAGCCTTTCCATTCTATATTTCTGCTGCTGGGCATGTTGAAATTTATGGGGGTTTCATCCATGTTGCTGATGTGAGGTAATGGATACTGGTGACTCTCCCATCATTTCAGCACAAATGTCTTTCAGTCATCCCTGAGTGATCTCAATCTGCCACCACAATACTAGACATTTCCATTCCACAATGCAGCTGCATCAAACTAACTGTTGCTCTGAAAACTTTGCAAGACTCACCCCTCACTCTGCCAAAGCCTCCCTAACAAAATGCCCTGTAAGCAATTCAATCCCAGCTCTGGTCCAACCCATATGGCTTGCCCACATGCCATCTCCCCCAGAGCCAGTCCCACTGTCCCAGAGATTTAAAGCCAACTTCCTATATCATCCTTCCAGCCACACATTCATCTGCCTTACCTTTCCCTTTCAGTTTTCATTTGCAAATTTTCTGCCCAGCTCCCTAAATTCTGATTGCAGGATCACATCTCTCTTCCTACCTCAGTCATTATCAATGTGAACCACGGCCACTGGCTGTTCACCTTCTCCCTGCAGCCAATCCGAGACATCCTTGACCCTGGCATCAGGGAGGCACATACCATCCTCAACTAATGTTCACAGAAACACCCGTCTGTTCCTCTAACTAATGAATCCTCTATTGTTATGTTTGATATCTGATATAAAGACTAATTAAAGACCACAGGGTCAGTGAAAGTAAAACACTGACCAGTGCACTGTTTATTAACACACCTGTTTTCCAGCACAAGACTGACAAGGCAAGATCCACCCAGGGTGGAGCTCGAGTCCCAGGTCACCTGACCCATTCTCTTAAAGGGGCATGCCCTAACATACATAGCACCCATCATTATTGCTCTTCCCTTCTTCTTCCTCACCTCTGTGCAGCTGATCCGCATGTGGTGCCATAAACGTGCCTTTGACTGCATTTCTCTGTGAAATCAACAACCCATCCCCCCACGACGAGAATCTAAATTGGAAATCACAGCGTTGGACCTCAGGGGAATCCTGCGCTATCAATCTGGTTCTCTTGGATAGTCACCTGTTCTCTTCTGCTTCCGTGCTCCTAGACTGTGGAGTGGCCACCTCTCTGATTGTGCTACCCACGTAGCTCTCAGCCTCACAGATTTGCCACAGTGACATCAGCTGCTATTTGAACTCGGTAACCCAAAGGTCAAGTTCTGCAGTTGGTGGCACTTCCTGCATACGGGGTGTCTAGGTCACCGAGAGCATCCATGACTTCCCACATACTACATGGCGTACACTCCACACTAATAAGCTGCCCTACCAAGTTGTAACTTGGCTTCGCTTATATTAATTTTATAAAAGCAAATTACCGCCGCTTTGACAAAGGGTCATGTGGACTCAAAACATCAGCTCTTTTCTCTCCTTTTCGATGCTGCCAGACCTGTTACATTTATTTTATGTTACTTTGGTTTATCTTCATTAATTTTACTTGGCCTTAACTTAATAAACTTTACAACCATTGACAAACCTTACTAGTAATGATAAATATGACCAATACTTAACACGTTTAATGAGAAGCAATAAACCTTATTTAAAGCACCTTTTCGTCCAGTGCACTGAAATCCCATGTAGAATAATAGAATCATACAGTGCAGAAGGAGGCCATTTGGCCCTTTGAGTCTGCGCTGACTACAATCCCACCCAGGCCCTATCCCCATACCCTATGCAATTTACTCTAGTAGTCCCTTTGACACTAAGGGGAAATTTAGAATGACTAATCAAAGAGAGGTCTAAGTGTGAAGAGGACTTAAGGAAGTTACAAAGGGACACAAGTAGATCAGGTGAATGGGCAAATACCTGGCAATGGAATGTACTGTGGGAAAATGTGAAATTGCCCATTTTGGCAGGAAGAATACAAAAGAAGCATTTTATCTAAATGGTGAGAGATTGCAGAGCTTTGAGATACGAAAGGATCTGGGTGTCCTCATGCATAAATCTCAAAAGGTTAGTATGCAGATACAGCAAGTAATTAGGAAAGCTAATATAATGTTACTGATTATTTTGAGGGGAATTGCATCCATAAGTGGGGAGGATATGCTTCAGTTATACAGGGCACTGGTGAGACCACATCTGGAGTACTGTCTACAATACTGGTCTCCTTATTCAAGGAAAGATATAAATGTGTAAGAAGCAGTTCATAAAAGGTTTACTAGTTTAATGCATGGAATGGGTGGGTTGTCTTACGAGGAAAGGTTGGGTAGGGTAGGTTTGTATCCACTGGGCTTAAGAAGGATAAGAGGAAGCTTGATTGAAACATGTAAGATCCTGAGAGTTCTTGACAGGGGAGAGGGTATAGAAAGGACGTTTCCTTTTGTGGGGGAATTTGAAACTCGGGGTCACTGTTTGAAAATAAGAGGTCACCCATTTTTGACAGAGATGGGGAGAAACTTTTTCTTTCAGAGAGTTGTGAGTCTTTGGAACTCTCTTCTGCAAAAGACAGTGGAAGCAGAGTCTTTGAATTTTTTTAAGGCAGATGATTGTCTACATGTTCAAGGCAATCTGCCACATGCTGCTACCAGTGGTCAGGGGTGCCAGGGGTCCATATCTGGGCAGGAGAGATTCCCATGACTGAAATGTCCCAGCCAACTTTCGGGTGTCCTCCGATGTGAGTGTTAGGTTGATTGGCCATACTAAATTGTTCCAGGATGTACAGGTTTAGGGGGATTAGTCGGGTAAATACCAGGTGTTATAGGACCTGACTGACCTTTAGCTTTTAGCCAGTGAACCACTGCAAGAGACAGAATTCCCACTCCAGGAAGGCAAGAAGACCTGCTTCCAGCTAGACAGCAGAATTTATAATACTAGGAAGAGAAAGAGAGAGAAAACCTGCCTGCAACTTGAAAACCGGGGCAGCTTCTGACTCTGAACCAAAACTGAAAGTGAATCCTTGGATTGCTCTGTGGAGGAACTTGACTTTGACTTCTCCAGCAATCATTCCCTCAAAAAATTCAGAGTCATAAGACCCTGGACACTGCATAAAGCCCAGATTAAAAATAAACAAAACCCCATTTAAACCATTGAAGCAGCAATAAAATGATTTCTGAGCAGGCTGCTGGTGCCACAGTGAAAAAAAGAATGCTTACAATCTGCGGAGAACATGATCTAAAAAAAAATTCTTAAAGCACACTAGCATCATGATATGGTGAGTTACCACTTGATAGTTATCTCATTTGCATATCAGTTAAAGGGTTGTATTTTGGATGCTTCTCAATCAAATCTTCAAAAACCACGCCTCCATCATGTTGATTTCCTCAATTTGATGTAAATGTACCAATCTCACGATAAGGATTGACAAAGCCATAATATGAGTTCTTTATTCAAAGATAAGACTATGTGGAAATAATGTTAACTTACAAATAAGTGTACTTGTCTGATGCTTATCACCAGCTGCGGTGACAGAGTACAAGTCATGGGGCAATGACATCACATTCTGTTGAAGTATAGTGATTGACAGAAGTTTAAGTTTATTTATTAGCGTCACAAGTAGGCTGACATTAACACTGCAGTGAAGTTACTATGAAAATCCTCTAGTCACCACACTCCAGCACCTGTTCAGCGCGCGAAGGGAGAATTTAGCACGGCCAATGCACCTAACCAGCACGTCTTTCAGACTGTGGGAGGAAACCGGAGCACCCAAAAGAAACCCACACAGATACGGGGAGCATATGCAGACTCCGCACAGACATTGACCCAAGCTGGGAATCGAACCTGGGTCCATGGCACTGAGAGGCAGCAGTGCTAACCACTATCCCGCCCTTTGACAGAAGTTTAAGGTATGTTCCATTAAAGGTTCATTGTATCACAACAGCCACCTCCAGTAGCACACCTGTAGAACCCATCGTAATGCAGAATCACAGCCTATATTGCAGCTTAAGCAACTTCCACTCAATCGCTAAGTGGAAGCTTACATGCTTCACTTGTTGCTCCAGTTACTACTATTTAAAGGAACTTTCAGCACAGTGCCATGGTCCACCATTCTGTTCTCCAACAGATTATTAAGATTGCTGAGGTACCAGCCCAGAAGGGTGATAGTGGTTCCATGTAGAATGACTCATTAACTCTCTCTTATTCCCCTCCCCCCTGCCACTCTGCCAGTGGCCTTGCTGGGGCCAGTCAGCGTGCCAAAACCCTGCAGCCCTGGCCAAGATGGTGCATTCTGAGTTTGGCTTCTCTAGGCCCAGGGCTGCGGAAGGCTGCCCTCCAATTGAAGGTTCTACACGCCCTGCTGCAAGGATTGAAGAAATCGCCAATCTTTGCAGCACTCGCCAATTCACCGACTACCCACTTGAAAAAAGGTACTTTTTGGGTACTTGTGTACGTTCTCTCTCTGCTTTCTATCCATTAACCCAACCTCCATCCATGCTGATATATCACCCCCAACTCCATTAACCTTTTGTGCACCTTGTTGAATGCCTGTTAATCGAATGATCTTTTAAGATTATTGAAACTTTAGCCAAGTGTATGCAATTTCCAAAAAAATGCACTCAGTTGAACTGACAGCCAGTTAAAATAATTCAGCAAGTTGTCTGCAAGTAGTTCAGGGTCTCTATAAATAGCATTGTTGGGGTGAGGTGTCAGTCATTCTTTTTATGGTCATGTTGAGGTTAAGACAGGGCTTTGGCAGTAGTGTGCTGTTAGAAAAATAGAATACACGCACACATACACAGGCACATGCACACGCACACAGACACATACACACACACACATAGACAGACACACAGACACAGAGACACACACATGCACATGCACACAGACACATACACACACACACGTATGCACATGCACACACCTTTACCAAAATAATATTCTGCGCACTTCCAGTTGGAAGTGTGTGCATACACCTTGAACTCCACCTCCATGTTAGGTGGTTCCACAGCAACTATAAATTGGTGTTAAACAACCCATAAGATTTAGGATTTGTTCTTTATCGCCATGTGTAAAAATTGTTGGTCAATGTTTCATTCCCAGAATCCTGAAGAGAGCTTGGTTTTTTCCAAAAACACTTTTTTTTATCAATTTGTTGAACACGGGCACCGCTGGCTGGCTGGCCTGCATTTATTACTCATCCCTAGTAGCCCGAGGGCAGTTGAGAGTTAACCACATTGCTGTGCCTCTGGATTCACATGTAGGTCAGAGTGGGTAAGGACAGCAGATTTCCTTCCCTAAAGGACATGAGTGAAGCAGATGCTGTGATTTTCTGGGAACGTGGCTATAAAAATCTCAGGCAAACTGTGCTCCGTGGTAGCGGAAGGAGCAGGATGCTGTGAGATTATAAAACCAAATAAAGTCTCCTGAATGAAACAGAGTTAACGATTTGAGTTGAGTATGACTTCTTCACTTCCTTACACTCAAGAAGTGTCAGATTCAACCCAGAACGTTAACTCTGTTTCTCTCTCAGCTGATGCTGTCATACCTGCTGCGTGTTTTCTGTTTTTATTTCAGATTTTCAGCATCAGCAGCACTTTGCTTTGAATGAAGCTTCCTGAGTATTCACAAATCTTGAACTGAAAGAAAATTCTCGGTATAAAAGAGTGGAGATGGACATTAAACAAACGCGAGACTTCACTTATTGGTATTGTTTGGTGGAAATGATAATTCCTTTGGTAATTACATATTGCACCTCTCAAAGTTCTTCTACGTTTCCTGTTCTATCCATGGCTGGTACTCAAATACTGTCTAAAATGTTGGCATGCAGAGAAATACAGCTCATGTAATTTAAATGCAAAGAAATCCAGGACTGTTACATTTTTGACCTGATCTGATGTCGGACTTAGGATGAGTGTCAATGATCACTGCTGTAAAATAGCCTAAGTTCTCGATGAGCCAGACTGTGGGTGGGACTTGCCAGCTGTGCTCGCCCGGAAACTGGAAAATCTTGTCTGAGGTCGACGGACCATTCCATACTCCACCCCTCACCCCCTACGATTCCTGTGACGGGCGGAATGGAAAAGGTGCCTCCTGTAGCTTTATCTGTCTCATCTCTAGCTGACTGTAATGGGATGCAAGGATGAATGAAGGCCCTTGCTACTGGAGCCTGACTTATGAAATATTATCATGGGTCACCACATGATGATCTCATATTTAGTAGACCAGGCAGATGATCAAACTATATACCAGAAGACAAATCTATTTAACATTAAAGAGACAAATTCACAGCAATTACAGCCCTTACTACTCTCCCATATTGGCAAAACAGTAAAGATACTTTTCAATGGTAACTCTTCACAAAAGATTGATTGTTGAGTTACAATCAGTCACATTATACGTGTTTCTGTTTGTTCTGAGGAGTGAACATTGACCTGACAATAATTTAAACTCGATTCAATTTGCAGAAAACAACAAACAAAAACGAACCTTAAAGTTGGGTATGTATTTTGGCCATTTATAAAGAAACCAATGGCTTATTCAACAAAACAATTGACACAGATAGAAATCATTTCTTCTCTGTCCGAGATTACCTAACTGCATGGCAGTGTCTAAAGGCTATTCCATAACCCGTAGTCAAAATGGCTGCAGGTTTACCAACCTGGAGGTGGGAGTTCTCATAAAAACATAAAGAATGTAATCCTTTTTTAACAGCCTATTTATTAGCCAGAAAAGGCACGGTGGCACAGTGGTTTGCACTACTGCCTCACAGCATCAGGGACTCAGGTTCAATTCCGGCCTTGGTCACTGCCTATGTGGAGTTTGCACATTCTCCCCGTGTCTGCATGGGTTTCCTTTGGGTGCTCTGGTTTCCTCCCACACACCAAACACGTGCGGGTTAGGTTGATTGGCAACGCTAAATTGACCCAAACGTCAGGGGGATCAGTAGGGTAAATATGTTGGACTATGGGAAAATGGCCTGGGTGGGATTGTGGTTGGTACAGACTCAGTTGGCCGAATGGCCTTCTTCTGGGATGCTACGATTTGATGAATAAGAAGATTGAACCCTGAATTTTGCAATCTTAGGATCAACAAGAAACATAATTAAATAAAAGGGAACATAGGAAAAAACTACAGTCGCTGTTCAAAGGTCAGGACAACATGGAAAATCCATTCAGCACTATGGACGATCCAAAACTGACAGATTAACGATTTGCTGTTGCAAGAGCAGAGATTCTGACCGGTGATTGCATGTAAATACTAGATATGCTTGTACAACTTTACTATGTGTACTATATCATGGAGATCTTAAAATTCATTTAAAATAAGCATACGAACAAGGCACCTAGAAATAGGATGGTGAACATGATGAAGGCATGAATTTTTCACCTACAGGGCACGGGCATTCAGTGGGCTTGGAAGTAAACATGAAAAGGATTCCTGGCCACTGTTAGTGTTCGAGTACAATTTCACACCGGCTGGCCAATTAACAGCCATTCAGCATGAAATGTAATCAGTGGAAGACTGAGTGCTGCCAGTGAGGGCGAGAAGTGGGCACCAGGGACAGGAAGGGTGCGGGCTGGCATTTCCAATGTGCCACCTCAGGGGGAAGGCAGCTGCGGAGCAGTCTCAGGGAGCTGCTGACCCGTGAAAAATCAACAGCAGTGGAAAAACTGTGCTGTAAGTGCCCAGACAGCTCAATCACACAAGGACCTCAGCCTCCAACACATCTGTTAGTTTCTATTTCAGCCCGGACAGATCATCCTGGCCTGGATCGAGGTCAAAAATGAAATGTAAAAGCTGTCTGGCCAATCAATGTGCCCACCAACTGTAAACGTCATGTAAAATGGGCGGACGGTGCCACAGTGGTTAGCACTGCTACCTCACAGTTGGGTGGGGGATCTGGGTTTGATTCCCGCCTTGGGTCACTGTCTGTGTGGAGTTTGCACATTCTCCCCGTGTCTGTGTGGATTTCCTCTGGGTGCTCCGGTTTCCTCCCACAATCCAAAGATGTGCGGGTCTGTTGGATTGGCCATGCTCAATTGCTCTTTAGTGTCCTGGGACGTGTTGGCTAGAAGGAATAGCGGGTTAAATGTGTGAGGTTAAGGGGATAGAACCGGGTAGGATTGTTGTCAGTGACTCGATGGGCCAAATGGCCTCCTTTTGCACTGTCTGATTTCAAAATTGTGTTCAATTGGCCTAAATGGTCTAAACTGCCTGTTTGATTATCAGCGGGTAGAGTCCTGATTCTAACACGTGCCAACTAACCAAAAGATTGCACAACCGCATGTGCTTCCCTGGTTTAGACCCACCCAAGCAATGTAAAATTCTGGCCTAAATGTCCATTTGTGAACCTTACAGATCAAAGTTACTATCCTGATAAGCACTGTTAGAATGCACTGCCCCAACTAGTTAACAATCTCAATAAAGACAACCTTTTCAACTATTATTATATCAAGATTCTTTTGTTGACGCGGAGGTTTGTGATTTAAACTTATCACCTATAACTCAGCCATTTGCCTTCCCCTATTTCCCTGCCTGATGATCTTGTGGCTGCCACTGCAGGAGCTAGTTAGTACTCAGTTAATTATATTGTGTTGCTAAAAATAGTTTAAAAATAATAAGAGGGAAAAGTCTTTTGAGCTTAATTTCACAGTGTCTTGAGATGCACAGTGCAAAAGGTGGAGAAAGTGGCCTTGTCACGGTTGCGTTATTTTCAAAGTATTCTCCTTGTTTGCAGGCAGAGATGACATATGACACAAATGATTTCTCTTTAATATCCCACGGGGAGATAATAAAGAAGGGTTGGCATGATGGCACAGTGGTTAGCGCTGCTGCCTCATAGCGCCAGGGACCCGGGTTCGATTCTAGTCTTGGCTCACTGTCTGTGTGGAGCTTGTACGTTCTCCCTGTGTTTGCACGGGTTTACTCCGGTTTCCTCCCACAGTCCAAAGATGTGCAAGTTAGGAGGATTTGTCATGGTAAATTGCCCTTTAGTGTCAAAAGATGTGGTTGAGTAGGTAGGTAAATATGTACGGATACGGGTAAAGGGCAGGTATGGGCATGGGTAAGGTACTCTGTCGGAGAGATGGTGCAAACTCGATGGGCTGGATGGCCTCCTTCTGCACTTTGGGGATTCTATGATTCTACTTCAAAAAGCCATTTGAAAACACCTGTCCTTTAGTGCAGTGCCATTTAAAACTTCCTTTAAATTTTCCAAAGTTCATTCCATAGAAGCGCTAAGGTCATGCTGCCATTCTCTTCGGGTTAAAGTGTCCTCTGATTTAGGATATGTACAGACCCTGTAAGTAATACATTCAACCAAAGCCAAACAATGAGTACTATGTAGATCCGTGACACGTAGTGTAATGCTGAGAGACTCTGCGGAATGTAATGACACGTGAGAAAAGCTTTTCATGCATCAATCTGCTCTACAAACTTGTTTTGTAATACAAACAGTGGCAGATTTAAAAAAAATACTTGACTGGAATATGTCACATTATGAAACAGAATATGCAACCTGACCTAGGTTCATTCCTTCAACAATTGACTCAATTGGAGATTTTGAATTGACTGCTGTAAAGCATTATAGAATCATAGACTCCCTACAGTGCAGAAGGAGGCCATTCAGCCCATCTGCACCAACTCTCTGACAGAGCCTCTTACCCAGGCCCTCTCCCCTGCCCTGTCCCCATAACCTCAGTAAGAAGTCTCACAACACCAGGCTGAAGTCCAACAGATTTATTTGGTAGCACAAGCTTTAGGCGTGACAGTCCAAAAGCTTGTGCTATGAAATAAACATGTTGGATTTTAACCTGGTGTTGTGAGACTTCTTACTGTGCTCACCCCAGTCCAACACCGGCACCTCCATCCCATAACCCCACACATTTACCATGGTCAATTATTCTAACCTGCACATCTCGGGACACCAAGGGACAATTTACTATGGCCAGTCTACCAAACTCCACAGAGATGGACACCCAAGGCCAAATTGAACCAGGGCCCCTGGCGCTGAGGGGCAGCAGTGCTTACCACAGCCACCATGCCACCCTTATCCATTATGTTAAACCAACATGAGAATCTGAAAACCAGCAGTCAGGACACAATAGTTTCGATGTTGAGCGCTTCCATTTCCCACGTGACACCAAGTCCAGTACTGCGTCCTTCCAATCCAGTTGTGCCTCCTGAGATTTACTTTGCGATTATATATGTCATAGTGAGCCATTCACATGTAACATTTATCTTAATGATATAAAACATTCTTTCCAGAGCTCTGCGCAAATGTTTGGTTTTTTTTTATGGATGATTCGCTTTATTGGTTTAAACAGTTGCATGTCTGAGGTACAGGTCAAATGAAAATTATGGTTTTGACTTCTTTGTGATTAATAAGGAGGACTGCTAACCCTATGAAGGAAAACAGATTATAGCCTTATCCTCTATGCAAGGCACTGGCTATGTCTCGTCGCGTTATGATAATATAAACAATGTTCTTTAGTAACGTGCTCACTCCAGAACATGACAAAGATCCAGAAATCCTGTATAACACATACCATTGTGGAATGTATATGCAGCGCAGCAAAATATCACCATCATTTCACATTGCGCCCAAGACACAGCGCCTTTTAGCAAGCTTCAGGCACTGATTCATTTCCAGAGGCCCAAAAGGTTTGGAATTGTACTTTTGAACTGATGATTTTGAATAGAAAAGGTGGACGTTTAGCCCAATGCCTCTTTCAAGTGACGATCTGAAAATAATATCCACTTACAATTATAAATCGACTGTGCAACATCAATGGATTAACCAGAGCAACAACTTTATATTCATTGCTTAGCATGCGTGGATTGTCATCTTGCATCGCCATGCATCCTCTGAAAGTTGGCATCTGTACTGAGGGCTGCAGCTGCCACGGAACTAAGCGAGCGCCCACGTAATGTTCGAGTATCATACACTGCAAGTGATCATGAGCGTAAGGCAATGAATATCAAGCCTCCAATCTAACACTGGGGTTCAGATAACAGTTAGAAACTGTGGGAACTTCCCCCTGAATTGATTTGCATCAGTTCAAAATAACATAAAGTCACAGTCCCAGATCTTATAAGATGAAGATGAACTGATGTCTTAAGCATTCCAAAGATTATTGCGCTTTTGGCTATTTTATATTGTATATACGCACCACAATGCTTTACTTTCATTATATTTTAACCTAAATAATTTTCAAAACTGCGTTATCATGTTCTGTGTGCGTATGTTGCAAAACATTTTATCAGAATAAATACTTATCTATTATACTATATTACTTCCCATTTTATACTTTGTACACCCCATAGATTATATTACTACCCATTCATTCATTCATTCATTCATCACCACATGGTTTAGAAAGAATTAAGTGTGAAATTGTATAAAAATGATTGGATAGACTAAAACAAATCTGTGGTCTTAATTTTCATGATAACCCAGATATACCTATGCACTTAAAAAAGTCAAATGTAAAACCTGTGTAAAACTGTCACAATGAGATTGTAAAACAGCAGCCTTTCTGGTAAATTATCCCAGGGCTTTCAGTTATGGTGACTTATCTTGAAATAATCAATCTGAAAGATCCAGGGAAAAATTGCCTCATCTATCAGTATTAAAGCTATTTGGCAATGGTTGGACTCAATATAAACTTGCTGAATGTGGCATAAGGTCCTGAAATGGCATTAGGTCATCATTGTCCCATTTACGCTGTTGGAATAGCTGTCATTATTTTAGTAAGAGCTCTGAGATTGAATATGAAATAGAAATAGAGACTTCAATGGGGGAGGTGATGGCCTAGTGGTTTTATCACTAGACTATGGATCTAAAAACTCAACTAATATTCTGAGGACATGGGTTCAAATCCCACCATGGCAGGTGGTATAATTTGAATTCAATAATAAAAAAAATCTGGAATTAAAAGACCATGAAACCATTGTCAATTGTCGGAAATACCCATCTGGTTCACTAATATCCTTATGGGTGGCACAGTAGTTAGCACTGCTGCTTCACAGCTCCAGGGGGCTGGGTTCAATTCCCGGCCTGGATCAATGTCTGTGTGGAGTTTGCACATTCTCCCCATGTCTGTGTGGGTTTCTTCCGGATGCTCTGGTTTCCTCTAAGTCCAAAGATGTACAGGTCAGGTGCTTTGGACATGCAAAATTACCCCTTAGTGACCCAGGATGCGTAGGTTAGAGGGGATTAGTAGGGTAAATATAAGGGGTTATGAGGATAGGGCCTAGGTGGAATTGTTGTTGGTGCAGTCTTGATGGGCCAAATGGCCTCCTTTGCATTGTAGGGCTTCTGTGAATGCTGGAGAATATATTGTCAGTACACACACTTATTTGAATATGAGAAAACTAAAAGGCTTTTAAAGATGATCCATGTTAGGATAATTTTGAAGACATACAAACATTGAAACATAGAAAATAGAAGCAGGAGTAGGCCATTCGGCCCTTTGATCCTGCTCCGCCATTCATTTTGATCATGGTTGATCATCAAATTCAATATCCTGATCATGCCTCCCCCCCCGCCATACCCCTTGATCCCTTTAGCCCCAGTCTAATATTTTGGCCTCAGCTGCTTTCTGTGGTAATGAATTCCACACATTCACCAGTTGCTGTGTGAAGAAATTTCTCCTCCCCTCAGTCCTAGAAGTTTTACCCCTTATCCTCAAACTATGATCCCTATTGCTGGGCTCCCCCAACATTGGGAACATTCTTTCTGAATCTACCTTGCCTAATCCTGTCAGGATTTTATGAGTTTTTCTGAGATCCTCTCTTACTCTTCTAAATGCCAATGAATATACTCCTAGTCGACCGAGTCTCTCCTCATATGACAGACCTGCCATCCCAGAAGTTAACCCAGTTAACGTTCATTACATTCCCTCTATAGCAAGGGTATCCTTCCTCAAATAAGGACACCATAACTTAACACAATATTCTAGATGTGGCCTCAACAGCACCCTATACAATTGCAGCAAAACATCCCTATACTCAAATCCTCTCTCTATGAAGATCAACATACCATTTGCCTTCCTTACTGCCTGCTGCACACTTACTTTAAGCGACTGATGCACAAGAACACCTAGGTCTCACTGAGTATCCACCTCTCTCAATTTACACCCATTCAAGTAATAATCTGTCTTTGTATTATTGCTACCAAAGTGGATAAACTCACAATTATCCACATTATACTGTCCGCCATGCATACACCCACACATTCAGCCTCATCCTCCTCACAGCTCACCCCCCCCTCACCCACTTTGTCTCATCTGCAAATTTAATTTGCAGAGATAATACATTCAGTTCTCTCTTCCAAATAATGATGATGTGAGCTGGCGGGTCAGATGTTGATGATACCTGACATGGTGGGCACTGCACTTAAGCAGGGAAGAGTTCGGATGAGGAATGCCAGAGGAGTGTGAGGAAGCATGTGAGAGGTGGGGTCCTGGGGCCCTGCTAGATGGCACCATTGCAGGATTCCGAGGAGTGACGGAATGGTGGAGTGCAGAGAGGAGACAGGGAGCACTTAGGAGCAGGCCTCACCAATGCCCTGCACAACTGCAGTAAGACATCTCTATCCCTATACTCATCCTGTCTGATATGGAGGTGCCTGTGTTGGACTGGGGTGGGCACGGTAAGAGATCTCAGAACACCAGGTGGCAGTCCAACAGATTTATTTGGAATCATAGATCTTAGAACTCTACAGTGCAGAAAGAGGCCCTTCGGCCCATCGAGTCTGCACTGAACACAATCCCACCCAGGCCCTACCCCCATATCATACCCATTAATCCCACTAACCTACACATCCCTGAATACTAAGGCACAATTTCTTAGCATGGCCAATCAACCTAACCTGCACGTCTTTGGACTGTGGGAGGAAACCAGAGTACCCGGAGGAAACCCATGCAGACACGAGGAGAATGTGCAAACACCACACAGACAGTGACCCGAGCCGGGAATCGAACCCAAGACCCTGGAGCTGTGAAGCAGCAGTGCTAACCACTGTGCTCCTGTGCCGCCCTGAATCATGAGCTTTCGGAGCGCTGCTCCTTCATCAGGAGAGTGGAGAGTTGGGTTCACAAACACGGCATATATAGACAGAGACACAATTGCAAGATCTGCTTTCTTGCATCTTTGTAGAAACTTGATGTTTGCGTTGATATGAGTGATCTTCTTAGAGATCCTCTCCACTTTGAATTGACAGTTTGAGGTGTCAGGAGTAGCCATAATGTGGAGATGCCAGCGTTGGACTGGGGTGGGCACAATAAGAATTCTTACAACACCAAGCAGGAAACAGGAATTCCAAACTAGATTGTGAAAAGCCTTAAAACATTGAACACAACGTTCTTTTCTAACTTGAATTCGAAGAGACAATCTACAAGTTTAAAAGAAAAAAGCATTTTGCAATTTATATAGATTATAGCTACATGCATCTACGTATCTCATTACATTAGGAACCAAAAGAATCCCTTCATTACTGATCTGTCACCCCGTGCACTGCTCTATATCTGTGACCTCTTGGACTATGGGAGCACGAGATATGCTGCTGTATTAAAACCCCCATGCTTAAAATATTTGTCTTCATAGTTACAACATAGAGATTAGGGAAAGTAGATACTGGATTGCTTTCAGGAAATTCACATTAATCTCTGTATAGTCTTTCCATGTAAAAAGATATGCACGCTTCTATTTACCATCAATCACATGGAATTACTTCTACCTTCTCATTATCATCCGTCCTCAGTCTCAGAACGTGGATTCCTGACCAGTATAAATACCAGCTCTTTATCCTTGTCTCCAAGTATGCAACCATCCAGTTATTCTGGTGGTACACAGAGCTAGAGCACGCGCAATGCATGAGGATAAAAGCAGTCAGGCACCTTGCACAACCTGCAGGATCTGTAGGTCGTAGTTACTCAGGGTTGAAAACGTTTTTGGTTGACAGAAGTCCCTGGCAGGTCTGCAGGTTCCTTGATGGTCACACGCATATAATTGATGACCTCTTACACTTTGAGGAATCCAGTGATGGATCAAAAGCCTCTGGCTCCCTTGGCCTGGCTGTCCTCATCATCAGTGCTAAATCTGACTGAGTTCTTCACTCTCCTGATAAACATCTTTAATAACTCTGATGCAAGGGTGAGTTGCGATGGCCATCTCCTGCTGATCCTTGAAATGATCCCAAGGCTTGGAAATCAAGGTCATAGTAAGCCTAGGCACAGGGCGGCAATGTCAGCAGATATCTGTGTGTCTATTTTGCAAGTAGATGTGATTGCCTCTCTGAGGAGACACAGCTGCCTAAGAAACTGGCCCTTTAACATCTGGAGGTAACTTGAGTGTGGTCAATACACCCTGCCTTCATAGTAAGCTTGTCCGCTTGGAAACCTGCGCACATTTCTGTCTGAAGCCTTCTACATTTTCAGCCCCGCCGGGCCCTGTATGTGGTTGGCCAACAGCGGTAGCCATTCCGTAGGGTATGGCTTCTTTAACGTGTTTAGGGTGGAAGCTGGAGAAGCGGAGCATCATGAGGTTATCTGTGAGCTTGCGACAAACACAGGACATGGCAGGCAGAGAGTACCCTTTGTCGTCCAGAGAAACTATGACGTCTTCTCCAGAGCCTTCAATATGTCATTGATGAAGACGAACATCTCACCAAGGCCATCCCCACACCTCCACTTCTTGCCTTCAAACAACTGCACATCCTCAAACAGACCATTGTCTGCAACCTTCAGGAGAACAGTGACCACGACACCACATAACCCTGCCACAGCAATCTCTGTAAGACATGCCGGATCATTGACACAGATCCCACCATCTCACGTGAGAACACCATCCACCAGGTACACGGTACATACACTTGCAACTCGGCCAATGTTGTCTACCTGATACGCTGCAGGAAAGGATGTCCCGAGGCCTGGTACACTGGGGAGACCATGCAGACGCTATGACAATGGATGAATGAACACCACTTGACAACCACTAGGCAGGAGTGTTCCCTTCCTGTTGGGGAACACTTCAGCGGTTAAAGGCATTTGGCCTCTGATCTTTGGGTAGATGTTCTCCAAGGTGGTCTTCATGACACATGACAGCGCAGAGTTGCTGAGCAGAGACTGATAGCCAAGTTCCGCACACATGAGGACGGCTTCAACCGGGATCTTGGGTTCATGTCACACTATCTGTAACCCCCATGACTTGCCTGGGCTTGCAACATTTCACTAATTGTCCTAGCTGGAGACAATATTTAACCTGTGCTTAACGCTCTCTCCACTCACATTGTCTGTACCTTTAAGATTTGATTATCTGTAAAAACTCACATTCCAACCATTATTTTGTAAATTGAGTTTGTGTCTTTATATGCCCTGTTTGTGAACAGAACTCCCACTTACCTGACGAAGGAGCAGCGAGTGCTCCAAAAGCTGGTGGCTTGTGCTACCAAATAAACCTGTTGGGCTTTAACCTGGTGTTGTGAGATTTTTTAATGTGTTGGCAAGCAGGGCATTGCTATGGTTGGCTAGCTGCTCTTCTCTCCTTTCTCTTTCTCTCCTTCTCACTCAAGGACTCCCTGTCTGAGTACTCTTTTCCCATGGCCCCAGCTTCCTTTGACTCATCTGTGTCAGCCTCCCTTGTAATGGTCCCTTATGGCTGCAGTGTCCCTTCACTCACATTCCCTTCACTCTCACTCCCTTCACTCTCGCTCCCTTCACTCTCACTCCCTTCACTCACATTCCCTTCACTCTCACTCCCTTCACTCTCGCTCCCTTCACTCTCGCTCCCTTCACTCTCACTCCCTTCACTCTCGCTCCCTTCACTCTCACTCCCTTCACTCTCACTCCCTTCACCCTTGCTCCCTTCACTCTCACTCCCTTCACTCTCACTCCCTTCACTCACATTCCCTTCACTCACATTCCCTTCACTCTCACTCCCTTCACCCTCGCTCCCTTCACTCTCGCTCCCTTCACTCTTGCTCCCTTCACTCACACTTCCTTCACTCTCACTCCCTTCACCCTCGCTCCCTTCGCTCACACTTCCTTCACTCTCACTCCCTTCATCCTCGCTCCCTTCACCCTCGCTCCCTTCACTCTCACTCCCTTCACTCTCACTCCCTTCACCCTCGCTCCCTTCACCCTCGCTCCCTTCACCCTCGCTCCCTTCACTCTCGCTCCCTTTGAGCACGTACTGAGGCCTGGCTGACTTTGGGTGTTTGAAAACCAAGCACAAGCCATGAAAACTAAGGGCAACGGCCACCTTGATAGCCAAAGGGATGAGTGTTGCTGCAGGCCCCTGTGCACTCGGTGATGGAGCTGCTCTGCTCCCTCTTTGATGAAGCTGATTCTCTCCACTGCACAACGTCTCAATAAAATCTCAAAGTGTGTCCTCAGGGAGGCAATCGCATCTATTTGTGAGACACAAGAGGGTTTTCACAGTAACTTCATTGCATTGTTAATGTATGCATACTTGCAACTA
Organism: Carcharhinus amblyrhynchos; assembly: GCF_965287045.1. Taxonomy (NCBI): domain Eukaryota; kingdom Metazoa; phylum Chordata; class Chondrichthyes; order Carcharhiniformes; family Carcharhinidae; genus Carcharhinus; species Carcharhinus amblyrhynchos. The sequence continues at coordinate 40,925,970 of NC_137344.1, read as the reverse complement.
ATAATAAATAAAATTTTAAAAATAAAAAAACTAAAAAGATGCTCATACGGTCTGTACTGCCTGTATATTTTATATGGAGGGTGGGGTGGATATTATTTAAGATGCCACGTCTCTCTTGATTGCTCTCTGACTCTCCTTTGCTCCAACCTACATTGCTCCCTCTCTTCTATGATAATACTCCGTTGCTAATGAAGATGATTGTCTGCTATGAGTCCGAAGATAGCTGATGAGGCTGATCCAGGATCTGCAGATTTTATGGTAAATTGGAGATTTGTTGTCATGTGGGCAGCACAGTGGCAGGGGTTAGCACTGCTGCCTCACAGCACCAGGGACCCGGGTTCAATTCTAGCCTTGGGCCACTGTCTGTGTGGAGTCTGCACATTCTCCCCGTGTCTGTGTGGGTTTCCTCCGGGTGCTCCGGTTTCCTCCCACAGTCCAAAGATGTGCAGATTAGGTTGATTGGCCACAATCCCTTAGTGTCAGGGGGACTAGCATTAAATGAGGGTTACAGGAATAGAGGCTGGATAGGATTGTGGTCGGTACAGACTTGGATGGGCTGAATGACCTCCTTCTGCCCTGTAGGGATTCTATGTGTGTCACCAGTTTGGGTGATGATATGTTCTTTTCATTGCTTTTCAACTTCATTTTCCTGTCTCAAGACTCTGGGATCCTGTCCACAGACTTGATCTCCATCTAGTTCAGTCCCAGGCGATGGTCTCACAGGGGTTGGTGCTGCATTCCTTCCTGCTGGCTTTCAGTACACCTTAGGAGTGCTTCTATCCTTTGGTGTGTCTGCCCTGACTGAGCTGGGAGGAGGAGGCCTGATTTGGGAGCCTGGTATCCCATCCAAACAACATGACCAGGCCAACAAAAGCTGAAGGCGGGCGACCACAGCCTTGCTGTTTGTGCGAGGACACTGTTGTTGGTGTGTCTGTCTGCCCGTTTAACATGTCAGGTTTTCCACAGGCAACATTGATGGTATGACTCCAGCGTTTTGAGGCATCGTCCACAGGTTGTCCATGTTTCAGCCCCATGCAGAAAGGGAGGGATTGCGAACACACAGTAGACCATGAACCTGGTTTGAGTTTGGACATTGTGCTTCCTCAGGTGGCCAGAGGCTACAACAGCGGATGTTAGTCCGGGCTGGATCTCTTTGTCAACTCAGCTTTCTGTGAAAGATAACTTCCAAAGCCACATTTTCCAAGCATCAATCAATTGTTCCCATACTGAATGCTTCTCAGAATCTGTTACTCACTATATCCACGATGCGATCAAATGCAGTTAAAAGGAAATCTAGACGTCTGCAAGTTGAAAGGCAATCAAAAAAATCTTTGAAAGAAGTGTTTTTTTTTTCCCAGTTGCCAAAATCTAAATTCAATATTTCCAGCCTCTTGTGTCTCAGGAACTCGGCACTTCTGCCTTGATCAGTTACTGCACCTCATTATTACTCGCTACTTGGAGTTTAAAGCTGGGAATCTGGGACATCGCTTCTCCTTCCTCTGACAGTTACAAATGGGACTCGTGAGAAACCTGGGGAAGCATTTTAATGGTGGAAATGTCTTCCATTCAATTTTCTTGCTCCATTTATACACTGCTAATTTATTGGCAATAGCAAGGAATTCATCCCCTTTCTGTACATACTGTTGTAGCTTGAGGAATCATGGTGAGGAATCCTTGAATCACAACGGTGATATATTGAAGAATCGATAAAACTATATACAATAAGCTCAATGTGGGTATCGGTCTAGTTCCACCGACTCCCAGTCTCACACTAAAGATTCCCTCCTATCTGGACCCATACCCTCACACCCGATAGGTGACATTTCTTGTGCTTCCTTCTGATGAGCCCCAGGAGAGTCCTGTGACCCACCAACACCCACCCCTTAAAGGGGCAATGCTACCACTTTCTTCTCTCCCCCCTCCCCGCCTATGTTATTTTCCCATAATACAACAAAAAAATCTTATGTGAGGATATGTACTGTCAAAATAAAATTTACAAGTGGGACCATTCGGTGAAATTCACAAAGTCAGTCACTCTGGGGTCTTCTGAACTCTTGTGGAATGGCGCAGCTCCACACCTGCGCTCTCTGAGCTTGGGGTAACTATAGTGGTGAATGGGTCAAGAGAGTTGGATGGTGAATAGGGTCAGCACCTTCCTCTCCTGCTTTCGCTAGCTATCAAGATTGTCCTTGGAGAACACTAGGTTCTGTTCATGCTGACTCAGCTCCTGACACACTGGACTCGATTTCTCTGGACCCTGATGACTCACAGTGGGGGATATAGCTTTCCGCCTCCTGATACGATCGATGTGCTTCCGTACTTCGTGACCCTTTAGGTCAATGATAAAAGCTACTGGATCGAATGATCTTCCCAGCTTCTCAAGCTGCCTTCCCTGTTCATTCTGACCAAGTTCTGAAAATCTTGGGCTGTAAAAGCAGTGCCATTGTTGGAATTACTTTTGGAATGCTGTGAATTTGCCGCAGCTTGTCGATGGTGGCTGATGAGGTCATGGAGCGCATGAATTCAACATCGAGCCACTTCGAGTGGACAGCCACTCAGATCAAATCTCCATAAAATCCCCATAAAAGGGCCAATGAAATCAATGTAGAGCCGGGTTACTCCCAGGACAGCTGGGTCACTCCCAGAACAACTGGTTCATTCCCAGGGCAGCTAGGTCACTCCCAGGGCAGCTAGGTCACTCCCAAGGCAGCTAGGTCACTCCCAGGGCAGCTAGGTCACTCCCAAGGCAGCTGGGTCACTCCCAGAACAACTGGTTCATTCCCAGGGCAGCTAGGTCACTCCCAGGGCAGCTGGGTCACTCCCAGGGCAGCTGGGTCACTCCCAGAACAACTGGTTCATTCCCAGGGCAGCTAGGTCACTCCCAGGGCAGCTGGGTCACTCCCAGGACAACTGGTTCATTCCCAGGGCAGCTAGGTCACTCCCAGGGCAGCTAGGTCACTCCCAGGTCAGCTGGGTCACTCCCAGAACAACTGGTTCGTTCCCAGGGCAGCTAGGTCACTCCCAGGGCAGCTGGGTCACTCCCAGGGCAGCTGGGTCACTCCCAGAACAACTGGTTCGTTCCCAGGGCAGCTAGGTCACTCCCAGGGCAGCTGGGTCACTCCCAGGGCAGCCGGGTCACTCCCAGGGCAGCCGGGCCAATCCCAGGACAACCGGGCCACTCCCAGGACAGTCAGGCCACTCCCAGGGCAGCCAGGTCACTCTCAACAGCCGGGTCACTCCCAGGGCAGCCGGGTCACTCCCAGGGCAGCTGGGTCACTCTCAGGGTGCAACTTGCTGTGGCAGAAGGGTGTGCTGTGTTTGACAATGTTGTTAAGAGTTGACCACTCCCTCTATCTCATTTTCGATCCTTGGCCACCAAATGAAGCTCTTGGCCAACATCTTTATCTGGGTTTGCCCAGGATGTGCATGGAGCTTCTCCTGGGTGGTGCTATCACTCAGTTCCCGAGGAGAATACCCTGTATTTACAGCTGATTCCAGCCCTATGATGCAACTAGGGCTGGACTTGCGCTGATTTGTCAAAACGCCAGCCTGTCAAAACCATTCTCTTCACTTGAGCTCTTGTATTCAGAATTTAGAGTTAATGCAAAAAGATTGCACCCACCAGAAGACAAAGTAAAGGCAATAAGAGCGGTCCTTGCACCAAAGAATGTAACAGAGTGAAGCCCTCTAAATTGGCCCATTCTCCTCAAGTGACACCTCTGTTATTAAGACATCATCCAGATGTGTGACCCCTTGGGGATTCCTTGCAGGAGGCATTCTATAGTGTGCTGAAAGATAGTGCATGCAGATGAGATGCCAAAGGGTAGTCGTATATACTGGAATAAGCCTTTATGCATATTAATAGGGACAAATTTCTTCACGTCTTCTTCCAGCTCAGGTGTTGGTATGCGTGACGTAAGTCAAATTTTGTGTACTTGAGGCTTCCTGCTAGTTCAGCATAAAGGTCTTTTAACATAGGAATAAGATATCTATCTAATTAAGCAGCTCTATTCAACTTGTAATAGCCACAAACCCTTACTGTATGACTTGGTTTTAGCACTGGGACTATACCGGTTTGGTTATCCCTATGTCTTCCAATCTCTTCAATGCTTTCTCAATTTTTTGATGCAGTGCCTAAGGCACACGCCAGGTTCCAAAATACATTGACGTTGACCCGGGTTTTAATTAAATTTTAGCCTCTACTCCCTATGTGCAGCCCAACTCTCTCTGAGAAACCTCTTGCTCCATATACAAGAAAACCCAATCTGAGATGTTGAATATTTCTAGCTAATTCAACTTAACTTGCTTCAAACAGTCTTATCCGAAAAGACCAGGCCTCTGTCCCTTCAGTACCATTGGGGGTAGCAGAGCAGACTGCTGCTGGTAAGACACTGATGCTGACATTATGCCCAGTTTCTTCAGTGCTGCCCCATATCAGTTGCTAACTTTGCCAAGGTATTGCTGAGCCTCATGTTGCTGACTTCCCCATAAACACTTAGAGGTTTGTTCACCTATTACTGTGACCAAAACATCTGTATCTACCGTCATAGTTAATGGGTACCCATTGACTAGAAGAGAGATTTTGATGAGGAATGTTTTGTTTAACTTTACAATGTTGAGTTTATAAATTTCAGAGTCTCTTCTGAATCTTCCTGAACCTTGTTTACTGGATTCCTTGTTTTCTTTTTGGGAATTGGGCACAGACGTTCTGACTCTGCATCTGGCTTGTAAGTGGCCATTCCAATTATATCTGAACAAATGAACTCTTTATATTTGCACCTGTCTTGGGGATGTGTTCCCCCGTAGTTAACACTTATCAATCCCTTGTGGCTGACAATTTCTCTTCCTTCTCTTGAGCTCTGCTGGGCCCTCACTGCTGTTATTCTGAGCGACCATTGTTTCCCATCAAATTTTATTCACCTCGTCCTGCACACCTTACAATTCAATGGTGCTTTGTTCAGTGTTCTCAATCGCTTGATCCAATTCAACCACTTTATCCAGGGCAGCTTCTTTTGAATGCCCAAACTGTTGATCCCACAGACAAGACGATCTCGCAACATTTCATTTAAAGATGGGCCAAACTCACTGGGTTCCGCCATTTGGTGAAAGCTAGTGACAAAAAGAGAAACTGTCGTTCTAGATCCCGAACAGCTGAGCGGAATCTGCATAATATTGGAGGGTGGGGGATTATAGTGGTCCCTTATTAGTGCAACTAACTGGTCAAAGGATTTCGTATCCAGTGTGTCTGGAGATGTAAGGCTTCTCACAAGATTATATGTTTGAGGCCCGCAAATTTTGAATAAACTTTCTGCTTTATTTTGAAAGTTATTCCGTTGGCTGTGAAAAATTATTAGAATCTTTGATGTACTAGCCCAACTTTCAATCTCTGGATCAAATGGATTGATTTTCCCGCACAGCGGCATGTTCACTTGACTAAGGTTGGCACGGTGACTTCCTTTGGCATGTTTTTTCTCTCAGGGAGTCACCCTTCTCCTCTACAGATGTTGGCCTGCGAGCCACTATCCGATTTATTCTCGTTGCCAGTGTTGTAGCACGAGATATCACGACAAAGAATCCTTGAATCACAACAGTGATATATTGCAGGATAGATAATTCTACATACAATAAACTCAGTGCAGGTACAGGTGTAGTTCCATGATTCCTGGGCTCATATTAAAGGTTCCCTCCTACCAGGACCCATTCCCTAACATCCAGTTTGAGTGCTTCATCCCAATAGGCCCCAGGAAGGTCCTGTGACCCATGAGCATCACCCCTCAAATGGGTCATACTTCCACAAAAACCATCCACTAATCGTACAATTAACCCTCTGACTTATTGTGACCAACATCATGGGAGATTATTTAGGAATCAACCTGATATGAACGTAGCACTTGCCTTAGAGACCCAACATGATAGGACTCCAGATGGTCATTTCACTACATCACGGGGAGTTGTTTGTCTCAACTTTGGTCCATCCCACACTTCCAAGACCCAAACAATTCAATTTTTGAGTACAAAATCAGTTTCAACCATCACTATAACAAAAAAAACCATAAATCAGAAAGTAGGAATGTTAAGGCAGATTGTGGCAAAGAGCCTGGAAGTAGGGAACAGAGCTGAAAGATGCTGAGATCAAAGCTACAAGATACTGGAGCAAGGCTGGGAATAGAGAGATCAAAGCTGGGATAGGAAAGATTTATTTTCAAAAGCCGGAAACAAAAGAACATCGGAACAAAAAGAGAAAGACCACGCAGAACTCATTGCAAAGATGCACAGAGAGCAGAATTTTATCTGTGTGAGTTAGTACCAGTGATAATACTCTACACATTTTCCTATCTTGTCAATCAGAGAGATTCATTACATTGAAAAGCATTAACATGCAAGTTTCTGCTGAGTATTCATTAAGTGGTTTTAATGAGTTTCCACTAAGTTGTTGCCCAAGTGCTAAAATTACTTGTATTTGGGACCACACACACTATCTCTCACACATCGTCACACATATATACACACTCTCACATGCACCCTCATACACACACCCTCACACCCACACACAAATTCTCTCTCACACACATTCTCATACACACGCACACTCACACACACACACACCCTCACACACACACGCACACACACCCTCACACTCACACACACGCACACACATAGACACACACACGCACGCACACACACCCTCACACACACACATAGGCACAGGCACACACACACAGGCACACACACACACACACACACACACAGGCACACACACAGTGCTCAAACAAAAAGACCCTTTGTGTGAGAAAGCATTTTAAAACAAAATATGAAATGGCATAAAGTCCAATTATCCAAGACATCAATTTTGAAAGCATGTGAGTAAATCATGAGTTGTTAACAGATAATAAAACTGTCAGCTTACTGGCCGTTCCTCGGTGACGTGGGCCTGCATTTGAATGGCCAGTCTGCACTCATACAAAGAACTTTTAGCTTCGTCCCAACAGAAACCTCACAATCTAACATGGGGATGAAGTTAATGAGATCACCTCATGTTAGTTCAGGTTCACACAGGCTACAATTGCAGCTACAGTGTCTCAAATCCAAAAACTGGAGCTGCCAAAAATAGACATTGTTTTCAATCTGCTGTGCATGAATTATTATTATTATTATTAGATGAGGAAGATAACCTACTGTCTTGTTAGTGAGATGCTGCATTGGCACAACAGCTTTGCACTGGTCTTTACCTGTGCTCCAGATGGGATGAGAGATCCTTGACTTGACCATCCTGAACTGCCTGACCTGAAGACCGATAAGATCCAAAATCCGCTTTATAATGGCAAGGAGCAAAAAATTATCCTTAAAAATATGTAAACGTATCTTTAAACTGTTAACCTTAGCATATAGCCATCCACATGGCTACAGATTAAGATTATTGTGCATACGCAATAGCCCAATGGTACCAAATTAGCTCTTTACCAATATCTCTGGACAGGATTGCCTGGAACAAGCGTAGTTAGGGGGCAGCAGTATAACTGAGACCTACTAGCTTTACACTGCCATCTGCTGTCACTGGTGGAAGTAATTTAACAGTGCCACAGATTTAACATTCACTCTTTTACGTTTGAGCTTAAATACCAGCGAACGGATTGGATCGAAACTTGGAACCCAAAGGTGAATTTCCAGCTCTGCCCATGGCTGGGATTCTCCAGTCCCGCTGCAGGGAATGGAGTTTTGGCTGAGTGCCAATCTCTCTGTACTTGCTGGCAGCAGTGGTGAGGTTTTTAAAGTTTCTTTATTAGTGTCACAAGTAGGCTTACATTAACATGCAATGAAGCTACTGTGAAAATCCCCTAGTCGCCACACTCCAGCGCCAGTTCGGGTACACTAAGGGGGTGATTTAGCATGGCCAATGCACCTAATCAGCACATTTTTCGGACTGTGGGAGGAAACCGAAGTACCCGGCGGAAACCTATGCAGACACAGGGAGAACGTGCAGAGTCCACACAGACAGTGACCCAAACCGGGAATTGAACCCGGGTCCCTGGCACTGTGAGGCAGCAGTACTAACCACTGTGCCACCTGAGGGGCAAACGAGACTGGAGAATTCTGGCTGACAGCGTGCTAGCCCATTGCAAAACCTTCCCGTTTGTAATAACATCACTTTCTCTTGACATGTAACAATAGTATTTTCCAGTGAAAACAATTTAAAGCCAATGATTATTTCATACATCAACAATATTGAAACTTATTCTGCAATATGTTTTGTATTTTACACAAAGCCACCAAATCATTAATACAAAATGGAACTTACAGACCTCTTTTTGGCAAAAGCAAAGTCATACTAATCACCTCAAGCACTATCATATGATATATTTTCCAATTCAACATCACAAGACTGTTATCCATCATTTCATAGATTCCAGATAGAGACCACAAACCTGATTCTGTTAATGAAAGAAAAACTGGGCATCCAGAGCTTTGCTGGCAAGTTATTCAGGTACTCAATTTTTCTTGAGAATAGGTTTATGAATCTGATAACATTACGAGTTAGTGATCTGGGACCTCTAAAATACACGACAGTATATTTGAACCGCGCATGTATCTTCATACTCACACTCACTCAGAAAAATATACAAATGGCCTTCAATGTTACATTCTGTTATTTATTGGTTTTCATTACAATATGCATTTTTAAAGGAACAAAGTATGTCGCGACACACAGACAGACAGACACATGCAAACATGCACACACTCTCATGCACAATATATTGTGGACTACACCAACAAATAATACTTACTGGGGCATTCTGGTGGCTCATTGCCTTAGCAAGACATTTCACCCTGACAGGTTGTGCAATCATGAAGTACAACATTGTGGTGATTTTCCCTTGAAGGGCAGCACAGCAGAAGGGAGGCACCCGGCTTGAGGGAGCAACTGGGACAAAAGTGGGTAATCACCCCTGGGGTTGGAGTCCTCACTTGGGCAGAAGACATGTGGAAGACATGTAGGGATTAGGCAGCCAGGGGGGCTGCTGGGCTTCTGTACAGTTTATCCTTGCTAACAAATATCTTTTCTGTTCCTAACAAAATTTGTGAGTGTGCAGCATTACACTGGCAACGAGGATAGGTTGGATTATGTGAACACTGTCTGAGGCCCGGCATCTGTGAGTATCCAGTTTTATCTGATGTCTGAAGGAAAAGGATACTCACGTGAATGACTGTCTATGGCTGAATAGGCCCAATTAGATAGAATCATAGAATGCCGAGGTCCAGAAGGAGGCCATTTGGCTCATCGAGCCTACATCGGCAACAATGCCACCCAGGACCAATCCTTGTAACTCCATGTATTTACCCTAGCTAGTGCCCCTAACCCTTAGGGGCAATTTAGTATGGCTAATCAACCTAAGCTGGAAAATATTTGGACTGCGGGAGGAAACCCACACAGACACGGGAAGAATGCACAAAATCCACACAGACAGTGACCTGAGGCCGGAATCGAACCCAGATTCCTGGCACTGTAAGGCAGCAGTGCAAACCATTGTGCCACCGCGCTGCCTCAAAGATGTTAAAATGTTATCAGACCCTGAGAGACGGACGTAGAGATGACCTGATTTGGCCGATACATTCAAAAGTTCAGCAATGTATAAAATAAAAAAAATCAAGAGGAAATAATCTTTGGAAGCAAGAGCTGTGATTTTGGGGTGGGGGGTAGGGCCGGTGATATATGAGTGTGCGCCACTACGAACACCTTCCATTTCTTGGTTGACTTTTGGCCATTGCCGCAACCAAAGTCTCGACAGAATTTAAGGAAAATTCCTGAGTGAATCATCCCAGGTACAGTTTCTTGTCAGCCCTTTAAAAGAAAAGTTGTCAGTCATGTTGGCAAGAGGCTAACGTTTGATTCCTTCTGCTAAAGCGGGTGGCACAGTGGTTAACACTGCTGCCTCATTGCGCCAGGGACCCAGGTTCGATTCTGGCCCTGTGTTACTGTCTGCGAGAAGTTTGCACTTTCTCCCAGTGTCTGCGTGGGTTTGTTCTGGGTGCTTCAGTTTCCTCCCACACTCCAAAGGTCTGTGGGTTCAATTGGTTGGCCATGCTAAATTACCCCTTAATGTCAGGCGGATGAGCAGGGTAAATGAGGGGATAGGGTTTGGCTGGGATTGTTTTCAGCGCAGGTTCGAATGGCCTCCTTCTGCACTGGAGGAATTCAATGATTCATTTCTATGATAGCCTCATAATGGGGCAGTGCAAAAAAACTGTCCTTTGAAGAGAAAATGGACCACATGGCCAAATGACACACGATGGGAACATCAAGCTCTGTTTTTATTTATATAATGAAATCCTAATTCCTCTGGCTCACTTGTGCGCCGCACAGGGGTTAGCATTTCACTCCCCTATCATTCATCAGAGAAAGGAGGCTCATTCTGCTTTGGAGATAGGTATCAACGCAAGTTGCCTGTTACGTTTCTCTGTGCAGCTGCAGCCTCTGATCATTTGCCAATAACTTGATTAGTTGAACCAGCTTTCCACTTTTTCTATTCAGGGGTCAATCAGAAAACCAGCCCAAATCTTTAATTATTTCATATAATTTTCTTTTATCCCTGAACAAGTTATAATTCAATGAAAAAATAAATGAATTAATAACAATCCAGGTCACACATTTAAATAATAATTGTACTTTAAATTACAATGAGGTCTTTATCTTGAGCCAGGCTGCTATTGAAATTTGTAACAGGTTAAAAATCAGTGATGCTCAGCATTAACTGGGAGGGTGAATAACTCTTCTCTGTTGTCATTCTGCATTGTGACTAGTTTGTTCTGAATTCACTCAGACTTTTATTGTTTATAGATGTATTTGGAGCAATTCTTTCCCAGGTGTCAACAATATTTTCAAACTAATTTTTCTTTCACCATTATTTACTCATTTTTATGTGATTCTGAAGATCTCCCCATCACACAGAAACTAGAAGCAGGAATAGGCCATTCAGCTCTTCAAACCTGTTTCACCATTCATTTTGATCATGGCTGATCATCAAATTTAAAATCCTGATTTCCCCCCCCCACCTTTCCCCCATATCCCTTGATCCCTTTAGCCCCAAGAGCTTCACCTGGCATGGTGGCACAGTGCCAGGGACCCGGGTTCGATTCCCGGCTCGGGTCACTGTCTGTGCGGAGTCTGTGCGGGTTTCATCTGGGTGGTCTGGTTTCCCCCCACAGTCCAAAGACATGCTGGTTTGGTGCATTGGCCAGGCTAAATTCTCCCTCGGTGTACCCAAACAGGTGCCTGAGTGTGGCTACTAGGTGATTTTCACAGTAACTTCATTGTAGTATTAATGTAACCCTACTCCTGACTTTTAAATAAACTTTAATTTCTTCTTGAAATCAGACAACATTTTGGCCTCGACTACATTTTTTGCTTTGAATTCCACACATTTACCACCGCCTGGATGAAGAAATTTCTCCTCACCTCAGTTCTAAAATATTTACCCCTTATCCTTTAAACTATGACACCTAGTTCTGAAGTCCCTCACCATTGGGAACATTCTTTCTGAATCAACCCTGTCGAATTCTGTTGGAATTTTATAAGTTTCAATGAGAGTCCCTCTCACCCTTCTAAACTCCAGTCAATATAATCATAACAGATTTATCCTCTCCTCATGTGACAGATCTGCCATCCCAGAAATCAGCCGAGTAAACCTTCAATGTACTCCCTCTATAACATCCTTCCTCAGATGAGGACATCAAAACTGCACACAACACTCTGGGTATGGCCTTACCAAAGCCCTATACAATTTCAGTAATCCACGGCAGCAGGATCTATCCCCAGCCATTTACACTCATCTTGCCATTGGATCAAGAGACAGAGATTATGGGCGATGATATGCTATTCTCCTTCACTAAACTCTAATTCACGTGCAAGCCATCATTCTATCATCTGCCACCTCTCTTGTCACAAGCCCTGTGGTGGTGGGTGGGTGAGGAGGCAGCATGGGTGAGGATTCACTGAGAGCTATTGCCATGACCGGGCATACAGCTGGCTGAGGTTACAAGGTCATTTACCATTGGAAGGAAGAAGTTGGCAGCCCCCTTGATAACTGAGCAAACCTTTGTAGGAGCACACCGCTCACCTCCCTGGCTAGCAGGCACAGCTGGCATAGATCTCATCCACGTGGTCGTAAGTCAATCTGCAAAAAGAAATTAGATGGATAGCAACCCCAGTTGGCACATGGAACATACACACCCTCATGGACAATGCCACAGCCAGCAGAACTGAAAGAAGAACTGTTTATTTGTAGAGAGCTGGCTCGATACAGCATCCTGATTGCTACCCTCAGTGCAACTTGTCTACCTGGGGAGGGTTGCTCAAGAATATCAGTGCAAGTTACACATTATTTTGCCATGGAAAAGAAGAATGGAGGGATGCTGTCAGTAAGGGTGCTTTGGCTTCCCAAGAGTGTTAATGATTGTTTAATCATGCTTGAATACCCCTTGCAATGGTAACAGACAAACTCTGATCAATGTGTATGTCCCTGACTGGACCCAATCCTGATGAGGTCAAAGATGAATTTTGTGAATGACCTCCACTTTTTGATTACCCCCTGTGTCAAAGTCAGACAAGTGGGTGGCACAGTGGCTAGCACTGCTGCCTCATGGCACCAGGGACCCGGGTTCAATTCCGGCCTTGGGTTGCTGTCTGTGTGGAGTTTGCACATTCTCCCTGTTTCTGCGTGGGTTTTCTCTGGGTGCTCTGGCTTCCTCCTACAGTGCGAGGATGTGTGGGTCAGGTAGATTGGCCGTCTTAAATTGCCCCTTCATGTCAGGGGATTAGGAGGATAAATATATGGGGTTACGGGGATAGGACCTGTTAGTTCAGGCTTGAAGGGGCCAAATGGCCTCCTTCTGCGCTGTAGATTCTATGATTCTATAAAGTTAATCATCTCGGTGACTTCAACTCCAGTTGATTAGGCTTGGGAAAGAGTCATCAGAAAATCAGGGTTGGCAGAAGTGACAGCAATTGTCCCTGTAATATCTCAAGGGATTGGCAACCACAAAGTTTATCAGACCAGTCTGATTCATTCCAGAATGAGATGGAGAGATCCTGTGGGCATGAATGAAACTGAGAGATGTGTGGATAGTGTGGGAAAATGAAATTGATGTTAATGGAAAATGAAATCTTATTGAACAGTGGAACAGGCTTAAGGAATCTTTTGGCATGTTCATGCTCCTATTTCTTATGTTCATATACATTTGAAACATAATTCCCCACCTCGCTTTTTTTCCTAAGTTGTTGTGCATCATCCTACGCAATTTCTTAATTCGCACCAGGGTGGTTGTAGCTGTGTTCCCTACATAGTGCACAAGAACCAAACATATGCCATGACATGCCCCTTGAGTCGCCAACACTATTTAGACCAAAGTGTGCTTTGGTTGCTGCTTCCCTGAATGCATCAAAATACAGACAAAAAGCCGTTTGGTTGTACAGAAATTTAGTATTCCTGAAAAAAAGCGACATGGGGTGGGGGGGGAGGTGGTGATTCTCCCAGCTGCTGCGCTGCTTTTGTAGAGCAGTGGATTGGGAGAGCCAAGCGGGGATTATTTCACGGGCTCCCCACCTCAGCGAGTCTCCGGCACTGAGAGTCTCCCCAAGATGGTTTGCGTGAATCACACCTGGGCACTCTGCAGAGCACAAAGTGCGGGAGATTCATTTTAAAAACCCCATGAACAATCTTGTGGAAGTTATTCCAATTTTTACATGCATTCTACGCTCAGGATTTTTTTGGAAGAATCCCACCCAAGCTGTCAAAGCCTTTCGTATGAGCATCCGAATTAGGAGCAGGAGTAGGCCACTCGGCCCCTTGACCCTGCTTTGTCAATCATAAATTCATGGCGCATCTTATTGAAACCTCAACTCCACATTCTGCCTACCCCCCATTAACCCTTGACTCACTTGTTATTTAAGAATCTGTCCACTTCTGCTTTTAAAATGTTTTATGTGACCTTGTTCCCACCACTCTCCAGGAAAAAGAATTCCAAAAGCTCATGAAGAAATTCTTCCCATCACCCTCTCAAATAGAAGACCCCTTATTCTGAACTGTGTCCTCCAATTCTCATTTCTCCCTCAAGGGGAAACATCCTTGTCAAAACCCCGCAGGATATTGTATGTTTCATCAAGATCTCCTCACAATCTTCTAAACTGCAATGGATACAGCACCAGCCTGTCCGATCTTTCCTCATTCAATTAACTCCCCCCATCCCAGATATCAATTAAATGAACTTTCTCTGAACTGCTTCTAAAACAATCATATCCTTTCTTAAATAAAGGAACCAAAACTGTATTTGGTGGCCTCAGAAAAGTCCTGTACAACTGCATCAAAGCATTCAATCCCTTTGCAATAAACAACAATATTCCATTTACCTTCCTCTGTGCTTGCTGATCTTGCGCACAAACTCTTGATGATTATGTGTCAGGGCACCCAGATCCCTCCGTCCCACAGAATTCTTCAGTCTCTCTCCATTTAAATAATATCCTGTTTTTCTATTCTTCCTGTCAAAGAGGACTAGTTCATATCTTCCCACATTATACTTCATCCGCCAAATTTTTGCCCTTTTGCTTAACTTATCTCCATCCCTTTGTAGTTCATGCCCTCTGCGCAGCTTACTTTCTTAACTATTTTTATGTCATCAGCAACCACACATTCAGTCCCTTTATCCAAGTCACTGATATAAATTGTAAAAAGTTGAGGCCCCAGAACATATCCTTATGGCCCTCCACTCACCACATCTTGATCCATTTCTACTACTCTTTGTTTCCTCTTCACTAACAAATCCTGTATCCATGTTAATATGTTACCCCTACAGCTTTCATTTTTCAAAGTAACCTTTGATGTGGCACCTTGTCAAAAGCTTCTGCAAACCTAAGTACACCGCATCTACAGGTTCTGCTTTATCCATGTTGCTTGTACTTCCTCAAAGAACACCAAAATGTTAGTCAGAATGATTTCCCTTTCACGAACCATGTTGATTCTCCCTGATTGTATTGAGATTTTTTAAGTGCCCCAGCATAACTTCCTTAATAATAGATTCTGGCAATTTCCCTCTGGCTTATAGTTTCCTGCTTTCCGCCTCCTCCTTTCTTGAATAGAGAAGTCACATTCACCATTTTCCAACCTGCTGCCACCTTTCCAGAATCTAGGGAATTTTGACAAATTAAAATTCATCTTGCACTTGTTCAGACTCACAAGAATACCAAACCTCAAGGAGAACAACAATTTATGCTGTATAAGAGTACACTTGCCAACCATTCAATACCCTCCCCTCATGCGGTATGGATTGCATTTCCCTCTGAGATTTGGTATTCTTGTGAATCTGTCCTGATGAGTACAAGATGAAAAGCTTTGACAACATGTCTATTTTTATAGCAATGTATTAAAGGTACTCCATCTCTGTCTGGCTACCAGATGAGTGGCAACTACTGCTGCCATTATGGAATATCAGGGATTCCTACTACAGTAATAATGTAATTATGTCGACACTTTTATAGAATACCTGAAGCCAACTCAAATGTCTCCAATTGCTTTATGTAGTAACTTTGTAGTGAATAACATCATATAGGGGCATAGTCTGCATTAACACATCCCATAGAAATCAGAGTCAAATGTTTATATGATGGCTGATTTGGAGTATTTCTTGAGGAGGAGTGGTGGATTGGCAGGGTGGGGTGGGGTGGGGGGGGGGGCGGTGGGGAACAGAAGGAGAATTTCCGACCGTTATTTGTAATGGATATTTTAATTCCCACCTCAACAACCAGGATCACTTTCCCCATCCCGTGTAATGCATTGAGTTCAAACCATTGTGCAGATCTCAACTCGTAAACATTTGCCCAAAGAGGAGAGAGGTACCAACTGAGTTAAGCAGGCACTTGGGGCAACCAACAAAAAGGAAAAATAAACAATGTGTTCAGTTTTGGGAGAAGAATTCCCAGTTTGGGACGGCACGGTGGCACAGTGGTTAGCCCTGCTGCCTCACACTGGCAAGCACCCAGGTTTAATCCCAGCCTTGGGTCACTATGTGTGTATGGAGTTTGCACATTCTCCCCATGTCTGTGTGGGTTTCTTCCGGGTGCTCCAGTTTCCACCCAAAATCCAAAGATGTGTGGGCTAGGTTAATTGGCTATGCTAAATTGACCTTTAGTGTCAGGGGGATTAGCAGGGTAAATATGCGGGGTTACGGGAATAGGGCCTGGGTGGGATTGTACTCGGCGCAGACTCGAGGAGCCAAATGGCCTCCTTCCGCACTGTAGGGATTCTACGATTCTTCTATGTGTCTCCAGTAAATATAAATATCACTGCAAAGATAAAAGGGTTGTGGTTTGGACTTACCAAAAATAAAATCCGGTCACATGGTGGCATAGTGGTTAGCACTGCTGCCCCACAGCGCTACGGACCCAGGTTCGATTCCTAGCTTGGAACGCCGTCTTTACAGAGTCTGCACATTCTCCCTGTGTCTGCGTGGGTTTCCTCCAGGTGCTCCTGTTTCCTCCCACAGTCCGAAAGACATGATTTGGTGCGTTGGCCATGCTGAATTCTCCCTCAGTGAAGCCAAACAGACTCCGAGATGTAGCGAGTCGGGGATTTTCATAGTAACCTCATTGTAGTGTGACTGTAAGCCTACTTGTGACACTAATCATTAGAATCCCTACATTGAAGGAGGCCATTCTGCCCATCGAGCCTGCACTGACAACAATCCCACTCGGCTCTATCCCCGTAACCCCAAGTATTTAGACACTAAGGAGCAATTTGGTGTGGCCAATCAACATAACCCGCACGTCTTTGGACTGTGGATGGAAACCGGAGCACCCGGAGGAAACCCACGCAGACGTGGGAGAAAGTGCACACTCCGCACAGACAGTGACCTGAGGCTGGAATTGAACCTAGGTCCCTGGCACTGTGAGGCAGCAGTGCTAACCACTGTACACCTAACTAGCACCACCAATAAATAAACTTAATAGCTGTGTTCAGGGAAGGGGATGGCCTAGTGGTATTGTCTACTAATCCAGAAACTCAGCGAATGTTCTGAGCACCCAGGTTCGAATCCCACCATGGCAACTGGTGGAATTTGAATTGAATAAAAGAAAAGCTGGAATTAAGAAGTTACTGTTGACCATGAAGCCATTGTTGATTGCTGAAAAAACCCATCTGGTTCACTAGTGTCCTTTAGGGAAGGAAATCTGCCATCCTTACCTGGTCTGGCCTACATGTGACTCCAGAGCCACAGCAATGTGGTTGCCTCTCAACTGCCTTTGGGCAACCAGGGATGGGCAATGCTGACCAGCCAGCGACACTCATGTCCCATGAATTAAAAATATCATCCTGAGCCACTCTATTACACACTCAATTCACTGGATTTTGCCAATTTGATGAAGTTGTTTGGAACAGATTCACATCCAGTCCCATTTTTCCTGCTGTTTATTTTAATTGACCAACTACCTGGTTGTTGAGATGGGAACACTGGAAGCCATCAGTTCAAGTGGGATCTCAGAAGATGATGTAAGTAAAAAAAAATCAAACACCAGTTGAGTCATGATAATCGATTTATTAAGAACACCCAGTTCCAAAACTTGTTTTTTTTTTAAATGTTTATGTAGCCTTTTTTTTTAATACTTTGGCTTCTAAACTATTGCCGTTATATACACAAAGCAAAATTTCTGTTGTGTTAAATGATACACCATAAGAAAATACATAGTATTTACAAAGTGCAAAAATAAGGCATATATGAATACAGAAAGAATTTAGCCCACAGGATTGGTCAAAGTACCAATGACTCTTTTGAGGCAGTTTGATATGGCAGTCATCTTGTACAAATGGGCTGTTTGCTCCCTACATTTCTGGTGATTGTCAGCTTAAAACACTGTGTGCTAGGTGGCTTTTAAAGCAGTGAGACTTTGATAATCTGGTCGTATTTATGGAAGGCAGATACTGTTTGTTAGATTGTGAAACAGATTCGTCACCGGACAGCTCCCCCCCACCCCGTCCGCCCTTCCACCCCCATGAGGTCTCATTTCTCATTAAGTCATTTGGGGAATCCTCAACTCAAAATCCAAGCAACACCATCTCTACACACTTAAATAAATGATAGGTTGAGAATTACTCATTTTGTTCAAAACATGTTGCATACTTTGCTGGAGCGGGGGAGGGCAGGGGCGGTCGACTCATGTGCAAACCTCTTTGATGTACTGCACTATAGTGCTGGAATACAAGGATTCACCAAGCCCTGTATCTCCCCCACCTCATAAGTTCCTAGCCACGTGTGAGAGGCGACCTGCACAAAGGCAAGATGCTTTCTCAGAAGTGGGGTGGGAAACTGGAGGCAGGCCCAGACATTGAAAAAAACAGAATCAGCATTAGTGGCACAAGTCTAGAAGTCGTACAAGGAAAATTAAAAGGCAAAGAGACAAGGGGTAGGTGGCAAAAGAAGAAAAAGAGCATTTGCAATTTTTCAGTTTCATCTTTTAGTGTTTACTGTAACAACTGCATGTCTTATTTGACGTGCTGTAAAATCCAACACACCTCTGGCAACACTCTACAACTTGTACTCTTGACTTTTGTACCAACTGGTTGTCCACTAAAGCTTCAACTTTGTTGATGATTCAAACCAGTTTTCTGTTCCCCTTTACCCAACTTTGGGCTTGTCTATAAAAACCCGTGTGAAGATGTGACTTATAACTAAACTTTAAGCAAATTAGTCAATTTAAAATTTAAGAATATGCTCAGATTTTGAACTATTTGAATTTACACAAAAAAAACCAGTCAGGTCTTACAAGAGCATACTTTATCTTCTTTTACCATGTTATGACTTCAATCTTGAACTGTGTAAAATGTTGGTGAAGAATTTCACAGATAAAATTTCAGATGCGTGGATCTGAAAATTTAAATCCTGATCATGCCTCTTCACCTGATGCACTCAACAGTAGCTTGGAAGTTACAGGTTTACACAAGCAATATTGCCACATTACGATTGTCAACTTTGATTAAGTAACACTGATGACATGTGTGCAGGACTGCGTGGAGAACTCTTAAATCTTAACCACGCCACCAAGGAATTAAGAAGGAGAAAAGCATCTCAAGAATGATAACTGGTGCTGCCCTGAAGTACGTCCTATACCTGGTTTGTAACATCATTGTTCTGTGAAAATAGGTTGCCTCTCATGGAATGGCACATGCCACTGGCATGAGCACCAAAAGAGATGGAGGAAATAACTTCTGGGTGGCAGTTAACTCATCCCTAATTCAAGGACCATAACATAATTACATGCAGTCTAAAACTGAAGTTCAGTCCCACTGGAAAATGATGGTATCTTTCTGCTTTTTATGACATGGAACTGGATTAATGGATCCCAGCTGTAACAGGAAAACTAGGCACCAGGATTATTGTTTGGGTTCAAGCCCATTTAGATTTCCTTGAGCTATTGTGCTCCAAGAAGATCATGGGTCTTCTGCAGTCTGAGCTAAAGACCAGAGAGAGGGAGAATGGGAGAAGGTGACATGCTGAGGAGGGACTGGTAAGTGGCAATCATGGTAAGGTCAGCATTTGTTGCCATTACTAATTGCCCTTGAATGGAATGGCATTGCCAGGCTATTTCAGAGGGCAGCTAGGAGTCAACAACATCACCAACGTTGTGGGCCTGGAGGCACTTGTAGGCCAGAAGATTGCCTTCCCTAAAGGACCTCAGTGAATCAGATGGTTTTGTGCATCAATTGATAGTTTCACGGTTATCAATTTCTAGTTTTAGTAATTGAATTTAAATTCCACCCAGGGCCTTGACGGGATTTGAACCCTTGTCCTTGGGTCCATGGCATTAGCCTGGGTTACTGGATCACTAGTCCAGTAGCATTACCACTATGCCACTATCTCCCCTGAATCTGGCTCACTGATGTGGCTAAAAATGGTCGGACTCTTAGTGGGGCTGACTGCTCTTCTTATTCATTTCAGTAATCAAATACTCAGTTAGTCTAATACTGATTGGACTCACATTGGGAAGCTTAATAGCGCCTTCTGCAGTTTCAAATTTGTTGCCCGGCAGTTCCTCCATACAGCTTTGGCTCACCTTAATCTTCAGGTTCTTTGAGCTTAAATAAATACAGATGTGTCTTACAGGGTGGGATTGTGCACTCCATAATAGCAACGGAAGTTAACTTTATGGACTTCTCAGTAATTTGGTTTGAGGTCTCTTAATTAAGGTGCATGCGAGACATCCATCTGGCCCAAAATATTGTAGCTTCTACAAACAAGTTACTTAGGTAACTGTTTTTGGTATTTTGCTATCAATATGATCATTTTAATATTGCTAGCAGTGTCTCAAGTCACTCTTCTTGTTTCAATCATTTCTAAACAGTTTCTGTTAATAGAAAAGACCTAATGGTTGCAGTAGCGATGACGGTGAAAATTCAGCCTTTGCCAACATTCCTCCACTGAAACTGACAGCAAATTTATGGAGCAGGGTCTGCTGGCCACACTCTCTCTGAAACCAGAAAATCCCACCCGTGGTCAATGGACCTTTCCAAGATCCGCCCCTCACCTGCTCCGATTTCCGTGGCAGGTGGAATGGGAAAACTCCCCCCCAGGAGTCTGCACTTGTGCAGAGTAATGTGGAAATATAAAAGTTGCTGTCGATGGTTTTATGTTTCTCGAGAGGGGTCACTGTTGTCAATGGAGATCCCCCAAATCGATGATAACCCCCAATCATATACTATTGGTTTTAGTGTAAAAACCTCTGACAAAGTTACACCCTATTGAATGGGGTGTAACTGGTCTTTTAAATGTTGTAATTTCATAATTACAGCTAAACCACCCTTGGCGGTGTTGAAAAACTAATTTCATATTTTCTGGAATGTCAATTTTTTAATCATAAAAAATTCACATACTTTGTTTTAAAAATAAGTTTATCTTTGTTTTAGTTTCTATCTTAATCCAATCATAAGCAGTTATAACCCTTGCTCCCTGAAAATTTTAATCTGAAACTAAATGACGCTTTTAACTTACTGGCTGGATGTGTGTGTGAATACTTCAATGTTATTGGCTACCTTCTTGTTCGCTGTTGCGCGCTGAGATACTGCCTCGACTTGGTGCCAGGCTGGGAAGGGAAAACCACGTCACAGGCATCTTTCCCTGAGATCTGTGGTGAGCATCCTTGCTTAGCCACCGGCTCGCAAAATCCAGGCCATAATTTGTGATTTCTATCGGTTTCTGAGTGCGCAGCAATTTTGGCTCCACTTGCTAAATGATTTTTATCTTTCAGAATTTGACTGCCATGATCAGAAACAGAAGGTCGGCTGCTTCAAAATTCAACTTCTCTGAAAAGCGTATGAATAGAAATGGAGAAATTGATCCATCGAGTTGCTTGAAGTGATTTGACTTGATTGTTGGATTTTTAATGAGGGTTTCTGCAGGAGGAGATCGTGATGTTTTCTGTGTTGCTGTTCCATGCAAGAACTCTCTTTGCTTTCAATTCTTTTCACCATCTCCTTGGCTTTTCAGGCTGTCACGTATTAAAGGATCAACTATGTGGCCTCTCAAAACAGTGCAAGGATCCTGTTGTTAGCTGAAGGAAAATCTGGCTTCAAAAACTGGACACAACTTTCTTAGCCGTTCCTCCTCCACTAACATTGTGACATTTAAGTTCCTGCAACCCCAGGACATCACCACATGAGAAACAACCTGAAGAAATGCGAGTTGAGACCTGATAATGCTGCAGCACAATGGAACTGGAAAGTATAAAGCTTCCTCCTGTTTCTTGTTATTTTTCAATGTTGCTCATTAATGATTTCCATTTGCTCAAAAGAAATTAATATCTGCTTCATAAATTTGCCATACACAAGATTGCAAAATCAACAGAAAATCTCTTCTGTTGCACAGACGAAGAACAATCGCCAGGCATGGATAGGCTGGTAGATATGATGAAACACTTATACAGAATTAGGCGGTTTGAGTGCCAAACACGTACCACTGTGATCAACTATGCAAGGATGCAACGGGTGCCATGTACCTCATCCAGTTCACAAGCAACCACTGTCATATCATAGAGTCACTGCTCACACAAGGAGGTGCATTAGCACTGGAATGGGATATACTCAACGTAGGTCAGAATGATCATTTATACCTGTCAGGTATTACTTAACCCAAAGGCATTTAAGGAAATATTATTATTGATTCAGAGGAAGCAGAAATAAGAAATCTGGACAGTGATATGCAGCTCTTGGGCCGATTTACTTTTAAGATGATCGTTCCTCCCTTTCGATCATTTTGATTCCTGTCATCAGTTACAAATGATCTATGAATTTTACTGGTCATTTGGAGGAGTGTGTGCAAGCAGTTAGCAAGGGGGCAAGCTGGTTAATAGTAAAGAACGACAGGACAGAATACTGCAAGTATTAAATCTTAATTAACAGCACAGTACCTTTCAGATTTTTGAAAATATTTTTTGAACATTGCACATAACTAGGGGGAACGTGACATTATTAATTTTAATTATTTTAAATATTTTTAAGAAGCGGGTTGATGGGTTTTTGATAAGAGAGGGGATTAAGGGTTATGGGGAGAGGGCGGGAAAGTGGAACTGAGCCACGACAGATCAGCCATGATCTTGTTGAATGGCGGGGCAGGCTCGAAGGGCCAGATGGCCTACTCCTGCTCCTATTTCTTATGTTCTTATGTTCTTATACCAGTCATACGGTTATTATATAGGGCAGCAAGCAAATCCTTTGATAAAGATCTCCTTCAAATGCCAGAACACTGAATTGGCCAGAGATTTCAGAATAGGTAGCAGTTCCAAAGGACTAAAGTGAAGTACCTTTCATTTAAATATCATTGTAGGGAGATTATAAGATACAAAATGGTACGAAAATACTTTTTCTGTGCGCTTCCTTGCTTCGAATAAAAATTACCAAAAATAAACTATTTCTTTTACACTAAGACAAGGGTTGAAACCGGTGTCGTCTATTTTCAATTCAATTTTGTTCCCTTTTAAAAATCAATATTTCATTTACTTATTTCCTTTTCAAATGTGGGGCCTACGGATTACACGCTGAAAATATTGCTTTAAAAAAGTCACATTGGTCAGTACCCAAGTTCGTTGCAAAACAAACGAATATAATGCCAAGCCTGATGCTGGCTCGCGACTGTGCATCTGAACTCAGGTTTAACATTTTCCTATGTTTGTAGGGGGTCTCAACTTCAGTACAGTCCTCCTTTTGTTTTCTATATAAAGTGATTGCATAATTTACTGCTTTTTGCAAAGTGGTACATTTGTTTTTTGAGGGTGGGTGGCCGGTGGAAGTGTTGCTTCATTGAATACCAGGCAAAACAAGACTCCCCTCCCTCCCTGCAACACCCTCAAACACCACCAAGCCGATTCAAAAGCATCTGCAGTGCAAAACTGTACACTGCCTAACCTCAGAAACTTACTCAATTTTGAAAACACTACCAAACATCTGCATGGAATGGCTTCTAACATTTCAACACCTAGAAGATACCTAAAAAAAAACAGGCAAACTGTGACAAACGCCTCTACTTTTAACTGTGCAAAGTGAACAATAAAATATACTCACAATACAAAGCATCAAATACTTGCTTAAAGTAGTGTGACCTTGCAATTGTGATTCAGGAAAAACACCAGTATCGTAATACTTTCCATTATTCAGGATAGCAAATATTGCTCGTCTGGTAAAGAGTTCTGTTCTTTCTTGATAAAAATTATTTTAAAAACTTGCAAAAGATATGAGCAAATGTAAGCTATATACAAAAGATATAATGCAGGTTGTGTGCGCAAGGCCAGTATGAGAGTTGGCCAATATTACATCTGTTCTTTCAACTGTACCGGCCAATTCAGTCAGATTTAGGCTTAGATTCTTTGGCAATGGACTTCATGTTCACTCTGCTTCCAGTAAAATGCACAACTTTATAAAGCTTTTAACTCGTTCAGCAACCAGGATATTAGTACATGCAACAACCACAGAGTAGCCATCTTATGGTTGATCAATTAGATTCTTCCATTGACTTTACCTTCGCCAACATGACTTCTTTGGCTGGTATACCTTTGCAGTTCTGCTTGCTTTTTATTTAACACCCCAGTTCAAGTGGCGTTAAATGTACCTATGGTTTCTATTGCACTGAGCATATTACCATTGCAAGTTCATTGTTGCATTTAAGTTCAGGTCTGTAACGTCCAGGAAGTCTGCAGAGAAGATGCTTGGGGTGGAGGAGCCTGCAGATCCAAAGGCTGTTGCTGAGCTGGGTGGTGTGAGGTCCAACCAGTCCATGTTCTCCAAGGGAGTTTCTGTAAGACCTAGGTTCATAACGTGGCCATGCGTGGGTGACGGTGACATCTGGGTGTCCATCGGGGACAGAGGGTTCTCCAGAATGTCTCGGCTGTTCAGCATATCCTCCCGCGAGTTGCCAGAAAAGCCTTCGGCCACGTTGTTGAGCTGGGAATCTTCGCCGCCGATTTTAAGCAATGTGAGGTCGCTGCCCCTGCTCAAGGAGCTGCGGGAATTCAGCAGGGCCTCCAGTTGGCTGTCTCCGTTACTTGTGCAATGGTCGAACGCGAGCTGGGGAGGCGACATGTGGTTAAAAGGACTTGTTGAAGTCCTCGGCACTGTCACAGTGGAAGCTCCTGATGATACAGTGATCTGAGGCAATGATTTCGAAGTACAATGATGATCATTTTTGGCATTTGGTGGCATTTCTGAAAAGAGAACAGCTCCAGTAAGAAAATATACCAGGAAGGAAGGTTAGGGAAAATGTGAAACTGGAATAGTAATGAAAGCCAAAATAAATTGTCCTTTAAAAGAACGCTTTGAAGAGAAGTGAAACTGAACACATAGCTGATTTTGTAAATCAACCTGAATAAGTGATAGTCCGTAACAGTTTTGAACATTACCATTTGTTAAAATACCAGATACTTCTTAAAGAGCCTTGTATAATTTTGACAATTAGATCACCTTCCATGTCATCATTTACACATAAGGCACAATTCAATCTCAGCAATAGGGGTCTCGCTTATTGGTTGGATAATCAGTGAGAATCTCCTATTGCCTCCTTTGGGAAGGCCCGCTATATTATGTGTCAGTCAGGCACTTTAGTGACCACTGGTGGGCCTTCCATGGGATCAAAGACTCCAGGGGCAGAAGGCCCAGCCCCACAGGGCTGCTGGCAATACACCCACCAGAGGCCCTCACACGCGTGTGGACCCAGGCCACATGTGTGTGTGAGGGCAAGTTCGGGGTTCTGAGGAGATTGTCCCTGGCTGGGGAGGTGGGTGCTGGAAGGGTTCGAATTAAGGACAGATGGCAGTTCTCAGCAGCCAATCCTGCTCCCTTCCTGTTTCTGATCCCAGGTCGTTCAAACAGACACTGAGTGCTTTTAAATGAGGGATTCCACAAGCTGCCCTACCACACCCCGCACTCTGCCACTTTTAACTCTTAGCAAACCTCTGGCCATGCTGAGAAGTCTAAATGCTTTCAAATGCATTATTTACGCTCAAATTCACACTCCAGCACCTTTACAAGCCTTTTGGTTGACAGGTCCAGGTTATTTCACAGTATGCAGTAGCTTTTTCCATTTTTGTTTCCCTTTGCAATTAATTAAATCTGAAATGCTTCCTGTTTTCAGCTGCTGTGGTTTCTAACCACATTTTTTTTAAGCAGGCTCTCTCTTTTTTCTGAAGACCTTCTTAGAAATACCAGGTGTACACCTGCCTGCTCTTTGTTTCTATAATGGGTCTTTTACAAGCTGGAATAGCATGCTTGAACTGAACAGCCATGGAAGAAGCTGGCACAACTTCCCCTACCAGGCATTTTGGGTCTCATTGCCAGGGTATCATTATCAGGATCCAGGATAGCAGGGAACAGTGTCAGGTTGGCACTGCCAAGGGATGTGCCCTGAAGGGGCAGGGCATGAAGGGAGATCAGGGGATGGGGGGGGGGTGGTGGTTTGTGGTGCTGGAATTGAGGCCAAAGACTTGAGAGGGGGAATCGGGTCACCCTCATCCCTGCATAGGGGGAGGAGGGTTGGGGGATGCCTTGCACATTCAGTTGTGGGAGAAGTGGTTGCCTCTCTGTGGTGCAAATTTGGGGTCCTCCCTTTGTCTGTGGGGGATTGCCATGTCCAGGATGGCGGGTGTGTGGGGCTGCCAATGAACTCTGAGATCGGGGCAAGATGCAGATTTGAGGTTACAGTCAGGCCAGCCGTGATATTATGAAATGGCGGAGCAGGCTAAAGGGGCTGAACAGGTAAGAACGGATGTGTATTTCTTTACACTTAAATCACAATGAGATTAAGGTGTACAATGTTCTTCCACAACGAGGACTGTTTGCAAATCTGCCATGTTGTAACTGCCACATTTGATGTAATCCCCAGCAAGAGCATGCAAATACGCCAAATTATATCTTGAAGTAAAAAGGGTGAAAGATATATTACGCCAATTGCCTGTCGTCCAATCAGAAGCCCTTTACCATTTAGCGAGAAACAAGCATTATTTTACAATCGGGAAAAGTTGCTTCATGCTCTGCCTCTGAATAATATTCATGCATCGCTGTCAAGGTTACAAGTCTCACCTCCACTCTCAATGAGCACGTCCAGTAGGTCATCCATCTGGTTTCTGGACATTTGCTGCAGATATACAAGATTAAACTACATAAAGTAAGTCTCAACCAAAAGGGAATGCTTAAAAACAAGTCAGCCAATAGCCACCAGAATATAGAACTGACAAATCAATTTTAAAAGAATCACAGAAATATAGAATCCAAATAGTACAGAAGAAGGCTGTTTGGCCCATCGAACCCACTCCGACAACAATCCTCGTATTTACCCTGATAATACCCCCGACACTGAGGGGCCATTTTTTAGCATGGCCAATCCACCTAACCCGTACATCTTTGGAATGTATGAAGAAACCGGAGCAAACCCACACAGACACGGAGAGAATGTGCACACAAACAGATATTTGTGGTAATACTAAAAATCAGTCATTTCTGACCTTCCCAAAGTCAATATAATACATAAAACTTAAAAGGCATCATTAGCGTAACACAATTATCTAAACATTGTTGAAACAGTTCCAATATATTGATCAGGGAATCTTTTTAAAGAAAGAGGTCAATAAATTCTTGAGTAACAGTGGAGTCAAAGGTCATTGGAGGAAGACGGAATGTGGAGTTAAGGCCATATTTAGATCAGCCAAAGTATTATTATTGAATGACAGACCAGGCTCGAGGTGCTGAAAGGTCTACTTCTGCTCCTAATTTGTATGTCTGTTTGTATCCTATTATTACTTCAAATGCCTGGACTGGGAGGCATGCCTTATGAAGTTAGGTTGAGGGAGCTGGGACTCTTTTCCCTGGAGAGACGAAGGTTGAGAGGCGACCTGATAGAAGTTTACAAAATGTTGAGAGGAATAGATAGGGTGGACTCTCAGAGGCTATTTCCCCGGTTTGAAATGGTCGCTACGAGAGGACACAGATTTAAGGTGCGGGGAGGGAGGTTCAGAAGTGATGTTAGGGGTAAGTTTTTCACTCAGAGGGTGGTGAGTGAATGGAATCGGCTGCCGTCAGTGGTGGTGGAGGCGAACTCGCTGGGGTCTTTTAAAAGACTTCTGGATGAGTATATGGGGTTTAATGAGATTGAGGGTTATAGATAGGTCTGTAGGTTGGTAGGTGATGTGGTCGGCGCAACTTGTGGGCCGAAGGGCCTGTTTGTGCTGTAGTGTTCTATGTTCTATGTTCTATGTAACAATTATCATTTGATGTCTGATGGATAGAAATAACCGTAGAATTTTCAAAACGCAGTCCTCCCCAAAAGAATTGTGATAGTTTTTTTAATATTTGTTCATGTGGGCATTACTGGCTTGGGCAAGCATTTATTGTCCAACCAAACTGACTTTGAGCTGAGTGGCTAGCTAGACCATTTCACAAGGCAGTTAAGAGTCAATCACATTGCTGTGGGTCTAGAATCACATTTAGGCCACACTGAGCAAGGATGGCAGATTTCCTTCCTCAAAGGATATTAATGAACCAGATGGATTTTCACAATAATTGACAATTTCATGATCATTATTAAGATTTTTTAATTCCAGATTTTTATTTAATTTATTTGCCTTGCTGGGATTTTAACCTGAGCACGACTCTGGGTCTCTGGATTACTAGTCCAGTGACAATATCACTACCTCAGCACTGTCTCATTGAAACCACTGTTAATAAACGTCTACTAAATTTAACCAGAAAATCTTTAAAAGAATCAAACCACTAAATTAAGGGAAAACATGGGGTGAGATTTGCCACACTCCCTGCAACATGTTTCGGCAAAGGCTGCCTGTCTTGGGCCAGTGGTGGGATCAGAAGATGCCGCCGCCACTGGCAACGGGGTTTCCTGTTCTATGCAGCCTTGCTGCCGGGAAGCTCATGGCAAGGGTTTGTCATCGGCGGGACTGGAAGATCCCATCGGCAATAATGGCCAGAAAATTCCAGCCACCAAGTGTAAAACTACAACCTTTGACAGAGTCACATAGGATTTGACAGATACATCAAACCATTTACTGAGTGTGTGGCAGTGGTTCAGTGCCACATGAATCACTGAAATAAAACAAGTTTAGCTCATTAGAAGTCAATAGTCATGCTGCCTAACGATAATGTTCAATTATTTCTCACCTGCTTCACCGCATCTTCATAAGAAGGAGGTTGTTTGATCTTGCTCAGGGTTGAGTTTGAACTACAGAAAGGAGCAGCGTTGATAGCAAACTTTTGACCAACTTGATTTGCAGAGTTTGGAACATTCATCTAAATGGAAAACGCAAGCAGAAATGCGCAGTTATTAACAAATATTATTGGTTGCTTTCTCTGATCTAAGGGCACCCAAACTCAGGAGTGATAGTGGGGAGGGGGCACCTCTCTGTCCACCTGTCTCACGATGTGGAGATGCCGGCCTTGGACTGGGGTAAACACAGTAAGAAGTCTCACAACACCAGGTTAAAGTCCAACAGGTTTATTTGATAATAAGCCCACAAGCTTTCGGAAACGCTGTTCCTTCGTCAGGTACGTGGAAAGTTCCGATCAGAGAAGGGCATATAAAGGCACACACAGTTTACACTGTGTTATCTCCACTCACACTGTCTGCACCTTTAAGACTTGAATAGCAGGTTAGCTGTAAAGACTCGCATTCTAATCAGTGTTCTGTAAATTGTGTGTGCCTTTATATGCCCTTCTCTGATCAGAACACCCCACACATCTGACAAAGGAACAGCATTTCCGAAAGCTTGTGGGATTACTATCAAATAAACTGGTTGGACTTAAACCTGGTGTTGTGAGACTTCTTCCTGCATCTATCTCACAGCAGATATCCATTTCACTAAGGTTCAATCCGTGCGTTTATTATACTGTTCATCCATCAGTTATTGCCTCAGTGAAATCAATAACCTGAATTCACAAATTGCTGATGTTTCCAAAAGTAAATAATCCCACCAAGTTAGGCGTTGGAGAAAGGCAGAATTTAATAGCAGGTCTTCTTTTTAGTTTTAAAGTTTAAAGTTTATTCATTATTGTCACAAATAGGCTTACATTAACATTGCAATGAAGTTACTGTGAAAATCCCCCAGTCGCCACACTCTGGCGCCTGTTCGGGTACACAGAGGGAGAATTTAGCATGTTCAATGCACCTAACCAGCATGCCTTTTGGACTGTGGGAGGAAACCGGAGCACCCGGAGAAAACCCATGCAGACATGGGGAGAATGTGTTGACTCCGCACAGACAATGACTCAAGCCCGATCCCGTGTCCTATGCCACCACGCCGCCCAATACAACAATAAAAAAACAACTTCTTGATCAATGTGGAGGGCTGTGACTTTGAGGGAAGGTTTTACACAGCGACATTAGCTTCAGAGCTGAAGTAATGAGAATAAATCTGGACTGAGGTCTAAAATGCTTCATGAGAGAAGTGAAGGCGGGAAGGGTTATGTTGTATGGTGGGGTGGGATGGACACAGTTGAAAGGTGGAAGTGTGGGAATAGGAGGTGGCAGTGATAAAGGTGGTGGGACATCTCTCTGTGGTCTAGAGATTACGTTCAACTTCTCTGCCCTCTAATGTACAAGAGGTTGGTGCTTACTCAGATGGGATACATAGTCAAAACCCAGCCTAAGGCTGAAGCCTGCACATCGTCAAATGCAGAATGAAAAATATACTAATTAAAGTTAATGAGGAAAGTAGCAAGCCATCCGCTGTAGCTTCTCATTTGTAATCACACTGGGCCTTTTAAACTTGCGCGGCCACAGATATATTTAACGTTGTGGCTGCTGACACAGCGAAGGCACCTGTCTTCATAACGCACCGATAGGAACTGAGAGCAGGTGAAGGAGTGGAAAATCAGTGGGCGGGATTTTCTGGCCCTTCCTACCGGCGGCATACCTTCCGGTTCCATGGAAAACAACCTCCCCTCCCCCACCCCCACTCGTGGCACATTCCCTGGTGGTGCGGCTGGTGAACAGCACAAATGGCTGTTGACTTTGGCGGGATCGGCCAATAGTGAGCCACCTCCACTGTAGGAAACTACACCATGGGGGAAAAGTGTGTGTGTGTGTTCATCTGTGTGTGTGTGTACGGGGGGGGGGTGTTGGGGGTGAGGTTGGCATTTCCCCCCTTTTTTGATGCCATAATAACAGAGATCCAACTCCCCCATCTCTTCTGTTCAGTTTATCCCAGACAGCCTTCATTGCTCATCCAGTTAATGCTTGTATTGATTTGAAAAGTCTCCTGGGAGTAGTGTGCTGGGAAATGAAACCTTTCAATGATAAATACCTTTCGAAGGATCTGCTGTCGGATGATGTGCTGTTGGAGGTGCTGCTGAAATTGTGGGCTGCCGTTTTGGTGCTGAGGTTCTTGTCCCTTTGGGGCCTACAGCAAAGACATGGAGAGTTATTGAAGAATTACACTTCAATCTCACAGATCTTCCAAACTAACATAGCTGCACTCATTAAATGTTAACATTTGAAATATTTGTTACTTAAAGTTACACAGGTAAAGCCAGTTCCTTCAGCTGTTTCTCAAGTATTCATAAATCATAAGAGGCGAATTCCTACAGGCCCATCAAGTCTGCACCAACTCTCCGACAGAGCATCCCACCTGGGCCCTATCCCCATAGCCCCGCATATTTACCTGGGCTAATCCTCCTAACTTAAACATCTTGGGACACCAAAGGGCAATTTAGCATGGCCAATTCACCTAACCCGCACATCTTTGGACTGTGGGAGGAAACTGGAGCACTTGGACGTAACCCATGCAGCGATGGGGAGAATGTGCAGACTCCGCACTGACACTCACCCAAAGCTGGAATTGAACCCAGATCCCTGACGCTGTGAGGCAGCTGTGCTAACCATTGTGCCACCATGCTGTCCTATTCTCACTCTTTTTGAATCATTTATTGATATCAATACATGTGCTTTACTTGTAAAAACGTGTATAGTATATAACTCTAAGCTTACCACAAATATTAGCATTCAAATGTTCTTTTCAACCAAGTGGTAAATGCTACAGCAACTTGTATGTTTCAATGAAATCATCTCTCAGTCTTCTAAACTCCAGAGAGTATTTAACGTCTCAGCATAACACAACCCTTTCATTTCAGTAATCAATCTGCGGACACAGGTTCAAATCCCACCATGCCACGTGAATTTCATAGAAATTTGGAATTAAAATTGTGATTTTCAATTGTCAGAAAAATCCAGAAAATGCTGGAGAAACCCAGCAGGTCTGACATCATCTGTGGAGAGAGAACAGAGCCAACATTTCAAGTCAGGACGACCCTTCAGCAGAGCATCACTCTCCACAGATGCTGTCAGACCTGTTACATTTCTCCAGCATGGTCTCTTTTGTTTCAGATTCCAGCATTCACAGCATTTTGCCTTCATCATAAAAACCCATCTGGTTCGCTAATGTCCCTTAGGGAAGGAAATCTGCTGTCCTTACCTGGTCTGGCCTACATGTGGACTCCAGAACCGCAGCAATGCAGTTGACCCTTAAATGCCCTCAGGGATGGGCAATAAATGCTGGCCCTGCCAGCGACACCTAAATCCAATGAAGTTTTAAAAAAAGCACTCCCGCAGCAGGTATAGTATAGTGACTTAGGTGCAGAATACAGTTTCCTCTGCACTATCAAATCAAACACAGCCACTTTAGGGGATTTTAGTGTCCTAGCAATAGAATGCACTTCCAATCGAAGAGCCAAGCCTGCCTGAAATAGCTGGTGCACCAATATGTTTTAAACAATGCCATTGTAATTGATGATAAAGGTTAGGGTTAGGATTAGAGTTATGATTAGGGTTAGGTGTTTGGCCAGTATGGATGCTTGCCCTCTACAACCTTGGGCAATGAGACAGGAACTGTGTTAATATTGCAAAATACTCTGCGATTTGCAGCAGACTTGACCTTTACCTGTATCTTGAGTTGACTGTTGCAAGCCGGAATGGGCTGAAGCTGATGGGGTGAGACGCTGCGCCCGTCTCCGTTCTGGGCGGCAGGTGACACCGGCAGGAGGAAGTGGTTGTTTGGCGATGGGGGGAGGCTGGCGTGCTGAGGGCTGCTGGCGAGGCCTCCCAGGGGAGAATGCTGGGGTGAGCACTGTGGGCTCAGGAACGGCGGCGACCTCACGGCGCCGTGTTCCGCAGTTTCCACGCACGCCTGGCTGCTCACGGCACCTGGCTTCTGCGGCGCACCGGAGGTGTTTAAGCTGTCGGTGGAGCTGTTGCTGGAGGTGGACGAGATCATCGGAGTGGCGCTCCTATCGTTCAGCTGTTGGGCTGCAGCAAAGGGGCAGCTGGACATCAGGTTTTCCTGCTTCACCGACACGCTGTAGAGAGGCTGCGGGGAAGCCTGCGGGTTGTGGTGGTTGTTCCTCTTCTGCTTCTGGAGCTGGATTTTCAACTCTTCCACCTGCTTCTGCTCCAGATGAAGCTTCCAGGTCAGCTCGTCAATAACCTTCTGCTTTTCCATGAGCATTTTGTCCTTCTGGGTGTCAAAGCCTTCCAGCTCAACCTGGATGCTACCCCCGTTCATGCTGCTCATCAGGCTGTCTTCGGCGCTGAGCTGAACTGGCGAGGGCTGGAGCCCAATCTGCGGCGAAGACACGGGCACGTCACTGAAGGTGTCGGGCAGCCCGCTCAGCTCGGATCCGGTTACCGAGAGGTCGGACGACGCCGGAGAAATGGGCGGGGTCGAACTGGTGCTGCCAAACTGATAAAAGCCATTGGGCAGCACAGTGGAGGTGGTCTGAGTCTGGAAGCTTGACCGAGCGGTGGCGGGGGTCATCGGGAAGGTCACAGTCGTCATCTCGCCGACAGAACTGGACAAGCTGGTGCTGGTGCTGCTGGCTGGCAGGCTGCTGCCCTTGGAGTCTTGGAAAGGTTTCAGCCTCTTCATGAGGGCTGTTTTTGTACCAGAGACCGGAAGACCTCGTATCCTCAGCTGCTGCCTCAACTCCGATACCTGTGTAGTGGAAAAACAAACCCCGAAACACACAGAACTTAGTGTCAGGCACTACAAGTAACAAAAAACACATCCGATTACCCAGCCGATTTAGAAAATATCTGATATTGTTTGCCTTGTGTCAAAAATCATATTCACATAGAGCTTTTCAAAACCTCGGGTATTAAAGACCCTTTACAACTCATTAAGGTACTTCTCAAATATAGACACATTAGTTTGTGAAAGAAAGGTGCACATTTATAAAGCACTTTATCCCATCTTTTTGGCTTGTCAGCTATGGCTCTCACCAACTTTTACAGATGCACCATAGAGAGCATTCTTTCTGGTTGTATCACAGCTTGGTATGGCTCCTGCTCTGCCCAGGACCATAAGAGATTACAAAAGGTCGTGAACGTCACCTAATCCATCACTCAAACCATCCTCCCATCCACTGACTCTGTCTACACTTCCCGCTGCCTCAGCAAAGCAGGCAGCATAATCAAGGACCCCACGCATCCCGGACATTCTCTCTTCCACCTTCTTCCGTTGGGGAAAAGATGCCAAAGTCTGAGGACGCGTTCCAACCGACTCGAGAACAGCTTCTTTCTTGCTGTTATCAGACTTTTGAATAGGCCTACCTTCCAGTAAGTTAATCTTTCTCTCCACCCTAGCTATGACTGTAACACTACATTCTGCACTCTTTTGTTTCCTTCTCAATGTACAGTATGCTTTGTCTATATAGTGTGCAAGAAACAGTATTTTTCACTATATGCTAACACATGTGGCAATGATAAATCAAAATAAATCAAATCCTTGGGAAAATTCTCAAAGTGCTTTACTTGGAAATGACTCTGGAAGTACTAAGAGATGACAATAAATTTGTTTAGCCCCCCCAAAGAGAAATCTGAAGAACTCAGCATTTTTTTTGCAGTGAAAATCCTCAACTTCTTTGAAAATTTTATGGAAACTTTTGCGGGGGGGGGGGGGGTGGGATTTTCCAGTCCTTCCTGCTGGTGGGACCTTCTGGTCCTGCTGAAGGTGACTCCACCCCTTCCAATGGCAAATTTTCCAGCGGCAAGAAGGACAAGCCACGCAAATACTGTAGACAGCGGTGGGACCCCAGGAGATCCCACCAGTAGCCAATGGTGGTAGGGAGTGGGGGGGAGGCGGTGTGAATCCTGTGCTCACTTGAATGGTCAGATAGCGTCTCCCATTAATAACACAAACTAATTAGATGGTTCCCAGATTCAGACAAGAAACTATTCACAAAAAATCTGCAGGCCACATTCACATTTCAGAATCACAGAATCCTACAATGCAGAAGAGGCCCTTCAGCCCATCGAGACTGTACCAAAGCACGAAATGCCCTGACCTGCCCATTTGGTGTCACTTGCCGGCATTTGGCCCATAGCCTTCAATGTTACGGCGTGCCAAGTACTCATCCAGGTACTTTGGAAAGGATGTGAGGCCTCCACCACCCTCCCAGGCAGTGAATTCCAGACCGTCACCACTCTCTGAGTAAAAATATTTTTCCTCAAACACCCTCCCTGACCTCCCACCCACAGAATATGAATTTCAATCAATCAAGTTGCCTTTTTCCCTTCTGGAAGGGCATCATTGATAGGGCATCCAGGTTTTACTTTTCAGTGTCCATCAATTTGGGGTTATAAATAAAATTTATATTTATTACATTTTACGAAAATCGTAATTATAAA